>NC_142733.1:2500-307225 GCF_055471065.1 Atractosteus spatula | reverse complement strand
TTGAAAACCAAGTAATAACTTAACTATACAGTACGTGCAAACGTTTCGTATGTTGCTGTCGTGAATGCCTGCGTACCCATAAGTATCTTATTTGCCTTGAGTCTGTCTACAGTATCTCTGTCCCAGTACCCCCATCTCTCCCTTAATTCAATTCAAGGTGTTTTATTTGCATGACAGATGGGTACAATTCTTGTTGGGAATGTATACTTTGATATTTACACCCGGCGCGGCACCGAGGGAGCGTCTGCATTTATAACTTGGTTTTTAAAATTAGTCAAGCAATATGAAGCATCTTCTTTTACTTTTGAGTCCCTTAAATACATTGAACACAGCTTTCTCACCATCCTTACACAAAGCAGAAACTGTCCGATGACTCACAGTACAAGTGGAAAGATTACAGATTTTAATCGTCTTTAATTTTGTCTTTAATTTTGCCTGTGGAGTGTATCTTATTAAGCTCTAAATTGCATTTTGAGCGCGGTTTTTTACTTTTTTTTAATTGCATTTTGGGCGCGGACAGCACATATAAGGGTTAATGAACTGCGCCAAGAAATTTAAAATAGTATTCTTTAGGTGTGAGGGTAGGAGTGGACCGCAGCAGGCATAATCAGCAAACCAGGAAAACAAAGAACAGGACAGGTGAGATGTGTATCCAGAAAGCGAGTGATCAGAAAAAGGAAATGGAAAACGCAGAAAAAGGAAACGCTTTACAGGATAAAAACAATAACAACAGTAGTGGCTGGGCAAATGATTTTTTTTATCGAAATACAAATTGAGATACTGTACTGTATAATGATGTGCATGAACAAAGGTATACTGCAATTTTCCTTAGATACGCGATTAATGCTTCGTAGGAGGAGGCGGTCTTTTCCTCTTGTCTAACAGTCTGTCCACAAACAAAACATTCCTGTTAGACAAGAGGAATTGAAAAAAAACAATTTTGTCAATGAAAACCGGTGTGTGTGTCTCTCCCTGCTGGATGTTCCTCTCACAAACTGCTGAATGAATAAAATAATTTTATTGAAAATGCGTTTGCGATTGTCTGGTATTTAATTTGGTCCCTTTTAACTGTTTTTCGATCTACTGTATTGCTTTGAGATGCCACTTTTAAAGGCGATATGTAAAATAAAGTTTTTTTTATTATTGTTATAGAGAAACATGATCAGATTTTCCCTGGTTCAGAAAAAAGATCTAAAGTGCTACACATAACTTTCTTAATTCGATGTATTTAAAGCAGTGAACTGCTGTAGGTGTCACATAACATTCAGAAATACAATCACGTATTTGACAAATAAAAACGATTATAATCTAATCCTTCCACGTTTGATCCCAAAATCCCAAGAAATATAAATCTTGACGGGTAGAAAGCTATGCTGAAAGTTTATTAAGATGCTTAGAAGACAAAGATACTGTATCAATTTATGTTGCATTAGCCTGATTATGATTAAAAAAATAATATAATTAAACACGCGTTTGCGATTTAAATCAGAACACGATTTAAATCAATATAAATGTTTATATTGTAACGCATACTGTCCAGCCTCCATTTCTCTATAAAAATTTACTCTGTTGCACACACACACACAATAGAAGCAGGCACCGCTGTCAGAAGGGAAGATATGTTCAAAATATCGCAAATATCGATCATGTTGCGATATTTTGAAATATAAAAGTCAATTGATTGTCCATAATATCGCTATTCTATTTTTTCGAAGAAATGTTTGTTAAAAGAAAAGTCCAGCACCAGCTGGATTCGAAAACACAACCTGTCAGCTGGTAGTCACGCACCTAGACCAGTCGGCTACAAGACAGCTCACATGAACATGCAGGCGAAACAGCCCTACACAGCCCTGTCGCAGCACACGAATACCATTATTAAATTCTTTAGATACGCGATTCCATATTATATTAGCAGAAAAGTTTAAAACTACCACTTTTTCACACGCTATTTCACATGCTAGTTAAATACTTCGATGCTTAAAATCGTTAGGGAGAAATGGAATACCGGTGTGTATTTTTCCTTTAAAGTGCCGATTCCTGGAATCTGACTGGCTGACACCCCTCTGAAGTGGTTCCATAAAATCTGGTATACGGAAAAGAAAGCGTTGATAAATACAAGTGTCTTTTAATACACTCTTTGCTGTGCTCTTGAGGATCCTTGTGATATTTTAAGCTCTAGTTGAATGATAAGTGTCGCATTTTAAATCATTTTCGTAGTTAGAAATTATGAAACGCCCTGTTAAAAGCAAGGAAGTTTTTATGCCCGTTGAAGTAAAACAAAATGCCTGACAAAGTATGGCTTGGACAGATTCCAAGTGCTTGTACAAATGTGCTAAAGAAATTATACTTTGAGTATACAGCTTGTCTAAAGTCATCCATTATTAATACTATTAGTAATATCTTCAGTAAAGGCTTTGATGCATAAATATTTCTGATAAAGGTAGGTTGTGTACTTTTGTCCAACTGAGCAATCTTGCTTTCATAAAATATACCAACATTTTAATGACTGATGATTAACATGCTGTAATACACAGTTCAAAATTAAAGGCTCAAATGCTGTATATGAGAGGTTAAGCTCCCCCTGGCGGTTTTACAAGGCGACGCCGGATAGTTAACCACGTGACACCACGTTAACTGCGTCATACCGCGTGATACTGTGACACTCCCACCGGGGTATGCCGCGAAATACCTCACGCATTTTGAATGGCTGCATCTGTAGGACATAATTATAATTACAACAATACAACAATAACAATAGAGGAGACCGTGGAAGGTGGTATTAAGAAGAGCAGAGGGGTGAAGAATGGAACCAGTTAAGTAAAGACTTTTCTGAAGAAGAAGGTTTTGAGTCTGGATTTGAAGGAGTTTAGAGAAGGTGACTCTCTAATATCCTTGGGCAAAGAGTTCCAGAGCTTGGGGGCATAGCAGGAGAAGGCCCTGTCGCCCATACAATGTAGACGGGCTTGGGGGACAGTAAGGAGAGCAGAATTTGAAGAGCGGAGGTTGCGACTTGGGGAGCAGGGCGATTAAAGTTCAGACAGGTATTGAGGTGCCAAGCCATGTAAAGCCTTATAGGTGAGCATGAGGATTTTAAAGTCAATGCGGAATTTGACCAGAAGCCAGTGCAAGAACTCCAGGATAGGAGTAATGTGAACACTTGCACTAGACCCGGTCAGGATTCTGGCTGCTGAATTTTGGACATACTGCAGCTTGTTCAGAGTAGATTTAGATACCCCAGGGAGTAGAGCATTGCAGTAGTCAATTCGAGAGAATACAAATATGTTGATCAGCTTTTCAGCCACAGTTAATGATAGCATAGGGCGTAGTCTTGCGATATTTCTAAGGTGAAAAAAAGATGTTTTGACAGTAAGCTGTACATGTGGGTCGAATGTTAAGCCAGAATCGAATATAACCCCAAGGTTTTTCAATTTTGATTGAAGCTCAAGTACAGAGCCATCTACAGACAGGGTTACAGGACTGGCTTTACGAAGTTGATGGGGGGTACCAATAAGCATGACTTCAGTCTTGTCACAGTTAAGATGAAGGAAGTTTTGAGCCATCCAAATTTTTATGTCAGAGATGCAATTAGATAGAATAGAGACAGCTACATCAGTGTCGGGTTTGGTATGGATGTATATTTGAGTATCGTCAGCGTAAAAATGAAAGCTGAGGCCATGTGATCTTAAAAGCTGACCAAGTGGGAACATGTAAATGCTGAAGAGCAAGGGGCCCAGTACTGAGCCCTGGGGGACACCAGACTTAACAAGACCAATTTCAGACCTGTACCCATTGAGAGAGACAAAGTGACAGCGATCAGTGAGGTAAGACTTAAGCCATTTGAGGGCAGTGTCAGAGACTCCAAACACAGTCTCAAGACGAGAAAGTAAGATGTTATGGTCAACAGTGTCAAAGGCAGCACTGAGATCAAGAAGGATGAGTATAGAAAGAGAACCAGAATCAGAAGCTATTAGGAGATCATTGGTGACTTTGACTAGGGTGGTTTCTGTGCTGTGAAGTTGACGGAAGCCAGATTTGAGGGGTTCGAAAAGGTTGTTTGTCATGAGGTGGTTATGTAACTGAAGTGTGACAGCACGTTCTAGAATTTTAGAGAGAAAGGGTAAGTTGGAGATGGGGCGGAAGTTGTTAAGATTGTCGAGAGCCATGTTAGGCTTCTTTGGCACGGGGGTAATAGCAGCAGTTTTGAGGACCGTTGGTACAATGCCGGTGCTCAAGGATTCATGTATTATATTGAGGACAATGGGACAGAGAGAAGAGAAACAGGACTGGAATAAAGTGGTGGGAATGGGATCTAAAATAGATGTGGTGGGTTTCATGCACGTAACTAGTTTGTTTAGGGATGCTGAGTCAAGAAGAGAGTAGCTGGAGAGACGGGAACCAGAGAAGTTGGATGAGGAGGGAGGAGGTATGGAAATTATATCCGTAGTGGAGAGAATGTGATGCCGGATGTTGTCAATCTTAGAACTAAAGAAATCTAAGAATGTGTTGCAAAGTTGTGATGAGGCAGGTAATGTGGTAGGGCAGTTTGGCTTGAGCAGTCTGTTGATGGTGGAGAAAAGATGTCCGGGGTTGTTTTGGTGATTTTCAATGATGTGAGAGAAGTAGGTGGATCTAGCAGACTCTATAGTAACCTTATAATCAGGTAAGTAATCTCTCCAGGCCTGATAATGTACATTTAGGCCGGAAAGTCGCCACCTACGCTCAAGTTTGCGAGAGGCTGCCTTCATGAATCGCAGATGGTCATTGTACCAGGGGGCAGGGCGAGAGAGGGAGATGGTTCGAGTTTTTAAAGGGGCAAAGGTGTCGAGAGTAGATAAAAGAGCATTGTCAAGTAACTGTATTTTGTCCTCTAGAGGGTCAGAGGAAGAGAAACAGGATAAGGAGGACAGAACAGAATTTGCAAACCTTGGGTGATCAATTGATCGCCAGTTGTGGAAATTTACAGAGCATGGGGAGGAGGTGTTAGAAACAGGTAATTCCAGATTGAAGAGAATGGCTAAGTGGTCAGAGAGGCCTAGATCAAGGAGAGAGCAGTGGGAGACAAAGGAGTCATTTGCAATAATTAGATCTAAGGTGTGTCCTTTGTTATGTGTAGGGGTACAAACAAACTGAGTAAGGTCAAAGCATCCCAAAAGAGAAAGGAAGTCTTTAGCCAGACCGGAAGAGGTTGAATCAATGTGTATATTAAAGTCCCCTAGAATAAGGATCCTTTTAAATTTAAGGGATAAGAATGAGAGAAAATCAGCAAACTCACCTAAGAAGACTCCACTGGGTTTGGGTGGTCTGTAAACTGTGGCAATAATAGTAGATTGGGGGATAGAAACATTTTAAACAAGACACTCAAAAGAAGAGGGAGGAGGTATAGTTATAGGACTTAAATGTAAAAAAGGTTGTAAATAACAATGATGCCCCCGCCTCTGCCTGAAAGACGCGGAAGGTAAAACAAACCATATCCAGGAGGAACTAGTTGGTTGAACAGGAGTCCATCGTTTTGTTTGTGCCATGTTTCAGTTAAACACAGAAGATCCAGTTGTTTTTCTTTGATAATGTCACATAAAAGAAGAGCCTTGCAGTTAACGGAGCGGGTGTTGAGTAGCGCTGATCTGGCCAGTCTCGGGATGCAGGGGGAAGCGGAGTGCAGTCCAGGTGCGGTAGTGAGAGGAGATTTTTTAGATCGGCGCCGGTACGTGATGGACTTACAGACGTGCGCCGAAAGGCAGGGATAGAGACTCCGCAGGCAGACGAACGAAAAAAACGGCGTCCTGTGCTGCGATGGATGTAGCGAGTCGGTCGTAAAATCCCAGTAAAACGGCAGTAATCGAATGTGTCTTTGACCAGGAAGTAGCTTTGTTTTAGTTGAAGAAGTTGCAGTGCAGTGTACCTCAGAGACATGATCGATGAATTTAAGACAGGAAGGAAATCCAGAGAAGGCGGTAGCAAGTGGTGAAGGTCTTCAGTTGAGTAAGTTCACAATGCAGTGGAAGTCGCATTTGTGAATTTGTAACGTGGAGCGGATAGCGTGAAGCGGATGAAAATAGATAAATTAGAAATCAGTGTAATCGAGGAGAAAAGGGGAAAAAAAACATAACTAAGTAGATAAAAATGAAAAACTGGTGAGAGGAGCGGCAGCCAAATGCGCCAGCGTTCCCCCTCGACCGGAACCAATGTTGAATGTTGACAAATGCAACATAAATTGATATCTTTGTCTTCTAAGTATCTTAATAAACTTTCAGCATAACTTTCTCCCCGTTTAGATTTATTTTTCTTAACTAGTATACTTTAGATCTTTTTTTCTGAACCGGGGAAAATCTGATCATGTTTCTCTATAACAATAATAAAAAACATTATTTTACATATCCCCTTTATGTGATATCACCTTAAGGACAGCACATACAAGGGTTAATTGCACAGTGGACCGCGCAAAGAAATTTAAAATAGTCTTCTTTAGGTGTGAGGGCAGGAGTGGATCGCAGAAGGCATAATCAGCAAATTAGGAAAACAAAGAACAGGACAGGTGAGACGTTTATCCAGAGACCGAGTGATCAGAAAAAGGAACAGCTGTTACGCCCAGGTTTTACGCTCTCTCTCTGCTGAATGAATAAAAGCATTTTATTAAAAACGCGTTTGTGTTTGTCTGAGTATTTACTTTGTAATCTGTGGTTTACATCTACTGTATTGCTTTGAGATGCCACTTTTAAAGGTGATATGTAAAGTAAAGTTTTTTTTATTATTGTTATAGAGAAACATGATCAGATTTTCCCTGGTTCAGAAAAAAGACGATTAAAATCTGTAATCTTTCCACTTGTATGTCATCGGAAAATACAAGAAGTTTCTGCTTTCTGTAAGGGTGGTATCAAAAAGTAATCTAAGTGGTGAGAAGGCTGTGCTCCTCAAAGCGCTTTACAGGATAAAAACAATAACAACAATAGTGTTAAGCTGGGCAAACGATTTTTTTATAGAAATACAAAATGAGATATAATGATGTTCCGGCTAAGACATTAACGAGTACAACCCCCCTCTCTGCGCTAGTGCTGGCTGTAATGAATTAAACCGGTTTCACCGGTGTTGATGTAGAAAAAGTGATTCGGTTTATGAGCAATCTAATTACTTATTCGTTTAAAACGCTATATAAAATAAAGTTTATTATTAATTTGCTGGACAGAGCAGTGAACATTATTATGGATAAGACAAAGATAACGATCCTGATCAGTTTAGAAATCTGTGTACGCTGTAAGGTTTTTACTTCTTAAACTTTTAAAATACACGTTTCGAATAGAAAGAAATCATCTTCCTGGTACAGTATGTATAGCAAACCAGCACGTCTTTCTTCTCCAATCAGAGGGGTTAGACGCTCGGTTAAAAGCAAAGGAGATTGTCTGTTATAGTGGACATAAAAACAAGAGTTCGCTGGCATTATATCCTAGAAGACACAGACTGGCGCCAGAACGGGAGAATGTCCGCAGCGTAAAAGAAAATGCCTGGTGAACTAGGGATTGGACAGTTTCCAAGTGCTTGTACAATCGATGGAAATGTTCAAATAAATGTGCAAAAGAAATAAACAAAATAATCATTTATTTCTTTATCATATTGGCTAGCTAATGTCCTCTCTTTGCTAGTTAGTGGCTGTGTTTCTGCGTTGGGTAGCAACGGGTGACTGTCCTCAGGCGGAAGATGTAAACAGCTTAATTTTTGTGTTAAATAATTTTTAAAAATTAAAATTCATTTGATACAGCAATCGCATATTTGGGTACCGTTTCATAAAACTTTCATGCTTAAAATGTTTAGGGAGAAATGGAAGACTGGTGTGTATTTTTTCTTTAAACTACCAAGACCAGCCATACACAGTACAGTTTACGTACATACAGTAATGTTTATGTTCCTAAATTAATATCGTTTATGACCTTCAGATGTGTTATGCTCCTCTTCTTTTTATGCTCAGCTACTAAAAGTTCCCTTTAGTGGTAAAATTCCATATAAATATTCAATACTAAGAGGATTAAAATGTGCACAGTAAAGAGATTAAATGATTAAATCTTTTCACTACCAACCAATGCACCACGAGTGCTCCTGTCGGTCATTTTGGCCAGCCAATCACTTACCGCGGTGCCCTACGGTGCCCCGCGGTGGCTTGTGGGTAGATTACCGTACCGCGGGTTTGTACCACGCATTTTGAATGGCTGCATCTGTAGGAGAACATTCGCACTCGTCCTAAAGTTCCCAAAATCCAGCACTGAGCGTAAACAAAGTGTCTTAGTAGCATGGGAATGCTAACCCTAACCCTAGCTGGAGTTTGAGCAATCCAGCACTGAGCGTAAAAAGATGAATCAAAGTAAAGTCTAATCGGATTAGTTTACTTAGAGCTGGTTCAGAGTTTGCTCAAGAGTTTACCTTTTACAGATGCCCCAATAGAACGTTGGGGGTGCACGCTTCAAGGCGCCTTACAGCTGTAGGGAGTGATTAGAGACGATTCGTGGCGTGTGCTTGTTCCCATATACTGTAGCCCCGGGTTGCAGTGCTAGGATGATGTACAATACCGCTTCGGCACGTAACAGCGTTATATGCAAGTGCGGGACGTGAGGGTTTTAGTTTGTTCCTTTTGTTTTGCTCTGCTTTGCTTTGTTTTGCTTTCCATCGAGTTGGTAAGAACGTAAATAAAAAGGCGATTCCTGCGTCTAACACTAATGTAAGAGCTATTTCAAGTGCGGTGTGGTGCAGCTTTTAAAATGCTTGTGGGCATTTCTCTGTTGTTGATTCTTTTATTGCGTCTAACAAAGTGCCATTTTCATGTCCGGACGGGAGACTTTATCATTCCGACATGAAGCCACCCTTAAGTCCTCTGAGGCGTGTCTGTCTGCAAGGCTTGTATTTTGGAAATGTTCTTTTGAAACGGAGAATGACTTTGCAACAGGCTTCTGCCGGCGCCTTGCGATCCACGTAAGATTGTAGCAAGAATGCAGCAGCAGAGGGCCTTGCTGTAGTTGTGGCCGAGTGGTTAAGGCAATGGACTAGAAATCCATTGGGGTCACCCTGCGCAGGTTTGAATCCTGCTGACTATGTTGTTTGCCTCCTGTCATTGTGTGCTGGCGTGAGCGAGGAAATGTGCCTTTCTGCTTTTCCTGGTGGTTTTAAAACGTGAAATCGCTTGTACCCGCTGCCTTGGAAATAAATTCTTCAGTGTCCGCGCACGGCATTTTGCAGCTGGAAGCAGATGTCGACGCTTTTTGCACTGAGCGGGAAAAAAAGCATCTTTTTTGGAGGCTCTGACAGTGAGCATTGGTGGTTCAGTGGTAGAGTTCTCGCCTGCTACATGGTAGGCCCGGGTTCAATTCCCGGCCAACACAGTGGCTTTTGCAGCGAGCGGCTCCATCACTTGCATCCCCTTGCTACTCGCAACTGAAAACCCACTGAAGCTAAGCAGGTGTGAGCCAGCACAGTACCCGGAAGAGGGTGAGCTACAGGGAAAAACAAAGCTTCCAGCTGGAAGCGGTGTTAATGGAGCCAGCGGGGGGGCGCTCGCCCTGAGGTCTGTGCGGGTCCCAATGCCCCAGTATAGTGACGGAGACGCTGTGTTGTAAAAGGGCACTGTCTTTTGGATGAGATGTAAAACCGAGGTCATAGCGCTCTGTGGTCATTAGAAATGACCACCAAGACCTTTGACAAAAGCTCTTGGTAATTGATGGTCTTCAATTATGCTTCTCCTTTAGGTACATTTTAAATCAGCTGAAAAATGCTGTGAAATGGGGGGGCACTTCAGGCCAGTGTAGGATTTGGGTTACAAGAACCATTAAACCGCACGAGAAAGCCCGTACACTGAATTGCATGGCTTTCTATTCAAAGGAGGACAAAAGAAATGTTCAATTTTTTGCAGCACAGAGAGGACTGCTGTCGTGAGGCCGGTTAGCTCAGTTGGTTAGAGCGTGGTGTTAATAATGCCAAGGTTGTGGGTTTGAGCCACGTATGGGCCAGGCCATTTCCTCCTCTGTTATCAAAGCTGTTAGGTTTCTTTCCATGGTGAGATGGGTTGTCATGCAAAACTGCCACATAGTGCTGTGAAATGGAAATCTAATAAGTAAATCGAGTCTTAAAATGTAGAGAGCTATGCAAAAAGTATGTTGGTGCTTTTAGAAAATATATTTCAAGGATGTAACTGCTGTGCTGCAGTACGAGCAGATTTTTAGAAAACAGTGCGTCAACACAGTACGCACTGTTTAGGTTACTTTAGAAGACAATGTACCAAAACAATATATGCTGTCTGGGTCATTAGATTAGCCAAAAGTAACTGATAAGCTTTGAAAAACAAATCTAGTGGTGCTTCTTCTTTCGTTTTATGATGCAATCTGTTTTGTCTTAGGGAAAGGGGAAGTGTTAGAAGGGACAAAGTGCTGAGCTTTCTCTTACAGCACAACATCTTATAAAAACCCTGTACTGCTTGTAACAAATGGAGTCTCTGGTTGCACTTTGCAAAGTGGCAGCAGGGCTCCCAATATTGCAATATTGAAATAAAGACCTTACTCAGGTGAGAACTCTCTCTTGTGGCTTTCTTGATAGTTATATTTCCATGACAATTTGGGGGCTCGTCCGGGATCACAAACCTGAGCGCGGACGGATGCTGAAACTTCATCCTGACCTGGACAATTTTAGCAAATTGGACGGACCTCGGAGGATAAACTGTTTGTCCTTCCAGAGATGTGTCTGGAGAATTCACGGCTGTCTGACGTCAGTAAGTGATCCTTTTAACGAACCTTTTGTTTTACGATTAAGAAATCTTGCTCTAACCCTGGGGCTTGAGTGAGTGAGTCTGGAACTCAAGTAAAAAGACGATTCAGAATATTTTCTGTGGTTTTGTTGCAGAGAAAGAGGAGTCCAGTGAGGATGTTCTCACGCGGGTTTGATGAGTCCAGGACTCATATAAAGAACTTATCTTAACACAGACGTGTGGTTTTTGCTCTGCGGAGTAGTTAATGTGATAAGGGTCTAAAGTAAGGCACCGATCGGTAAAAATGGGAAATGAAAATTCAAAGACGAAAACAGGACCGAGCGGTCCAGCGAAGTACATGTACAAAGAATTTGGAGAAAGGGGAATAAAGTGTCTTCCATCGTGGAGTAAGTTAGGTTTTCCAGAAAATGGTAGTTTTAGTACCAGGCAGATACAACAACTAGAAGAACAGTTAAAAAAAAAAGAGAAAAAGGGAAATAAGAAAGTCGACTGGAAGTGTTTTGTGTTGTGGAAAATTGAGGCACAAGTTAGAGAAAGACAAAGTAAGTTAGGCAATAGTGGGAAGAAAACTGAAACGCCCATGAATATAGTGGGAAGAGAATATGGGTTAATATACTGTCAACCTTTTACTGATAATATGTCAGGATGGACAAATGAGAGATGGCCCCGTGCAGGTAGTTTTCAGCCATGGGCCATACGATTATTACACGAAACGACAGATTCACTTAAACCAGAGGGAGATCCCGGGTGGGATTTTGAGTACATGTGCAGATGTGTAAGTGTGTGGGAGGAATGTGCTAAGAGGCATTAATCAGGATGGGGTAAGAAACCTGAACAGATGATGTTGAGCACTACTAAAGTGTATCCCGAATTGGATTGTCTTGCAGTAACTATTGCTCCTGTGACTACCCTTCCGTCGCCTCCACCATATGGGGAGGGCCAACCGGCTTCACCGTATAATAGGCGACGGGATGAAAGAAAGGGTGACACGGAGGGGATGCTCTCGCCGTCCCGCACAAGGAGAGGAGTGCGGTATGGTGGGGGTCGCTCCGCCGATCCTTCCGCCGTTCCGTGTCCCCAGTCCATGGAGGAGGGATAGGGGGTGCTCCACATGCCAATGATTGAATGTCCTAATCCCCGCACCGGTGATAATGAGGAACCTACTATCCTCGTTTATCGCCCATGGAAATTAACTGAGTTGGCGGCAGTTATTGGGGAGCTGCCAAACCCCAAAACCAATGGGCATAAGTACACGACAGCCCTGAGACGGCTGGTAGCACAAAGCAGACCCACGAGCGGAGAGCTAGAGACTATTTTTATAAAGACTTTGAAGCTTGATTATGGCAATGTAAGGGGAGATGGTCAAAATGAGTTTAGCCCTGACCAACCATACAGCAGCGATGCTGGCAGTGACTATCAGACCCAGCTTAATGCCATATGTCGCAGAATAGAGGCAAAATACTCGGGGAAAGTGGATTGGGTAGTGCTGAGGCGAAGTAACCAAAAACCCGGGGAAACCTGTAATGACTTTTTGGAGAGACTGACTCCTCTCTTCAGTAATCTTAGTGGCCTGCCTGAACCCCCAGCAGGAGGGGCAGGGTCAGTTTATAAAACCCAACTCACTAACCTTTTTGTAGAGTGACTGCTTCCAGAAATAGGTGGCATGGTAAAAGCTACCTGTATCGGCTGGGACACTGCCCGATTAGCAGAAGTATGTCGCCATGTTTATCATGCTGAAAGACAGCTCACAGACAAGAGAGAGCGAAAAGCCCGAAAGGATAATCATCAGCTTCACCAGCTGCAAATGGCTCAGTTACAGTTTTACCAGGGTGAGCAGAACAGAGGGAGAGGACAGCGCACCCGGCGAGGCCGAAGAGGAAGAAGCAGAAGCCCGAGAGGGGACTTCCAGACTTGCTTCAAGTGTGGACGGAAGGGACACTGGGCTCGTGACTGCCCCGAATATAACACAGCAAAACGAAGAAGCGACTGCAACAACTGGGATCTACCACCACCCCCTCCACCTGAGGTAACCGTGAGATCACCCTGGCAGTAGGAAAAAAGGGACTGACGTTCATCGCAAGCTGAGGTAGGGCCTGAGGGCACCGAGACTTTTATCTTACCTGCCCTCTCTCCCCCGTCTCAGCTACCCAAGGTCACTTTATACATAAATTGAGACCCATATGAATTTTTAGTGGATACCGGAGCCACACACTCATTATTCAGGGACAATATCTATAGGTTCGACCCCTCCTCAAAATCCATTTTTAACAATAGGAGTAACGGGACATCCCACAAAGTCTTATTTTACTGCACCCCTGACAGTGGAATGCCAGCAGCATGGGTTTGGGCCTGGTAATCACTCCTTCCTCCTTCCTAAAGAGTGCCCTGTTAATTTGTGTGGCAGAGATTTACTCTGCAAAATAGGCCTCACCGAATCGTCTGTTCAGAACAAGGGCTTGAGCTAACCCGCAATGAAGACTGCTTGCCACACACCATGTTATTACAACACTCATCCACAGTCCCTGACTACTATTACAGCTGGGACTTAGTGCAGGATGAGGAACAAACGCCACAACTTCTTTTACAAAAAAATAAAAAGACTGTGGTCAGGCCAGGGTGATTTTCAGGACGTGAGTAATTTACATTGTACAGCAGAGGTTAGTTTTAGAGGTCCAGCTGAGGAATTTGAGATGGTGTGGTTCGGTGACGGACTGTGTAGTGATAAGATAAAAAGCAATGAGTATTTAATTTCGGCAGACTTTGCAGCATTAGCTCTTAACTTAACAGAAGAGCAGAAGACACTTTATCGAGCGGGAACGCACCCTCATGTTTCCCTTGCTAAAGCATCAGGTTTTCGCTGGCAGGACGTGGGCAGTTTTGTCCAACGGTGTGTTGAAAGCTGCTCGTGGTCAGCTCCAGACTCTAGGAGAGTTAAATATAATACCACCCTCCAGGCCAGTTGGTGCCCATACTCAGCGATCCTTCAAACCTGGAGGACAGTGCATCTCATGGCTCCAGATGATCAGATGGGTGCATTATTTGTGTCTACCCCTGTTGACACTTCCCATCCCGCACTAGAGGGGGTGCCCAGCTCCCTCTGGGCGGCTCACAAATATGATGTGGGATTAATAGAGGGGGCTTCCCCGCTTGAAGTAAAACCCAAGTCCACCTATGGGCCGAGTAAGCCCCAGTATCCGCTCAGGCCAGACGCTGAAGTTGGGCTCAAACCTGTGGTTGAACAGCTGGTCGCCGCAGGAATTTTGATTCCCTGCCCAACATCTCCCTGTAACACTCCACTGTTCCCCGTAAAAAAGGCTGATGGGGAATCCTGGCGCCCGGTACAAGATTTAAGAGCAGTAAATACACCCATATATGCTCGAGCTCCTGTAGTTCCAAATCCAACCACTATTTTGTCATCTATCTCCGGGGACTCAAAAGTTTTTTCTGTAATAGATTTGGCAAATGCATTTTTTAGTATCCCAGTACACTCTGAGTCCCAGTTCTGGTTTGCTTTCACGTTTCAAGGGAAAAAGTATACTTGGACTCGTATGCCTCAGGGGTATGCCGAGGCTCCTACTGTATTTTCCTCTGCATTGCAGTACTGTCTCTCAGGGTTTGGTTTTAAAAACGGTAGTACACTTGTGCAGTATGTTGACGATTTGTTGATTTGCTCTCCAAGTGAAAGCGCTTGCGTTCAGGATACTAAAGATCTTTTAAATTATCTTACCAGTACTGGAAATAAAGTTTCACTATCAAAGCTGCAGCTTGTAAAAAAGAATTTATGATATTTAGGTCATGACATTTCTGCAAATTCACGCTCAATTGGCACGGAGCGAATAAGTGCGATCCCAAAAATTCCAAATTCCTGCACCAAGAAGGAAATGATGTCCTTCTTAGGCTGCACAGGTTACTGTAGGGCGTGGATACCTGGGTATGCAAAAATAGCACAGCCATTGTCTGACATGGCGCATGCCTCAGGCCTGAATATGACTGACAGACTGACTTGGACTGAAGAAGGGGAAAACGCTTTTGGTGAACTCAAGACTGCACTGATGTCTGCCCCTGCATTGGGCATTCCTGATATGACTAAGGGGTTCACTTTATGTGTTGACGAGAAGTCTGGTTTCTACAGTGCTGTCCTTTTACAAGAACACGGAGACCATCTTAAACCAGTTGCTTATTATTCTCAGCGACTTACCTCTGTAACCAGAGGCCTCCCAGCCTGCCTACGTGCTGTAGTGGCAGCAGCTGCAGCTGTCATGGCTTTTGCCTCTTTGGTTTGTTATCGTCCACTGAAGCTTTTAGTTCCACATGCTGTGGCTTTTATCCTCCTTCAGAGTAAAACTTCACATTTCTCTTCCGCGTCTACTCTTCACTACCATCATGTCCTTTTATCTCTGCCACATGTTACTATCGAGCGATGCACAGTGTTAAACCCTGCAACCTTGTTGCCCACTCAGGACGAGGGGCGGCCATCACCTCTCAGGTAACCCCCAGGCAGGATCTCTCTTCTTCTCCCCTTCCTAACTCTGAGTTCCTCTTCTATGTTGATGGGTCAGCTCGTAAGGACCCGTCCACCGGATTGAGTCATGTGGGGTATGCAGTGGTCTCTGACCACTCCACTGTCGAGGCTGCTCGCCTCCCTTCGCATTTATCTGCCCAGGCAGCTGAACTTTTGGCTTTAACAAGGGCTTGTGTCCTGGCAACCGGAAAGTCAGTTACTATTTACACTGATAGTAGATACGCTTTTGGGGTTGTGCATGACTTCGGTACTCTCTGGAAGAATAGGGGGTTTCTCACATCACAAGGCACACCGATCCAACACTTCCTCCTGGTAAGCAATTTGCTCGAGGCTATTTTGTTGCCCAGCTCTATTGCAGTGTGCAAGTGTGCAGCACACACCCACTTGCTGGATGAGATTTCAAGAGGCAACTCCAGGGCCGATGCTGCAGCAAAGGCGGCTGCAGTATCCCCTTTTTTTTCTGTACTTTTACTTCCCCTTCTCAGCCCTGAGCCCGCAATGGCTTCACTATCTGACATGCAGGCCCGGGCCACTCCGGCTGAAAAGGCAGTCTGGAAAAAGTCTGGCTTGTTTTCTAATGGGGTCTGGCTAGGCCTGACGGGGAAACCATGTCTTCCCCGACATTTCTTCCCCTACATTGCTAAAGTGACACATGGGCGAGACCATGTGTCAAAAGGAGGGATGGTAAGTATGGTAAGTATGCAATGGGACACAAGGGGATTCACAACTTTTGCAGAGAAATTTTGTAATAAATGTCTCATTGTGCACAAAACAATGTAGGATGAGGCACTAAAACTCAGGCCTCAGCGCACCCCATCCCAGATGATCCGTTTGATCACCTTATGATGGATTTTATTGAATTAACACCATGTAACGGATACAAGTACTGCCTGGTAATCGTAGACATGTTTTCTAGATGGGTAGAAGTTTTTCCCTGTAAACATGCTGATGCTAAAAGTGTGGCTAAGCACTTGCTCTAAGATGTTATTCCCAGATGGGGAATTCCAGGAAAACTAAGCTCAGATAACGATACCCATTTAGTGAACAATGTCATTACCTTTCTCGCAGATCACATGGGCATTGATTTAAAACAGCATTGTTCGTACCACCCTCAAAGTAGTGGAGTGGTGGAACGTGTAAATGGGACCATAAAAAATAAACTAACAAAAATGATGGCTGAAACAGGAATGAATTGGTTGACGTGCCTCCCATTGCATTGGTCTTGATGTATTTAAGGGCCAGGCCACATTCCACCATAGGACTCTCGCCACACAAGGTTCTTACTGGACGCCACATGAGAATAGGGCTTCCAGAAGTAAAGGGGGAGGCCACAGACCTCACCCACTTAGATGAGTGTTTGGTAGCATATTGCCGGAAAATGTCTAAACTTGTTAGTGATATTCATAAACAGGTTAAAGCTGCGCTGCCTGCACCAGACCAGGACCTCTGCCACACCCTCCAGCCAGGAGACTGGATTCTGGTGAAAGACTTCAGGAGAAAGAAGTGGTGTTCACCCAGGTGGAGGGGGCCGTGCCAGGGGCTGCTGACCACTGCCACTGCTGTGAAAGTCGAGGAAAGGGTGCCCTGGATTCACGCTTCCCACGGTAAAAAGGTCACAAACAAACTGAGCAAGGCGCAGGAGTGATGTCTCCACAAGGACAGATGGGGATCACCTGCTCGGGACTGATGTGCACAGCCTTTTTCCTTTTTATGTGGAAGCCTGTCACCACCCAGAAAGAGGAAGAATCTAAACGCGAAGCCTCTTTTTATACAAACTGGCTGAATGAAACTAATAATGTGGGGGATATGAGTAATTTGTGGTACAAATTTATAAATCATACTGTAAAGTTAAAGAAATTTAATGCATCTTGTTATGTATGTGCTTTAATGCCTCATTCTACAGCCTCACCCATGTGACTTTTTCCCCAACCAGTTGGTAGTCACATTTCTGAATATATAAGTCTAGTGGCAGGATTTCCAAAGCCAGACCCTAGATCTTTTCCCACCTTTCCCCTAACATATTTAACCTACTCAAAGGGGCATCCATATGCAAAAGGCCTGAAGAAAAATAAGTCTACTACAGTAGCATTAGGCTTCGTTTCTCCCAGTGATCCAGCAGTGCATTTTGCTATTCACTTCAATGTTGCCAGTAAAAAAGCAGAATGTCCTCCTTTGTGGGATTACCTAAAGAATCACATTACCTGGACTGCTTCTCCTGTTAAAGTAGCAGTTTACCTGCCTTCTAGGGTTAATCACTCTTATTGCTATGAAAACAAAGGTCGCGGCCCCTCAGTAGGAAAAACAGGAGGCTGTAGCGCCACTGTTACTAACCATACTTTATCTGACGGAACTATGGTTTTGATGGATTGGTATTGGCAATGTGGTGCGAAAGTCTATGATAGCCTTCCTCCCCATTGGAGAGGAGTGTGTGCTCTAGTCACATTACACCACTCCATTCTCATTGTCACAGTAAACTCTTATTTGTTAAATTCAATGAAGCCCCTTCAGAGGGAGTCAAGGGTTAAACGCGCTCTCAGTTGGGCTGACAGATATGGTCCAGATATATCTAAAATACCAGAGGACAATAGACTATTTACTGCAGCTGAAATGATTTTTTACTCAGGACTGAGTATTCAGGCAGTAGCTAATGCCCGCTGGTTACAAATTACTCGCTATGAAATGTACTCTTTTATTAATATCACGTTAGAAGGCTTAGACGCTTTCAAACAAGAATTAAGGAGAGTTAGATTAATGGCACTTCAGAACAGGTTCGTGCTGGACCTTCAATTGCAACATCTGGAGGAGTCTGTGCTTTAGTAGGAGACTACTGTTGTACATATATTCCATCAAATGACGATGATTACGGAAATCTTACGCTCGCTATTCAGCATTTGAAAGAACTGAAAGACAAGGTGAACAAAGAAAGAGGCATTAAAGATACACCGGCTTTTCTCTCCTGGTTAGAATCACTGTTTGGGCAAGGGGGAATGTTTTTCTTTAAGTTACTAACACCTATTATAGGGGCTGTGATACTTGTCTTCCTGTTTTTATGTTGCTGTATGACATGTATTATTCCAATGCTTTGAAATATGGTAATGAATATGTTTACGCATCAGTATATTCTGATAAGAATGCAAGAATCCGAAGTATGGGATCCTCCTGGGAATCCATATGAAGAATCTAACTTTTAACCATTTTCAAGAATAAAAAGGAGGAGATTGAAATGGAAATCTAATAAGTACATTAATTCTTAAAATGTAGAGAGCTATGCAAAAAATATATTGGTGCTTTTAGAAAATATATTTCAAGGATGTAACTGCTGTGCTACAGTACGAGCAGATTTTTAGAAAACAGGTTACTTTAGAAGACAATGTACCAAAACAATATATGCTGTCTGGCTCATTAGATTAGCCGAAAGTAACTGATAAGCCTTGAAAAACAAATCTAGTGGTGCTTCTTCTTTTGTTTTATGATGTAATCTGTTTTGTCCTAGGGAAAGGGGAAGTGTTAGAAGGGACAAAGTGCTGAGCTTTCTCTTACAGTGCAACATCTTATAAAAACCCTGTACTGCTTGTAACAAATTGAGTCTCTGGTTGCACTTTGCAAAGTGGCAGCAGGGCTCCCAATATTGCAATATTGAAATAAAGACCTTACTCAGGTGAGAACTCTCTCTTGTGGCTTCCTTGATAGGTAAATTTCCACGACAGCCGACAGACGAGAGTGTTGCGGGAGAAGAGAAAAGTGTTTGAAGATTTAAGTGTCTTAGGTGGAGCCAAAATAAACTGTGACAAATGCAAGTGGGAGGATTTCCAATGCTTAATATGGTAAAAATAAGCGGAAGTTATCTGCCAGTCCTGCACAGTCTGCCATACTTTTGTCATATAAAGTGAAACTAGGTGTCGAACTGGAGCCTCACCTTTTGCATACAGATGCAGCCATTCAAAACAAGACGGCGATACCGCATTATTTATTTATACATCGAGTGTCACATTAAATGACAAAAATGAAGAGAGTTAAAGCAGCTGGAGAGGTTTTCTTACAACTTTTGAGCTGACACAGTTTTGGAAAATGTTTCCTTCACGCTGCACTGTACAACATAGGCAGCCAAGAGTCTCCAAAACAAAACAGAATTG
This sequence comes from Atractosteus spatula, assembly GCF_055471065.1. Lineage (NCBI taxonomy): Eukaryota > Metazoa > Chordata > Actinopteri > Semionotiformes > Lepisosteidae > Atractosteus > Atractosteus spatula. The sequence goes on along the minus strand of NC_142733.1, from coordinate 287,835 downwards.
ACAGATAGGAGAAAATTCCCACTCGTCCTAAAGATCCCAAAATCCAGCACTGAGCGTAAACAAAGTGTCTAAGTAGCGTGGGAATGCTAACCCTAACCCTAGCTGGAGTTTGAGCAATCCAGCACCGAGCTAAAAAGATAAGTCAAAGTAACGTCTAATCGGATTAGTTTCCTTAGAGCTGGTTCAGAGTTTGCTCAAGAGTTTACCTTTCACAGATGCGCAAAGAAGAATTTTGGGGGTAACACCTCAAGGCGCCTTACAGTTGTAGGAAGTGATTAGAGACGATTCGTGGCGTGTGCTCGATCCCATATACTGTACGCCCCGGGTTGCAGTGCTAGGTTGTAGTACAATACCGCTTCAGCACGTAACAGCGTTATATGCAAGTGAGAGACATGAGGGTTTCATCTTGCAGACTCTACTTCTCTCCTGTAGAAGTAAAGCAGGGCTTGCTGGGTGAGCTTTCACTCCGGTAAATTAGGTCACATGTCATGTTCAATCACTTCTTCTAAACACAACATTTGCTGGTGCTAGCTTTTCCCATGAAAAGAGACATTTCCCTTACAGTACATGACATATAGTTTTTTTCTATCAATAAGTATAGAAATAAAACAAAAGAAAAAACGGTGTCTCCAAAGAATGCCCAGCTCTGTCGCCTTGGGGAGGTGTCAAGGGCATTGAGCTCCTTGGACATGAAAAGTGCCAGATAAATGCCATTTCTCATGATTTCTCTTGGCGTCAGTTCTGCTATTAAATGGGACGGAGGCAAGGGGCTCAGAGAGCAGGTTAAGTGCACACCGAACGCAGATGTGTCCACGTGTCTGTAAAAGCGCGGTGCTCCGCTGGCGCTGTTTCCTAGTGGCTTAAAGTGCCTGCCTGGAAAGCAGGCGATCCTGGGTCCGGATACCAGCGGTGCCTCTCTCTGTGTCTTGTTGTGCCGAATGTATCATTTCAGACAAACATGCACAGCTTGGTTCAGTTTAATGCAAGAATTCATTTCCTTTCTGGAAGAACTTGTTTTTGAAGAAATCCATACAGCTTGTGAAAGATGAAATCCATTTCTTGGTTGTCAGTGGAAAAATATTGCCGGCTGCAAGAAGCGCAAGTGATTGCTTTCCTTGACCATAAACCTGCAAATGTAGGGAACACAAACGGCCACCAGTCTCTGTGGCGCAATCGGTTAGTGCATTTGGCTATTAATCAAAAGGTTTGTGGTTCATGGTTCAAGCCCATGCAGCGATGCATGTCTCAGTTTTTCCAATGTAAGCATCATCACCGCTAAAGAAGATGGCGCAGAAGGCTCCACAGCCGAAACGTGGTGCTTCTTTTCTTCTCTTTTCAGCATGGATTAAACCTTTGCTTGATCCTTTGCAGCCTATGCATGCTGACGCAGCTACCTTTCTCTTAACGCGCCTCAATCATTATTCACCAAAACGATCAGCAGAATATGTTGCCTTTGTGGTGATGTCACTCCTCTGCTTCACAAATGTCCTTAGTGACGGGCCATTTCTTTCAGCCATTTTTCCGGAGCGGTTATTGATTTCTCCATCATTTCCCTCATGCTTTCCATCACTAGATTGAAAAAAAAAACAGAAACAGGCTGACAGGACGACAATCAAATTGCAAAAACTAATCAAAGCACTCGATAGAGTATTTGAATCCACAAGTAGCTACGAGCAACTTTGTCCTGGCTTGCATGAAAGTCGGAAAATTTAAAAAAGAAAAAGATGGTGGCTTTTTCATATTCGTTCTTTTATTTTTAGTTCGTTGGCTGTTCTGTCCATTGTCCTCCTGCCTGGCTCTTGACCTGTGACTGAACGCACACAGTAGACTTTCAGGCGGGGGATTTGTCCTGAGCCTCTGTGAAAGACCCACCCACCCCCATAAATAACTGCTCTAGAAACACATGAATGCAAAACTAAACCACAGCTTAAAGAGGAGCTCCAACTCAGTGCCATACTAATGTAAACAAAGTAATACTAAGACATGTTCTTATGGATTTGTCTTACCTTGAGATATGTAATTGGATTTCAGGATTAACTTCCACATTCAATGTACTGGTGATTGTTTGCCTGGTCAGTACCTGGGTGGGAGACCTCCAGCGAACAATTAAGCTTGCTGCTGGAAGTGGTGTTAAGAGACTCTTAGGATCTTCCAGAGGTGTCTGTCCAATAGCACTAGTTGCCTTAGAGCTGGCTCAAACATTGCTCAAGAGTATACCTTTCACAGATGCGCAAAGATGAATGATGGGGGTGCACGCTTCAAGGAGCCTTCCAACTGTAGGGACTGATTAGAGATGATCCGTAGCGTGTGTTCGTTTCCATAAAGGCCCCGTGTCTCAACGGTAGGACGGAGTCAAATACTGCCTCGACACGTAACAGCATTATATTAAACCGCAGGACTTGAGGGCTGTTTTGTTTGAATGTTCAAGGCATTCGTAAGAGCGTAGGTCAAGGGCCATTCGTGCATCTACTGTAACTCGAGTAAAAATGCTATTCAAAGTGCAATGACTGAAATCGTCGTCCACATTTCTCCGTTGTTGATTTCTTTCTGTCTAAGAAAGTTCTATTTTCATGTCCGAACGGGGAGACTTTATCATTCCAACTTGAAGTCACCCTTAAGTACTCTGAGGTGTGTGTGTCTGCTTGCACTTTTGGCGTAAAAGGTTTCTTAAACGGAGAGCGAATTTGAAAAAAGTTGCCGCCGCCACCGCCGCCGCCGCCTCGCACTCCCTGCTCGATTGTAGCAAGAAGGCAGCGGGAGCAGCGCTCGCTGTAGTCATGGCCGAGTGGTTAAGGCGACGGACTTGAAATCCATTGGGGTCTCCCCGCGCTAGTTTAAATCCTGCCGACGACGGCGTTCTTTGCATTTGGTCGCGTGCGTGTGTGAGAAAGGACCAGCGCCGTTTCGTTTTCGCTGGGACCTTTAACACTCTAAATCGCCTGGACCCGCTGCCTTGGAAATCGATTCTTCAGCACACACGAGTGACGCTTTGCGGCTGGACGCAGATAACGATGCTTTTTCTGCACCCAGCTTTCCAGCAGTTCCGTACTGAACCCGTTCTCCATTGCAACATAGCGGAGGCTCGTCACGTCTATAGCAAGGCTGTGTAGGACCGCATACACCACAGTGACTTTTACACAGACCACATGAAAGGCAAGCAAAATACAGTTTTAAAATTCCAAACACTCACAAGGTCAGAGGAACAGCGATGACCTGAACAGATCTGTTACAGAAGTCTAGGTTGACCTTTTTAGAGCTGTAATTGTATTTTTGTTTAATAGAAGATCAAATCCACTCCCATGTACCAGCACCTTACAGTTTATTGATGTTAATTGTGTTTAAGTAATAAGATTGCTAACGCTGTTGGACTTTAGCTGGTGTTTTTTGGAACAAATTGCTTACTCTTCTGTAAGGAATATGCAGTACGCGCCGTTGTCAGTCATTGCTCACCATACCTGTAACTTTCTTATCTAACTCACTACCTCAAATGGTGAAGGTCCACAAACATAAATGAAAAGAAAAACCCTTGTTGTAGATGAGGTGCACAAAAAAGCAGCCCCTGATAGTGTATAACACATTTATACTATTGCAGAGACACATGTAACACATATATATATATACTGTATATATATGAAACAGAAACAGGAATCGCTTACTCACCTGAAGGATCTCTGTAGGAATATCTAGCATTTATCAATGGAAATCAAAGCTGCTTTAATACAGTGCATGTTCAAACTCAAACCCTCAGCTGCTGTTCTTGTTTGTTTTGTGACAAATTGCAACTGAGCATCGCATGAGCAGTTACGTACCCTTATCTGTTAGGGAATTTCAAGGGATGAGTTAGGTCAGAATGGGTAGGCTGCAAAACAACAAGTAAAGAGTTATTCCAAGATGAAACGTTGTGGCGGTTTTCTTATCTTTTCAGCATGGACTAAACTTTTACGCGTTCCTTATATGCTATATATGCATATATTAGCACCAATGTCGTTCTTAAAAACTAACATGAAATTGTCAGGGACATTCAGCTATATACAAAGAAGAGACAGACAAAGTAATAATTCTATATTAACGTGGCCTACATATTCACGCAATGATCAAACTAACTGACATGTTCTGATTCAGATCCCCTGCAGTTCATGCTAATTAGAACAATAGCAATGCTGAGTCCTCCCCACCCTACTGAGCACAAACTCAGCTGCTCTCCAGTTCTGTTCTGCATGTTTTTTCATTGCAATTGAGCTCGGAGCTGGAGATGATCTCCATACAGTACTGTGTTAACTAGCCCGCACTTGCGTGCTAATTTACTGGTTGTGGCAAATGTTTTTCTCTAGTTCATTTACATGAAGGCAACCTGTTATCGAGGAACCTGAGAGGTTTAAAAGCCTCACAAGCCAGGCAGGACTCGAACCTACAATCTTCTGAGCTGAAGTCAGACGCGTTATCCATTACGCCACTGGCCCGGGTGACATGCACTTGCACTCCACCTGCTCTACTAGGAGCTCTACACTGCTACTAGTAGTACACTTCCCCATCTAAATTTTCAAAGCAAGAAACTTGTGTTTCCTACTATTTTTATCAGGTTTAAAATATCATCTCCTTAAAACAGAAAAAGTGTTGATGTGTTGTGCTGAAATTCAGATTGATTTTGAATTCAAAGAAAAAACGTTTACTTCCAAAACACCGTGAAATTGTCACATCTTGCAGACAATAGGTGTATTCCATGTTGAAAAGAGAAGAAAGAATACCATGGAGCCTTTTACATGTGTGAGGCCTCTTCAGGTGTGAGAAGACCTCACGGCCGAAAAGTTGTTTCCTTTCTTCTCTTTTCAGCATGCAATAAACCTATTACTTGTTCCTTTGCAGCCGAGGCATGCTAACGTAGCTACCCAGCTGAACATCTTGCAGACTCTACTTCTCTCCTGTAGAAGTAAAGCAGGGCTTGCTGGGTGAGCTTTCGCTCCGGTAAATTAGGTCACGTGTCATGTTCAATCACTTCTTCTAAACACAACATTTGCTGGTGCAAGAGACATTTCCCTTACAGTACATGACATATAGTTTTTTTTCTATCAATAAGTATAGAAATAAAACAAAAGAAAAAACGGTGTCTCCAAAGAATGCCCAGCTCTGTCGCCTTGGGGAGGTGTCAAGGGCATTGAGCTCCTTGGACATGAAAAGTGCCAGATAAATGCCATTTCTCATCATTTCTCTTGGCGTCAGTTCTGCTATTAAATGGGACGGAGGCAAGGGGCTCAGAGAGCAGGTTACGTGCACACCGAACGCAGATGTGTCCAAGTGTCTGTAAAAGCGCGGTGCTCCGCTGGCGCTGTTTCCTAGTGGCTTAAAGTGCCTGCCTGGAAAGCAGGCGATCCTGGGTCCGGATACCAGCGGTGCCTCTCTCTGTGTCTTGTTGTGCCGAATGTAGCATTTCAGACAAACATGCACAGCTTGGTTCAGTTTAATGCAAGAATTAATTTCCTTTCTGGAAGAACTTGTTTTTGAAGAAATCCATACAGCTTGTGAAAGATTAAATCCATTTCTTGGTTGTCAGTGGAAAAATATTGCCGGCTGCAAGAAGCGCAAGTGATTGCTTTCCTTGACCATAAACCTGCAAATGTAGGGAGCACAAAAGGCCATCAGTTTCTGTGGCGCAATCGGTTAGCATGTTCAGCTGTTAACTGAAAGGTTGGTGGTTTAAGCCCACCTGGGGACGCATGTCTCAGTCTTTCCAATGTAAACATCATCGCTACTAGAGCAGATGGCGCAGAGGGCTCCACAGCTGAAACGTGGTGCTTCTTTTCTTCTCTTTTCAGCATGGAGTAAACCTTTGCTTGATCCTTTGCAGCCTACGCATGCTGACGCAGCTACCTTTCTCTTAACGCGCCTCAATCATTATTCACCAAAACGATCAGCAGAATATGTCTCCTTTGTGGTGATGTCACTCCTCTGCTTCACAAATGTCCTTAGTGACAGGCCATTTCTTTCGGCCATTTTTCCGGAGCGGTTATTGATTGCTCCATCATTTCCCTCATGCTTTCCATCACTAGATTGAAAAAAAAACAGAAACAGGCTGACAGGACGACAATCAAATTGCAAAAACTCATCAAAGCACTCGATAGAGTATTTGAATCCACAAGTAGCTACGAGCAACTTTGTCCTGGCTTGCATGAAAGTCGGAAAATGTCAAAAAGAAAAAGATGGTGGCTTTTTCATATTCATTCTTTTATTTTTAGTTCGTTGGCTCTTCTGTCCATTGTCCTCCTGCCTGGCTCTTGACCTGTGACTGTCTGAATGCACACAGTAGACTTTCAGACGGGGGATTTGTCCTGAGCCTCTGTGAAAGACCCACCCACCCCCATAAATAACTGTTCTTTCTACGACCGACCAATGCACCACGAGTGCCCCTGTCGGTCTACCAATCACGTACCACAGTATTGCGCGTCATCGTGTGTCACAATTTGCAAGGACGTAGCCAATTACCCGCGGTACGTGTCTGTGCCGCGCACTTTGAATGGCTCCATCTGTATGTCATTTTTAAGCCATTTTTTTGAGCACGCAAGAATATTCTTTTCTCCATATCTTCGCAATGGAAACACAGAACGCCTTCAAACTAAATGCATTTTAAAGACTATGACTTATGAAAATTTTCACACTCTCTACATCAAAATATCAGTGAGCCAATTATCTTTTTTTAAACTCCGGTTTTTCAATGATGCATAATTACGCACTAACTGGAACCTGGTGGACCACTCTATACACACGTTCACAATGTGAGAAAGACTGCTCAATACGGTTTTGTGCGAAAAACCTGTATATCACCATAGGAAGCAGAACAGTGCAGTCTCCGATTCCCCAGACTGTAAGCATGGGACCAAAGCTTTGTTTGATTTCTGAAACACTTTCTTTGTATCCTGTTTTCATTCAGGTAAAGGGTCAACTATATAGACAATACTGCTGACAGCAGGAAAATTAAAAATATTCTTTACTCAGCAGCATATTAAAAACAGCTCCCATGATGTATCAACCGATTTTTTACACAGAAGGCTGACACAGCTTTGCGTTCTGAATCTCTTTTTCTCGTGCTTTTATTTAATGTGGCACTATGCACTGGGATAGGGGAATGCTGTTCAGAAGACAATAGCATTCAAACCACAGCACCCACAATGCTGCAAGTAAGTGTTTTACACACTAAGCAGGTCCTCTGACCTTTCCAAGCCTTGCTTTGCCTTGTGAAACCTTTTTGTTTTATATTGGCACCATGAGACATGCAATACACTGGGATAGTGGGGTCTTCTTCATGACTCAATTTCTTTTTAAGCACAACACCCACAATGCTGCAGCTAAGTGTTTCACATACTAGGCCGGTCCTCTGACCTTTCCCAGCTTTGTTTTGTGTTGTGAAACTTTTCTTTATTTTTTAATGATTTTTTGACTATAGCACTACAGGTAATATACTGAAATATGGGGGTCTTCTTTAAAATGCATCTGGTTTGAAGGCGTTCTGGGTTTCCATTGTGTTGATATGGACAAGAGAATATTAGTGAGTTGTCAAAAAAATGTCATAAAAACGACAAAGTGAAGGCTGTGAAAACAGTCACAATGTACTTTATACACAAAGCAAGTGTTCTCGTAACCCTAGGAGGTTTCGTGAAAACGCTACTGGCATGCCAAAATCGTTATCGAACTTTACCCCGGTGCATGCCGGGAGGAATTCATGCACTACAGATGAAAGGGGGCAGGCACGTACAGTTCACATTGAAGCCACAAGTACTCTTCTCGGATGTTGCACAAACAAATCCTAATGTCCTGAAAGCATTGCAGCATGTTTGTGTCTCTCTTCCTGTAGCTGCAGGACGACTGACACGAATGGACAATCACAATCTGTGGCGTTTAGCGTGACATAGTCTTGCAGGCATCGTGCTGTCTCACTGCAATACTATACCGCTCGAGGAAACAGTCCATCTGGCCATGAAACTCATTTGAACGTCTAGCTACAGTCATGATTTATTCACAATATGTGGAATCAGCACGTCCCAGAGACAGCTTCCGATATCGTGAGCATTCTCTGATGGTGTGCTCCATGGCTTCTGGTTGTGTACGTTGGTGGTATAGTGGTGAGCAAAGCTGCCTTCCAAGCAGTTGACCCAGGTTTGATTCCAAGCCAACACATTGGTGAATATTTTCAAATGCTGTGATGAACCTAGGAATGCGACTAGCAAAGCGCAACCCTTTGAAAGAGCTAAAGCACTGCAAAACTGAATTGGGGAGAATCTTACTGGGGATTCTGAGCAATGACTGTGTAACCAGGTGGTTATGGAGGGGATATTTGAAATCTGACACTGAAATTGGTAGCTGTCTCTTTAAGACATGCACGTATGAGTGACATCAGCACGCCAGTAATTGTGGGAGTGGACATCGTACAATTGAGTGTGGTCTGTGGCTACACATGATGTGAATGCAAAGAGCAAGTTCAAATAAGACTGATGTTCTGTGCATCTTGGATTAGGCGAGATCAAAGAGGAAATTGCCACTACCATATTTTTTGCTTTGTCTTTGTTATTATAGTATATATAATAACAAAGAGCTATAGTAGCTCTTTGTGCATCCTGGTGTGTGTATATCTCCAGGTATACAGATGCAGCCATTCAAAATGCGTGCGTTATTTTGCGGCATACCCCGGTGGGCGTGTCGCGGTATCACGCAGTGTCACGCAGTGTGACGTGGTTAATCGCGCGTCATTTGACGCTCTGCCGGAAACTATCGGGCGTCACCTTGTAAAACCGCCAGGGGGAGCTTAACCTCTCATGTACAGCATTTGAGCCTTTAATTTTGAACAGTGTATTACAGCATGTTAATCTTCAGTCATTAAAATGTTGGTATATTTTATGAAAGCAAGATTGCTCAGTTGGACAAAAGTACACAACCTACCTTTATCAGAAATATTTATGCATCAAAGCCTTTACCGAAGATATTACTAATAGTATTAATAATGGATGACTTTGGACAAGCTGTATACTCAAAGTATAATTTCTTTAGCACATTTGTACAAGCACTTGGAATCTGTCCAAGCCATACTTTGTCAGGCATTTTGTTTTACTTCAACGGGCATAAAAACTTCCTTGCTTTTAACAGGGCGTTTCATAATTTCTAACTACGAAAATGATTTAAAATGCGACACCTATCATTCAACTAGAGCTTAAAATATCACAAGGAAAAATACACACCGGTATTCCATTTCTCCCTAAACATTGTAAGCTTCGAAGTCTTTAACTAACGTGATACCGGAGTCAACAAGCATACTTTTAGAATTTGATTAAAAGGGAATATAATATGGAATCGCGTATCTCAAGAATTTAATAACGGTATGATTATATCCGTGTACTGCGGCAGGGCTGTGTAGGGCTGTTTCGCCTGCCTGCTCATGCGAGCTGTCTTGTAGCCGACTGGTCTAGGTGCGTCCCTGCCAACGGGCAGGGTGTGTGCTCGAATCCAGCTGGTGCTGAACCTTCCAGTTTTATTTATTTATTTTTTAATCGCGTAACATATTACCGTATGGAAACTGTACTGTATACAGTATGTATATGTATATTTAATGTCTTAACTGTGCCCGTTTAATTGAATTTAAAAAAATTATTTAACACGAACATTAAGCTGTTTACATCTTCCGCCTGAGAACAGTCACCCGTTGCTACCCAACGCAGAATGGTGATTGGCTGACACCATCTGACACCCCTCTGATTGGAGAAAAAAGACGTGCTAGTTTGCTATACATACTGTAACAGGAAGAGGATTTCTTTCTATTCAAAACGTGTATTTTAAAAGTTTAAGAAGTAAAAACCTTACAGCGTACACAGATTTCTAAACTGATCAGGATCGTTATCTTTGTCTTATGCATAATAATATTCACCGCTCTGTGCAGCAAATTAATAATAAACTTTATTTTATATAGCGTTTTAAACGAATAAGTAATTAGATTGCTCATAAACCTAATCACTTGCTTTTTCTTTTTATTTAGGCTCAGATTTCAACTATAGATCGTATTATTAATAACCATAATAACAACCAACCAACAAAAACAACCATATAAACATAATACCAACCAAAAACATAGATAACAACCACAATACAAAATCAAATATATCAAACCATTTTACTCTCGCAAAGTCCTCCAATTATCATAATCCCGCCCCTTATGCAAAACCAAACCTTCCTCCCATCCCTGTTTATCATAAACAAAATCCACCTCAATTTTCAACATAAAGCATTACACAAAATCAATACCTCAACACTCCATACTCAACAACGATAATTCACAAACAGCCAGAACATGTAACTACACATTCCCAAACAGACCTAATTTCCATAGCCCCGCCCCTTATGCAAAACCAACATCCCTCCCCTGTTCTCTCTCTCCCCTGGCGGTTGTAATTGTTTTTATTTTCAAATAAATTTTAGCAAAGTCATGCATTTTAAAAATCTTAAGATTTTTATATTTATGTCTTTATTTAGTGGTTTCATTAGTGACAAAGGCTAAACTTTCTTGGAAAAATGTCTTTTATGTAAACCATGTTTGCTATTTATTCATTCAGGGCTAAAATATGTTCATTGTATTCTAATGAAAGAAGGGTTCCTTTCGCCGTAGTCGGGAGCCTAGCCTTTAACTAGTAAGTACTGTACTTACTGGGTTTTTGAGGGGGGGGGGAGTGTCTTTCGCTGGAAATCTCGCCTCCTACTTTGAAAATACCCGTGAGACCGGTTCAATTCGTCGCAGCCAGCACTCCTGCAGAGAGGGGGGGTTGTACTTGCAGTGTATGCAGTACACGCGTTATGCTCTTCGTTAATGTCTAAGCCGGAACATATCATTATATCTCATTTTGTATTTCTTAAAAAAAATCGTTTTCCCAGCCTAACAGTATTGTTTTTAACCTGTAAATTTGCTGGACAGAGAGGTGAACATTATTACACAGAAGACAAAGATAGTGATTTACGTTGCATTGTGTATCGTGCTGCTTTAATACAGTTTTAAATAATTGGAAGTCTAAACAGTATCAGCTTTATTTATGGGTTTTAAATAAAGGTGATTTAAACGCGATTTAAATCAATATAAATGTTTATATTGTAACGCATAGGTGACTATTCATTGTTATTAAAATGACTTAAATTCGATCATGTTGTGATATTTAGAAATATACATTTGTTTGGTGCGAGTGAAGTTTTATTTAATCTCTGAGCCATACTGATTCTTCTGGAAGCCAGTTTCCGCCAGGGAGTAAAAAAAAACACACTATGGTATTCTCTCCAATGCAGTGCAGTTAAAAACATACCTCTGATGCTGCTCCTAAATGAATATCGTTTATGACCATCAGAAGCTTTATGCTCCTTTTCTTTTTTCCAGTGGATTGAACAGGGAGAGGCATTTCATGATGTACTTTTCACTGATGAAACAACAGTGGCTCTGGAACAGTTTTCAACCATGTCGTTTTATAAAAAGGGGAGATATGTACACGTTACTGAAGCTAAACGTTTAGCCTTTGTCACTAATGTAAACACTAAATAAAGACGTATAGAAATCCCTACGTTACAGACTGTATATGGCTGGTATTGGTAGTTTAAAGAAAAAATACACACCAGTATTCCACTTTCTCCCTAAACATTTTAAGCATCAGAGTCTTACATGTGGTTATTTATTGCATAATTTAATTTTGAAAGCCACTGAGACATCAGGTACTACTGTTGTATGGTACAAGTGTGGTACTTTTAGGGGTACCACGGTACAGAACACTAGTTATTTAAATATGATTGATAGATAAATAGGCCCACTTTATTCATCCTGAAGAAGATAGAAGACATCCTGATGTCTTAACACAGATACTACAGTGCTTAAGTACTACTCACGTATATGTTTCTAGGTTTATATTATGCATTTCATACGGTCAAATTACTTTTGAGCAACTAATAAGAAGCGCGAAACGGTATGCATTTTAGTTTCGTTTCGTGCTGGGACCCGTGGATTGATTAGAGATATCAAGTACATACAAGTCATTTTTTAAATGTTGTAGTTCGTCTTGAAAAAATGTTACGAGTACATCATCTATCAACAATTACACAGGTTCTGTTTCCATATTGCGGATTTTGGTTACGTAATATTATGTTCTAGATTTCACGTTGTGAATATATGATTTGGGCAAACAGAGCCGCAAAGAAGTACATTATGGGTGGTTGTTTTTTTTTTGCAGTTTTATCTAGAACAAGCGATGCTTAAACCTTTGTCTGATTCTTGTGAAACTATCCACACGACAGTTACAGTACCTAGGAGTTGACTTCAGTGATGTCACTGATGGGATGTTTCTAAAAATCCATCCTCTGTAAAACGTCTTCTCTAGTTGTCCTGCATATGTATTCGCTAATGAAGCTGTGTGTTCTGAGCCTGGATCTCTACATTTGTGTATGAACCAGCTTAGAGGGCTAAAGACAGCTTGTGTTTAAATTGAGTGTAAGGCAATTTATGCTTCTAAAGTCATGGTCAGCATTTTTGTACTGTGCTGTAAACTTGTTCTGTGCCAAGTCACATTATTTTATAGCGTTTTTATAGCGTTATCAAATCCGGTGGCGCGGTGTTAGTTTCCTGACTCCCATGTCACATGGTCTGTGATTGAAACCTGTAATACCGGTTTAATTCGTCACAGCCAGCACTCCGGTTGTAAAGTAGAAGCAGGCGAGATTTCCAGCGAAAAACACCTCCCCCTTCTTCAGGTGTGAGGGTCTTCTGCTCAGAATGAAACGCTAAAATGTAATGTAGGCTCTGAATGGGTTCAATTGTGATTTGGGCTTGATTAAGGTCGCTGCCTTTCATCTAAAACCCTACTTGAATCCTTCTAAACTAAAAATCAGTGTTAGTGAGTTCTAAATAAAGAGGTATCCAGGTAACAGTGAAACGGGCGGACAGTCTGGGGAGATCGCCCGTTTTCCATGTAAATAGTTCCCTGGTTCCGCACCCCTTGGTGTTTCTCTCGCTCTCTCTCGGGTCACCTGATCATTAGCTCGAAAGATTTGAGTGCTTTGAGTATATTCTAATGGTAGTGGGGGCAGGGTGTGTGGGAACAGGTTTGGTTGAAATTGCATTGGAGATCTATGTTCTTCACACCTGAAACATTTTCTCTGAAAGCATTTTCTTCGCTGTTTAACCGATCTTGTTACAGCATGTTACAGTTTACTATTATTAACCATATTAATTTTAAGTGCTTAATGTAAAATCTTGTAAAAATATATTTTCATTGTTCAAATATACATTAAGTCTGACTATCATATAATAAGTTAAATACAAAACTAAAGAAAAAATAGGGTTAAATATAATTCAAAATATTTTGCTAACAATGTTAACTGTTTATGAATAATAAAATGTATTAGCTAAGGAGTAGGATGGCACAGTTGTTAGTATGTTTTTTGTTTTGTTTCTTTTTCATAAATACAACAGTAGTACCTGATGTCTCAGTGGCTTTCAAAATTAAATTATGCATGCAAACCTGTGAACTAGAAAGATAACTAAGATATCCATCCATTTATAATGGTGGCAAAGTGGTTAGCATTGCTATCTTGCAGCACTGGGGTCCTAGGTTCAATTCCTGCCATCCTGTGTGTGTGGGGTTTACATGTTCTCTCTGGGTTACATGGTTTTTCTCCATATGTGTGATATGACTCCCTCTCGCACTCCAAAACATACTGGTAAGTTAATTAGTTTATGGGAAACCTGGCCCTGGTCTGTGTGTGTTTGTGTCTGTCTGTCCTGTGATGGACTGGCGCTATGTCCAGGGTGTATTCTGCCTTGTGTCCGTTGCTTACTGGGATAGGCTCCAAATCCTCTGTACTGGATAAAGAGATTAGAAATGGAAGTAAAGGCACTGTGTGGATGGAACTATACACAGTGTTAGAAACCCACTATGAAATGGCAGCATCTCACTGAGAATAAAATATTTTATACTGCTGGCTTAAGGAAACAGCCTTTCCACCTCTCTTGCACATCAGTATCCATACCTAGTTATTTAAACAAATTGCCTCTAATTATAAACATCTTAATATGCTGGCTCTGTGGATCCGCATCAGCTATGTTTGCCCATTCCTTCAATTCATGTGCATCCAACACACAGTTCAATGCCAGCAACTACACATAATCTAAAATACAATCCTTATTTCAGTATCTATGTAAACATATAGTCTGTTAACTTCATCATCTTCATCAAAAGTATGCCTAACCCCATTAGGAAGTGTTCTTGTTATAAGTGTATTCCTCAGCTTTCCCCAAACTATCTTCTTCTTGCCAACATCTCTAGTCTTTTATCCTGCAATAACTCAGCCAACACTTAAATCTCCAAAAGCTGCTTGTGTTAATTTCTTTAAATCACAAATATCATGTGTAAATACTGGCCATGTAATACTCTGCATTGTGGAATAATAGTTTATTTTAAAGGGAACTAGAGAAACTAAGAACTAGAGAAATCAAGAAAGGCTTTTTTTCTAGAATTAATAAATGCACATCCTGTTCACTGGGGAAATTAAATCCACACTGAGCAATCTTCAATATGTTCACAATATGACAGCAAGAATCCTATCAGGGATGCATTACACCTGTTTTCAAGTCCTTCCACTGGTTACCTATCAGATTTCGAGTCAACTTCAAAATCCTTATCCTCCTTATGTACTGTCCTACAACTGTTATTATTGATCTCCGAATTATTGTACTTGACATGACTTCATTCAGCCTTTCCTGAACGTCTATGACAGGCAGAGAGAGTGCTGTTTCTGGTGCAATCTTTTACAGCTGACATTTCACTGTTTTAAACGAACAAGAAATTAGATTGCTCATAAATCACTTATTCTATATAAACACAGCGTAATTGCCCTCCGAAAATCTTCTTTTTCTTGTTCGTTTTAGAGACCTTGATCGAAACTGATTTTAGATGTCAGAAAGGATTTATTTTCTCTGTATTTCCTACATTGCTTTGTCGAGATTTTAACTTTATATCTAACTTTATATCTAGGCTCAGATTTCAACTATAAATCGTACAGTAATTAATAGCAGTAAATACTGATGTTTATACATAAAAAAGTCATGCCTTGGAGTATAGACCCCCAAAGGAATGCCATAGACTCAAACTGCAAAATAAACACATACAGAAAGAAAGTATTTGTATTGTAATTGCAAATCCTGGTACTGTATGAGTGATTGGTATGACTTTCCTCATTACAAATCTCTTATTAGAATTTAAATTTCTCTGTAACTCCAGGTCAGAACAGAGAAAATGTAACTGCCTTAAGGAGTTTACGATTATGAAAAATAGAAGGATAAGCATGATACGTATGTCTTCTGTCATTTTCTAAGTCATGTTACTGAGCACCAAATCTTATTGAGAATATGAATCCATTTAAGGTTTATACCATTAAAGTAACGGTTTATTCCATGCTGAAAATGTTTGTACCAGACTTTTTTGAGGCCTGTTTAATTGTGTCTGAAGGGAAGAAGGGAAGATATGTTCAAAATATCGCAAATATCGATCATGTTGCGATATTTTGAAATATAAAAGTCAATTGATTGTCCATAATATCGCTATTCTATTTTTTCGAAGAAATGTTTGTTAAAAGAAAAGTCCGGCACCAGCTGTATTTGAACACACAACCTGCCAGTTGGTAGTCACGCACCTAGACCAGTCGGCTACAAGACAGCTTGCATGAACAGGCAGGCGAAACAGCCCTACACAGCCCTGCCGCAGTACACGGATATAATCATACCGTTATTAAATTCTTTAGATACGCGATTCCATATTATATTCCCTTTTAATCAAATTCTAAAAGTATGCTTGTTGACTCCGGTATCACGTTAGTTAAAGACTTCAAAGCTTAAAATGTTTAGGGAGAAATGGAATACTGGTGTGTATTTTTTTCTTTAAAGTACCAAGACCAGCTATATACTGTATGTTTATGTTCCAAAATTAATATCGTTTATGGCCTTCACACGCGTTACAGTATGCTCCTATTCTTTTTATGCTCAGCTACTAAGATTTCCCTTCAGTGGTAAAATTCAATATCTACAACGGGCACAGCAAAGACGTTTACTGTAAGTCTTTCTACGACAGACCAACGAACCACGAGTGCCCCTGTTGGTCAACCAATCACTTACTGCGGTGCCACGCATCATCTTGCGTCATACTGAGCGACGTCACCTGCGGTACGTGTCTGTGACGCGCACTTTGAATGGCTGCATCTGTATCTATGTGAAGCTTTTGAGTTAAAGGTTATACTGCATCCAATCTAAGTTCTGTAACAGAAAATAATACAACCCCTCTTTTTATGATTTCATGCAAATCCAGAATTAAAAAATCCCCATTTAAATTCATTGTAGTATGGTGTGTTCTTTGCCAGGCTACAAATTTTGGTACCAGAAATGGGGTATTCTGAGCATTTAGATGAAACTTTGGATGCCGTATAAGGTAAAATAAATAAAAAAAAACGGTAGTGGTGAAGAGCTGCAATGCGGGTGTCTGGTCTGCCCAGAGAGGTGGGGGAAGGGATGTCCAGAGCAGGGACCCAGGAGAGGATCGCCAGCAGAACCAGCATTCTGGACTGTTCTAGTGCACGTTGGCAGATACTTTAGTGCTATTTATCACTTTCTGTAGTCAGTCACTGAGTTTGAGTTTGTAGGCATCCTCTCATGAGGCACCAATAAATGTAGGGGTTTTGTGCATTACAGGGACAATTATTAATTGTAGCAGTAAGTCACAAAATGATTCTTTGATGGCTATTAGAAAACCAACCTTGCGGGATTACACACACGGATACTATTACACGACAATACATTTATTAAGGCATAAAATGTGTATATAAACATAACAGATCTTATAGTGAGGGTTAGCAGAATACAAAAGGTATATATTCGATCACGAAGAGTTACAAACCAAGAGGGACATACATTCAGTATACCATTCATTTATACCATTTCGTTAAAAAAAATCAAAAGCTTTGATTTCAGTTTCTACACTAGATACTCAAAAGCAAGTACATCACTCATAGGAATTAAACTGATATCAACTGGGGTTGAGGTAACAATTGAATTCTCGAGCTGTAACTCAGAATATTGAATACTCATCCAATCTGTGTGGATTCAGATCTCCCGCGGACACAAAGAAACAGTGGCAGGCTTGTTGCTGTGTCCAATCAGCATTCTCTGGCCTAGTGTCAGGCAGTGCTGGTTTGGCATGAGGGAAGTGGGAGAGATTCCTGCTGCAACGCTCTGGTAGTAGGCTCTCTGAAGACCGGCTAGTTAGTTCTGGCTTACTAGTGAGAGTTTGTGCACATGAGAAAAGTGACTGCGGGTCCAAGCAGGTCACACTCTTTAGACAGGAAGAAGACCGGTTCGTTCCTGATGTATTGCTAGTTCTGAATCCATACAAGAACGATTCTATAAAACGCTCACCAGATTACGTTTTAAGAAGGAACTGCAGCTCAGGTTCAGCCAAGATCTAAACTCGGATGGCAGGATTCAGAGTCCAGAGTGCGGACTGATGGCGCACGGAGGGTCCATATAGATCCCTCAGTGATCTTCCGCGTGTTTAAACCGCCAGCGTGTGACTACCCTGTCCCCGTGACCTCATTGCTCTGCTCTCGCCTCTGTGCAGCCGAGCCCGACTCATGGTAAAGTGAAAAAAAAAATGCCCTCAAAGTGTGATTTTCTCTGGTGCGAGGATAGATGTTACCTTTATATCACTGAACAGAATGTATGAGATGTGGCGGCTAGGTTTTTATCCTCTTTAAAAGATTAAGGACTGGGGTGAGCGTGATTCACCACCCTAAGAGCCCGATGTGCGGACCGATTAAGCTGCATAGACTTGGTCATTTAACTATTCTCCATTCGCAGGGTTAAGGTTAATGAGAAAACATTGCTGACTTTTTTTTGCCAGCCACGAGCGCAGATTAGCAAGGTTTGTATTTCATCTTTTGCAAGTTGCATCCATTTAAAAAAAAGTCGTTCAAGACAGGAAATGAATACTTGCATTTAATTAAGTCTAGCCGTAGGAGGTTGTCCATAATGACCAGTTCTGTACGAGAAGACAGAAAAAAAAAGGCACTGCTGGGATTCGGACCCAGGATCTCCTGTATACTAGGCAGGCACTTTAACCAACTAAGCCACAGCACCCCTGGAGTGCTGTCCTTTTACACCTACTTGGACACACCACTCTGAGACATCTGCATTCGGTGCGCGCTCCGCCTGCTCGCTGAGCAAGTTGCCACCTTTACATACAAAAGCAACATCAACACCAAGAGAAAGGATGACAAATGGCTTTAATCTGGAACTTTTCATGTCCAAGGAGCTCAATGTGCTTTCCGTGTACAACAGGGCCACTGAACTCCACACCGGCCACTGAAGCACAGCAGTGGCTTGGTGGCTTGACATCTCTCAAAGAAAATGTTGAAATCGCATGTGGAACAGAAAAATGACCCTTCGAGTACAAGGGAAAAAAAAAGATCATCTGGAGCACGCCAACACATGTACGGACAGCCCAGTTGCTTCAACAAGGTGGCCAAGTGGTTAAGGCAATGGACTGCTAATAAATTGGGCTTTGCATGCATGGGTTTGAATCCCATCCTTGTCACATTCAGCATCTGACACATGTGCCCATTCAAAATTGGTCTTGCTTTCTTTTGCTCCGGTACTAGAGCAGTACATTTTCTAGCTGTGGCTGAAGATGGTATAGTAGGCTAACATCGGTATCGAGCAGTGACAGTAACAGTATTTACTGAGAGAGAGAGAGGCAGCTCAGAAGATGAGCTCCTAATTTCTTTGAGATTTTATTGTTTTCTGTAACTGAACAAATAGTCTAGGAATAAGGCAACATCTAACAAAAACTAAAGAAAACCAAAGAAGTAAAGAAAAATAATTGAAATTATCATTGAAAAAAAACAACAAAGCAAACATCTGAAAATCTGAAGACCAACTATAAGACACAGCTACACCTGAAGATAAAGGACCTGAGGAAAAACTTCAAAGAGAAAAATCTTGAAGAAATGAAGAGGAGCAAACAGAAAAAAAGGAACAATTAAAACAAGGAAATAGAATAAGAAGACAAGAAAGAAATAAAAAGTACACCAAAGGAAACAAGAAGGAAAGGGAAAATACAGCAGCATCAAGAGAAGCCAAGAACTCAGCCATAAGCACAAAAAACAACTGGTAAGCCCTGATCTTTCTTCTCCTTATTTGAAGAGGCCTCTAAAATTGAACTGATTTACTAAATAAAAGTAAAAAAAAAGTCTTTAGAAAAAGTTACCCTAAAGTTTAAACTAAACCAAATACCACTTGGGCCCATTAAACTCAAAAGGCCAAAGTTGAAGAACCTGTTCCCAAGCAACAGTGGGGCTGATTGTATTCAAAACGCCCTAGCCAGGCTGTCTTTTTGTTCTTCTCACCTGGGCCGATTGTATTTAAAAGAAGCAAGATGAGTACAGAGCAGAAGACAGCCCCACTGGACCAGCCCTGCCCTCTCAGCACAGTACTCCAATACCCTGAGGACGCGATAACCGTTAAGACCAGGAAACAGTACAAAGAGACATGGATGAAGGAAAATCCAGAGACCCTTATCGCTGACTACTGCCAGGCAGGAGAAAAACACATTAAAACCTACTCTTCTTTACTGAGCACCCAAATGCCTGGCACACAGCTGTGTGCAAGACATATACAAACACCACGAGAAGGGGCATCAGCAAAGGCAGGCAAATCTCCATAGGGGGTGACAGCGAGCTAGAAGACACTGTCTTGACCGTCAACACTTACCACAATGGTACAGTGATGATAAAGGGCAGTGAGGCTGCTCTGGAGCTATTTGAGGAAAAGTTCACGGACCTGAAATCACAGGCTGACCTGGAGAAACCTCCCCCAGAAACAGGAGAGAGACCCAGTAGCCTGATGCCTACCACACCGGAGAGTTCAGCTCCACCTGACTCTGAGCCCATGAACACAGCCACAGCTACAGAACAGATCAGCAAGAGTATAGCCCTAGGCAACACTGAATCACACCACCCAGACACACACGGCCCACACCAACCCCCCTATGACCACAGCACATCGCGCCTCCTGAGAGAGAAACTCTCTGCTCTGGAGCTGGACTTCACTGAGTCCAAGGAACTGATGCTGGGGAGACTCACAGAGGGGCAGACAGCACAACAGCTAAGAGACGAGGTTAACAAACACAGGAACGAATGCAAAACCTCCAACAAACAGCTCAGGGCACAGATGGAAGAGTTGCTGCAGGACAACAGTAAGCTGCAGTCGGAAGTAGCAGAGCTGAGAGAGGAGGTGCAGCTCGCGGAGAGGACAAGCAAGACCCTCAAAGAACAGCTGAGGAAACTCACTACTTCCCACTGCAGCCCCGACTGCAACAGAACAGCCCTGAGGCCCAGAACACACAACACACAACACCCACCCCCAACCCGCAAAGACACACCGACCCCCACACAACCTGACATTCCTACAACCCCCACCACCAACTCCCACTTACCCAGTACCCCCACCGTAGCAAACACCACACCCACTGCACCCCCCGGCATCCCAGATCCACTCACAACATCACTGCCCAAAAGCACATCCACCTTGCCAAACACTCAGGGTGACCCACACACACACCCAGTCCCAGAGACGGCCCCACCCAACACCTCCACCTCACACACTGCACCCCCCATGCAGCCCCCCGCCTGGCAGCACACCAGACACCAGAGGCAGATTTACGGAAGTAGCCCTTCTCATTGACTCCAACGGGAAGTACATTGATGAGCACAGGCTCTTCCCGGGACTACAAACAGCAAAGCTCTGGTGTCCGACGACGGAGAAGGCCCTGCAGCTGCTGTCCAGGTCTGTCCTGGGAGCCCCACGGCACATCATCATCCACACCGGCACCAACGATCTGAGGACCTGGAGGGAGCAGGTGGCCCAGTCCATTAGGAGAGTGGCAAAGAGGGCCATATAGGAGTTCCCTCGCGCCCAATTGTCATCTCCACCCTGCTGTCAAGACAGAATGAGCAGCACCACACCATCCAGAGAATCAAAGCTGAGATCTCACAGTGCTGTGCCCTGCTCCCAAACGTCCACCTGGCCCATCACCCCACCCTTGGATCACAGCATCTACGTGACCATAAAAACCTCAAAAAACAGACCATCGGACTCTTCACAAAAACTCTGAAAGACACCACACTGGGCAGACACCGAAACAGCACCCCAGAGAGAAACAGCAGGACTACCAGAGGAACACCCCAACACCCACACCCCCACCCCAGACCAGCTCAACCCACAAAGAACAGAACCAGCCCCATCCTACAGCCCTCCAACCCAGACCAACGACCGAACGGGACCAGAACCAGCGCCTCACCCCACGCCCCTCAGCCAGACCAGCAGCTGAACCAGGCCAATCCACAAACCCCCACCCAGCACAACAGCAGAGCTGGACCGAGCCCCTCCTGCACAGCTACGCCGCAGCCCTGGCCAGACCAGCAGTCCCGAGCGGTTTGGAGCTGGGAGAAATCTGGCAGCTCCTGAACCTCATCTGCACCCGGCTTATGAGCTAAACTACCACTACCCACAGCGACAGACAATACTGTTTTTGTTGATGATGTAAATGTCCGACACAAATTTGTTACAGTTCCAGAAAGCAAAAACAAACTGCAAAGATAATTCAAACGATAACAATGAGATCTCTAACGATAAGTATATGGAACATTTAGGGTCTGGGCTCGTCAGCATTTGGGCTGAAGAACACTGATCCTGACTTTATGAAGAATGTAAAGGAGACAGACATCATGATCCTACAGGAGACATGGTGTCGGGGAGACTTGGCTACCCACTGTCCCACCGGCTACAAGGAGATCATGGTGCCCTTTGTCAAAAAAAAAACAAATCACCCGGGACAGAGACTCTGGGGGGATCATTGTGTGGTACAGAGTGGAGCTCAGTCACTCCATACAATTAGTTAAGAGAGAAGAGTCACAAGTTTGGCTTAAAATCAAAAGAAATACCATATGTACAGAAAATGAGGTTTTTCTGTGTGCTGTCTACATCCCACCCTCAGAATCCCCTTAATACAGTGGGGGAATTCTCCCCAGTCTCCACACGGAGATCGGTCATTTCCAGGGCCAGGGAAACGTGCTGCTCTGTGGTGACCTCAATGCACGAACAGGCACACTGGCAGACTTTACTAACACACAGGGAAACACTCATGTATTCGGACAATCCCCTCTGTACCACACACCAGTCACCTCACACAGGTGCAGCCATGACACCACGGTCAACAGCACCGGGTGCGAACTGCTCCAGCTGTCAAGGGCTGTGCCTGTACATCGTCAAAGGCAGCACTAGAGGGGACTCTCTTGGCAGGTTCACCTTCAGCTCAGCTCTGGGCAGCAGTGTGGTGGACTACGCCATCACCGACCTGGACCCCTCCTGTATCAGTGCCTTCACTATCAGGCCACAAACTCCTCTCTCCGACCATAGCCAGATCACACTCTACATGAAGAGAGCACACCAGCACAGAGACACACTGACACAGCCCAGCCAGCTGTACGACCTCAACCAAGCGTACAGATGGGACACAAACAGCCTAGACAGATACCAAACTGTACTGGGCGATGAAGAAATTCACATTCCTAAACACTCCGTATCAAACCAACAAATTAGGCATAAACTTGGCCACACAAAAACTAAATCACCTATTTCACAAACTGGCATCAAAATCTAAACTAAAAACAACTAAATCAAAAAACTACCAAAAAACAAAAGCAAAAGAAAAGTGGTTTGATAGGGAGTGCAAAAACATCAGAAATGCACTACGAAAACTCTCAAATCAAAAACACAGACAAACACACAACACAAAACTACACCTCAGCTACTGTGATACGGTAAAACTTTACAAACACACGCTGAAAAAGAAAAGAAACACGTACATAAACAAACAACTTGCAGAAATTGAGGAGACACTAAATCAGAACTGTTTCTGGGAGAAGTGGAACAATTTAAACAAATCAAAACCAGAAGAATTGGCCATCCAAAATGGAACAATCTGGCAAACATACTTTGAAAATCACTATCAAAGGCTCCCAAATACAAATCAATCAGACTAAAACACCATTTATGAAAAACTCGAAATTTTTGAATTGGCTATCAAAGACAACCAAAACCCCTTAGACTCCCCTATCACTGAGCAGGAGCTACTAGACAAACTCCAGGCCCTCAGACCACGCAAAGCCTGTGGCCAAGATGGAGTCATAAATGAGATGCTGAGACACAGCAGCCCAAAGTTGCAACAAGCCCTGCTCAAACTCCTCAATCTTATCATGACAGCCGGATGTTTCCCCGAGGCCTGGGACCAAGGACTGATCACGCCCATCTATAAGAGTGGAGATAGACTCTATCCCAACAACTATCGGGGCATCTGTGTGAACAGTAACCTGGGGAAGGTATTCTGCAGTATCCTAAATACACGAATAGTGGCCTTCCTTACCGAACACAATGTCCTGAGTAAGAGTCAGATTGGCTTCTTACCAGATCACCGCACATCTGATCACATTTATACCTACACACACTGATAGACAAACACGTCCACCAAAAATACAAAGGAAAAATTTTTGCCTGCTTTGTCGATTTCAAAAAAGCATTTGATTTGGCATGAAAGATTGTTTTATAAACTACTCCAAAGTGGCATAGGAGGCAATGTGTACGACATAATTAAATCAATGTATTCAGAGAGCAAATGTGCAGTGAAAATTGGAAACAAAAGGACCAAATTCTCCACCCAATGCCGTGGGGTGAGACAGGGCTGCAGCCTGAGCCCAACACTGTTCAATATCTATATCAACGAATTAGCAGGAATGTTGGAAAAGTCTGCAGCTCCTGGTCTCACACTACACGACACAGAAATCATGTTCCTGCTCTATGCAGATGACCCGGTCCTGCTGTTGCCCACAGAACAGGGGCTGCAGCAGAACCAGGCACTGCTAGAGCAGTACTGTCAGACCTGGGCACTGACAGTCAATCTGGACAAGACCAGAGTTACGGTTTTCCAGAAGAAAGCCAGACCTCAGGGAAACAGGTACAAATTCACACTCAACAGCAACACATTGGAGCATACATCCAGCTACACATATCTCGGTCTCACCATCAGCTCATCTGGGAGTTTTGACCTGGCAGTGAAGGCACTGAGGGAGAAGGCACTCAGGGCATTCTACGTAATAAGAAGGAGGCTCTTCAACATCAACCCACCAACAAGAATCTGGCTCCAAATATTTAAAAGTGTAATCCAACCCATTGCCCTATACGGTAGTGAAGTGTGGGCCCCCCTCACAGTCCAGGAGTACACTCAATGGGACAAACACCCCACTGAAACTCTGCACATGGAGATCTGTAGAAACATCCTCCATGTGCAGAGAAAAACACCTAACAACGGATGCAGGGCCAAATTAGGCCAGTACCCACTATTGATAAACATACAAAAAAGATTATTAAAGTATTGGCTACACCTAAAAAACAGTGACCAAAATTCATAACACCACAAAGCCCTGCTGAGCCAAGAGCTGAGCCCAAAACAGAGCCCCCTGAGCCAGCTGGTCCTGAGGCTCACTGACACAAGCCACACCGACACTAACCAGCATCAGGACAGCACTGCTAGAGCACCACAACTCAGACTCAACCACATCACAGACCAAACAGCAATATCTCACACACTGGGACACACACACACAAACACAACATAAACTGCAATGCTACAGAACCCTAAACAGGCAATACACACAGGCCGAATATTTGACCAAGATAAGAATCAACAAAAAGAAACAGACCCTGAGGAAGTAAAGGCTCAGTGACCACAGCCTGGCAATAGAAACTGGGCGACACAGGCAGACCTGGCTGCCCAAAGAGGACAGGCTGTGCTCCCACTGCCAGCGGGGAGAAATAGAGGCAGAGGTGCACTTCCTACTGCACTGTGACAGATACTATGGGATTATAGAAACATCCTTCCCTAAATTCAGAAATCTAGTCCCAGAGTTGCCACACCTGCCAGATCACAATGGGTCCCAATCCTACTGGGAGAGGGAGGAGGGAACTCAGTTGAACTGGCAGCCCAGTATGTGATCTCCTGTCACAGCCTGAGGAACAGTGAGCCTGTCTCCCAATAATGCTCAATATGTTTACAGTATATGTAAATATTTTATGACATGTCTCTGTTGTAAATGTCTGTAACATGTCTGTAGATTTTATTTTATGTTTTGTTCTATGTTAATGTTATTATTTTATTTGCTTTGGCAACACTGATTGTACCCATCGGTCATGCTAATAAAGCACCTTGAATTGAATTGAATTGAACAGTATTTACGTGCCACTGCTCCCAAGTGGCTCAAGACCGCTCTTTCACTTACTTGCAACGCAAACGGAGAAAGCAATTTTTGACAGTCTCTCGAGAGACTGCGCTAGGTGTTTAGAGATAGACTTTGTCAGTTCCCCTTGGATTGATGGCCTCTCAAATAGTTTGTGATTCCTCTAGACGTTATACAGTACAATCAAAAGCGCAACAAAAGTGTTTTCCGTGGAGCAGGTTTCAGACCCGTAGACCAGTTTTATTTGTACAGCAGGACGCATTCCCAAACGCGAATCTCCTGTTTTAGAAATGCTTTGGGCGGCGTGAAATGAAAATAAGAAATCAATTCCAGATGCACATGGAAGCAATCAAGTGTTTCATCCGAACTGTTTCAAAGACTGCTCAAGAGCTTTCCTTTCATAAACGCGCAACGATTAATGATGGGGGTGCACCCTTCAATGCGCCTTACATCTCTAGGTAGTGATTGAGACGATTCGTAGCGTGTGCTCATTTCCATATATGCCCCGTGTTGCAGTGGTAGGATGACGTAAAATACTGCTTCGACACGTAACGGCATTATATTCAACTGCAGGAGCTGAGGGCTTTCATAAGCGCGTAAATCAAAGGCAATTCCCGCGTCTAACACTAATGTAAATGCTTTTCAAAGTGCAGTGTGGTGCAGCTTGTAAAATCCTTGTTCACATTTCTCATTTGTTGATGTTTTTTCTGTCTGCCAAAGTTGCATTTTGACATCCGGACGGGGAGACTTGATCATTCGAACGTGAAGCTGCCCTTAAACCCTCTGAGGCGTATCTGTCTGCCGGCATGTATTTTGTCAAATATTTTTTTTGAACGGAGAGCGACTTTGAAAAGGTTTCCGCAGCCACCTCGCACTCCATGTTAGATTGTAGGAGGAATGCAGCGGCAGCAGAGCTTGCTGTAGTCGTAGCCGAGTGGTTAAGGCGATAGACTAAAAATCTGTTGGGGATTCCCCCTGCAGTTTTGAATCCTGCCGACTACGGCGTCTGCTGTACGTCACCGTATGCCTGCGCGGCAAAGGCAAAGTGCCGCTTCCCCTTTTTCTGGTACTATAAAAACGCTAAATCGCTTGGACCCTCTGCCATGGAAATCAATTCTTCAGATAACAACACGTTTTGTGTTCGCACGACCGGTGTTCTACTTATGCCTTTGAAAACCTAATAAAGCTGAAACAACCGACACGATAGGTTCTTGTAAAGCACTCCTGTAAAGAACTGTTAACATCAAAGGGTTTCAGTGTATTAACTGAGGAGAAGGCCTGATCGCTAATTGTTGACTTTTTATTTGGTGTGAGAAACACTCTCACTGCGCATGAAGTGCAACAAATGTAGCCGCAGAAATTGCATAAAGCTTTCATTTATGCTATTGCAGACACCAACGTTGCCTAGATAGAAAACCGAAATAGCCATGGGTTTGCTTGCTGGTCTGAAGGATCTCTCTTCGAATCTCTATCATTTGTCAATGGAAGTAAAAGGCGCTACAATCTGATACATGTTCAGATTCAAACCCGCAGCTGTTCTTCGAGTTTGTTTTTTGACTAATTACAACTGAGTGTTGCATGAGCAGTTACATAAACTTATCTGGCATATTTTAACACAAATGCCGTTCTTAAATTAAAACTAACAGTACATTGTCAGGGACATTCAGTTATATACAATCAAGAGACAGAAAAGAGAATATTTCTACCTTTCATGTGGACTACAGATGCAGCCATTCAAAGTGCGTGGCACTGACACATACCGGAGGTAATTGGCTACGGCCTCGCGGATCGTGACGCGCGATGACGCAATATACCGCGGTACGTGATTGGTTGACTGACAGGGGCACTTGTGGTGCGTTGGTCGGTCGTAGAAAGATTTAAATGTCTTTACTGTGCCCGTTTTAGTATTGAATATTTATATGGAATTTTACCACTGAAGGGAAATCTTAGTAGCTGAGCATAAAAAGAATAGGAGCATACTGTAACGCGTGTGAAGGCCATGAACGATATTAATTTTGGAACATAAACATACAGTATATGGCTGGTCTCGGTACTTTAAAGAAAAAATACACACCAGTATTCCATTTCTCCCTAAACATTTTAAGCATCGAAGTCTTTAACTAACGTGATACCGGAGGCAACAAGCATACTTTTAGAATTTGATTAAAAGGGAATATACAGATGCAGCCGTTCAAAACAAGCGGGGTATGCTGCGGTATAACACGGTGGGCGTGTCACAGTAAACCGCATCATACCGTATGCAAATTAGATTATGTTAATAGTATCCGGAATCACCTTGTAAAACCGCCAGGTGGAGCTAATAAAGGTTAACCTCTCCTGTACAGCATTTGAGCTGTCACCAGAAAACATCAGTTTCGAATCACTGCTGAGGGACAATCTCTATTCAATTAAGAATTTTAGTTGTATACTCTTTAGACTTTTAAATTTAAACAGTGTATTACAGCATGTTAATCATTAAACATTAAAAAGGCGGTATATTTTATAAAAGCAAGATTGTTCTTTTGGACAAAAGTACACAACCTACCATCTTTATCATAAATATTTTAATTATGCAGGAATATTTTATGCATCAAAGTCTTTACCGAAGATATTACTAATAGTATTAATAATGAATGACCTTGGACAAGCTGTAAGCTCAAAATATTACCCTGGTCCACATTCTTTGTAACCATCTTTGTAAACGAAAAGAGTTTATTTTTTCATTGACAAAAAGTAACACCACAGCATTTAGTTGATCCGATCCCGCATTCGTTTCCAATCATACAAAGTAATTCTTGAGAATCTCTGATTCACCATGCCTTTCACATGCTCATAAACTATATTAATTTAGGAACATAAACATATTACTGTATGTAAACTGCACTGTATATTGCTGGTCTTGGTAGTTTAAAGAAAAAATACACACTAGTATTCCATTTCTCCCTAAACATTTTAAGCATCAAAGTCTTACATGTTGTTATTTGGGAAACGTTTTTACGTGCTCCTTCTGACCATATTAGGATTATATACTTTGTGAAAAGTGATAGTCTTTTAACCTTTTCTGTGAATTCGCTTGTTATCTAACAAATGCATACTTTTAGAATTTGGAATATAATATGGAATTGCGTATCTAAACAAATTAATAACGATATAATTATATTCATGTACTGTCTGGCGGAATAAACTGAAGAGGTTAGTTAATGCGACACGGAATTATTAAGAATTATCACCTCTTTTTACGCTTGAGAACAAATGAGAACATTCCACTCAGTGGGCGGTGCATTGTTATCTCAATCACCTGCTAATTCGTTTTACACCACTGGACTACAGGAGAATGTGACTGTACTGTATCTGTACAGAATGTGTGTTTCAATCAATACAGTGATTATAATCGCAATCGC
Source organism: Atractosteus spatula (assembly GCF_055471065.1). Taxonomy (NCBI): domain Eukaryota; kingdom Metazoa; phylum Chordata; class Actinopteri; order Semionotiformes; family Lepisosteidae; genus Atractosteus; species Atractosteus spatula. The sequence continues at coordinate 259,042 of NC_142733.1, read as the reverse complement.
TAGTTTAATTAAATGCCTTTTTTGATTCACAATCTGAAAATGAAAACCGCGGTAAAGTCACCTTGAATTTAAAAAACGATTTTGGCACGCCTGTAGCATTTTCACAAAACCTCCTAGAGTTGTGAGAACACTTGCTTTGTGTATAAAGTACATTGTGAATGTTTTCACAGCCTTCACTTTGTCGTTTTTATGCCATTTTTTTGACCACGCACGAATATTCCTATGTCCATATCTTCGCAAGGGAATCAGTGCGAATTTTAATACTAATTAAATGACCGCGGGCACTTTCCACCCCCTCTACATTCTCAGAGTAGAACAGACTAACCTTCTAATGAAAGACGGTCCACCCCCCCCTCACGGACAGGAAAAGTGCCCACAGGCACTTAAACTTAATATGATCAGTAACAGTAAACAGAAACATGGTCAGAAGGATCACGTACAAACGTTTCCGAAATAACCACATGTAAGACTCTGATGCTTAAAATGTTTAGGGAGAAAGTGGAATACTGGTGTGTATTTTTTCTTTAAACTACCAATACCAGCCATATACAGTCTGTAACGTAAGGATTTCTATATGTCTTTATTTAGTGGTTACATTAGTGACAAAGGCTAAACCTTTAGCTTCAGTAACGCGTACGCCATATGGCATACATGTTTGTTTTGGGTTTTGCTTGTTCACATATCTTCCCTTTTTATAAAACGACATGGTTGAAAACTGTTCCAGAGCCACTGTTGTTTCATCAGTGAAAAGTACATCATGAAATGCCTCTCCCTGTTCAATCCGCTGGAAAAAAGAAAAGGAGCATAAAGCGTCTGATGGTCATAAACGATATTCATTTAGGAACAACATCAGAGATATGTTTTTAACTGCACTGCATCGGAGAGAATACCATAGTGTGTTTTTTTTTTACTCCCTGGCGGAAACTGGCTTCCATAAGAATCAGTATGGCTCAGAGATTAAATAAAACTTCACTCGCACCAAACAAATGTATATTTCTAAATATCACAACATGATCGAATTTAAGTCATTTTAATAACAATGAATAGTCACCTATGCGTTACAATATAAATATTTATATTGATTTAAATTGCATTTAAATCGCCTTTATTTAAAACCCATAAATAAAGCTGATACTGTTTAGACTTTTAATTATTTAAAACTGTATTACAGCAGCACAATGCACAATGCAACGTAAATCGCTATCTTTGTCTTCTGTGTAATAATGTTCACCTCTCTCTCCAGCAAATTAACAATAGTAATCATAATGAACTTTATTGTATATGGCGCCTTTAAAGGTGGCTCCTCAAAGCGCTTTACAGGTTAAAATCAATAACAACAATACTGTTAGGCTGGGCAAACGATTTTTTTTTTTAAGAATTACAAAATGAGATATAATGATGTGTTCTGGCTTAGACATTAACGAAGAGCATAACACGTGGGCGGCGTAGCGGTCGGCTCTGGCTTTCCCATCTACTGTATACCGATTGACTGCAAGTACAACCCCCCTCTCTGCGGGAGTGCTGGCTGTGACGAATTAAACCGGTTTCACAGGTATTTTCAAAGTAGAAGGGGGCGAGATTTCCAGTACATACTAGTTAAGAAAGCTAGGCTCCTCAATGAAATCGCTTTAACATGCTAATACGTTGGTGTAACAGTCTGGGCGTGGCAAGCTTCTAATGTCTCCCAACTACCGCGAAAGGAACCCTTCTTTCATTGGAAGACAATGAACATATTCTAGCCCTAAATGAATTAATAGCAAACATGGTTTACATAAAAGACATTTTTCCAAGAAAGTTTAGCCTTTGTCACTAATGAAACCACTAAATAAAGACATAAATTTAGAAATATTAAGATTTTTAAAATACATGACTTTGCTAAAATTTATTTAAAAATAAAAATGATTACAAACGCCAGCGGAGAGAGAGAACAGGGGAGGGATGTTGGTTTTGCATAAGGGGCGGGGAAATTAGGTCTATTTGGGAATGTGGAGTTACATGTTCTGGCTGTTTGTGAATTATCGTTGTTGAGTATGGAGTGTCGAGGTATTGATTTTGTGTAATGCTTTATGTTGAAAATTAAGGTGGATTTTGTTTATGATAAAGAGGATAAACTGGGATGGGAGGAGGGTTTGGTTTTGCATAAGGGGCGGGGTTATGATAATTGGAGGAATTTGAGAGAGTTTAATGGTTTGATATATTTGATTTTGTATTGTGGTTGTTATTTATGTTTTTGGTTGGTATTATGTTTATATGGTTGTTTTTGTTGGTTGGTCGTTATTATGGTTATTAATAATACGATCTATAGTTGAAATCTGAGCCTAAATAAAAAGAAAAGGCATTTTCAGAGAGCAATTACGCTATGTTTATGTAGAATAAGTGATTAGGTTTATGAGCGATCTAAATACTTATTCGTTTAAAACGCTATATAAAATAAAGTTTATTATTAATTTGCTGGACAGAGTGGTGAACATTATTATGCATAAGACAAAGATAACAATTTACGTTAAAAGACATTTAATTAAACACGGGTTTGTGATTTAAATGGGAATGGGGGTGACGGGAACTCTTAATCTAAATAAAAATAAAATAAATAAAACAGGTTTTCGATAGTTAATAACCACTTTTTATGGACGAAACACGGGTGATTTTTCTGCCTCCTGATCAGTTTAGAAATCTGTGTACGCTGTAAGGTTTTTTACTTCTTAATTAAACTTTTAAAATACACGATTCGAATAGAAAGAAATCCTCTTCCGGAAGGTCGGCAAGATGGTGACCAGTTTGCACATGTTTTGTTAAGTGCTGAAAAATTGGGGTCTTTTTCCCTTAAACTATTGGTGAAAGGAGAAAATTTGCTTTGATTTGGATGTTTATGATTTTTGACTAACTTTATGTCAATTTTTGGAGAGTTTTAAATTTATTTCTAACCCCCAAAAAAAGTTAAAACTTGGATACGATTTTTTTCTTCCTCTGAATTGAACTACTGGAAAAAAAACGTTATATTATGATGGATTCGATCTCTGAAAAAAGCACTGGTGGAAAGAAGCGAAAGGAAAAGGAGGTTTCGAAAATGCCGCAGCCTTCAGGAGGGCAGGTGCACCCTGCAGCAGGGGCGAGCGGAGGAGCGCCCCCCGAGGCCGAGCACTCGTACGCCCTCGACAGCAAGAGGAGCTCCGGAGAGCCGCAGCTGGAACAGCTGCTCGACTCCAACTGTGACATTGAGCCCGACACTCCGGAAAAGCCCCTCATGAAGAGGATGAAAGAAGAGCCGTCTCTGCTGGAAATGCAGAATAACATCGTGGTGCTTCTCTCCAGGAAGATTAATGAGAGAGCAGATCATCTGGAGGCATTGATTCGAAAGAACACGGTGACAATCGGTGCCTTACAAAAGTCAGTGGACTTCGCGTTGGAGGAGGTGAGAGACTTAAGATCAGATATGAAAGCAGTGAAGGAAGTTGTTAAAACAAATGCACACAAAATAACTGAGCTGGAGCAGAAGCTGAACGAGGCGGAGAGGTATCGCCGGAGATGGAACCTGAGGCTACACGGCATTCCCGAGAAGTCAGAGGAGGACATTAAAGACACAGTGATCAATATCTGTGGGGCTGTGGTTCCTGAGCTCAAGGAGCGATTTAAGACAGAGGTAGACATTGTCCACAGGCTGGGGCGGAAGGAGCAGGGCAAAAACCCAAGAACCACGATTATTCAGTTCATCAGCAGATCTACGCGCGATGTGCTGTGGAGACGAGCGAAGACCTGCGAGTTTCTCCGGTCGGAGCGGCTGTGTTTCGCGGAGGACCTGAGCGCGCTGGATGCGGCGGCGCGCAGACTGCTGTGGCCCCGGGTGAGAGACGCCAGGGAGAAAGGGCGCAGAGCCTACTTCGTGGGTGGAAAGGCTTTCATTGATGGTGTGGAAGTGAAGCCGGAATAAAAAAGGGAATAAAGAAAAGACTGTTTACTTGGGACTTACTCTGACGTTCTAACGATCTTTTATAAATAGTTTAAATTTTATTTATATGATTGTTGAATTATAACATCTATATATATGTCTGTGTTATTATCGGCATAGTTCTTACAAGTATACGTGTTTTTTTTTTCTCTCCTGTGCTATTTGTATTTTATAGGGAATAAGGACCCCTCGAGTTACATATATCTCAGTTTTTCATTCAAAAAGTTTTTTCTTGTTAAAGGTTATATATGTCCTTATCGCTGTGTTCTATTAATGTCAGGGGTATTCGTGATTTGACAAAATGAAAGGCTATTTTTTTGTACTGCAAAAGGTTTAATGCAGATTTTTATTTTTTACAAGAGACGCACGCTTGTTCTTCGGATTTGAATTTTTGGAAGAGTCAATGGGGGAGTGATGTCTGGTTATCATTTGGTAGTAATCATTCTGCGGGGGTTGCAATATTAAAGGGTACATTTAAAGGTAAAATTATTAGTAGTAGAGCTCATCATTTGGGCAGATGGATAATTATTGTAGTGGCTCTTAATGGGAAAATGTTTTTGCTGGGGAATATATATGCTTTTAATAATAAACAATATAGCAGAGACTTGTTTCTTGAAGTTGAAGAAGAAGTGAATAAGGTGAAGGACAAGTTCCAGGATATTGAAATTATTTTAGGGGGTGATTTTAACACAGTCTTTGATGTTAAGTTGGATAGATACCCTGTACCTGCTAGATCTCCCCCTCCTGATATGGAGTTGCACAGGTTATGTCAAGGCTTAGGAATTAGTGATATATGGAGATGTAAACATCCAGGACTAAAGGAGTTCACGTGGTATAACAAGGACAGATCTAAACAATCAAGAATAGATTTTTGGTTAAGTTCAAATGCATTAGAAGGACAGATTAACAAGGTTTCTATTGAACCATCAGTACTATCTGTACAAAAGCAATTTATCTTTCTGTTAACTTGAGTAACAATGAGGATTCTAAAGTCCCTAAGACTTATTGGAAACTAAATAATAAGATTTTGGAAAATGACAGCTTTAAAATGGAAATTAAGGAAATTATACAAACATATTGGAGGCGAGCTCAATTAACAAATTCATATAGCCAAAACTGGGAATTTATGAAGTATAAGATAAGATTAATTGCTATGAAAAGAAGTAAAGAAGCTGCACACTCTAATAAAATAAAGGAAGAGGAAGTTATTAAGGCAATTTGTGATCTTACTGATGACAGCAATACTAATCAAACAGATGCTTGTAAATTAATTGGACTGCAAGCTGAACTGGATGAACTATACATGGAAAAAGCAAAAGGAGCCTTTGTTAGATCCAGGAGACGACAGTTGGAGGAAGGCGAAAAAAACTCAAAATACTTCTATAATTTGGAAAAAAAGAATGGACATTATACAGATGCAGCCATTTAAAGTGCGCGTTACAGACACGTACCGCAGGTGGCGTCGCTCAGTGTGACGCAAGATGACGCGTGGCACCGCAGTAGGTGATTGGTTAACCAACAGGGGCACTCGTGGTCCGTTGGTCTGTCGTAGAAAGACTTACAGTAAACGTCTTTGCTGTGCCTGTTGTAGATATTGAATTTTACCACTGAAGGGAAATCTTAGTAGCTGAGCATAAAAAGAATAGGAGCATACTGTAACGCGTGTGAAGGCCATAAACGATATTAATTTTGGAACATAAACATACAGTATATAGCTGGTCTTGGTACTTTAAAGAAAAAAATACACACCAGTATTCCATTTCTCCCTAAACATTTTAAGCTTTGAAGTCTTTAACTAACGTGATACCGGAGTCAACAAGCATACTTTTAGAATTTGATTAAAAGGGAATATAATATGGAATCGCGTATCTAAAGAATTTAATAACGGTATTCGTGTGCTGCGATAGGGCTGTGTAGGGCTGTTTCGCCTGCCTGTTCATGTGAGCTGTCTTGTAGCCGACTGGTCTAGGTGCGTGACTACCAGTTGGCAGGTTGTGTGTTTGAATCCAGCTGGTGCTGGACCTTTCTTTTAACAAACATTTCTTCGAAAAAATAGAATAGCGATATTATGGACAATCAATTGACTTTTATATTTCAAAATATCGCAACATGATCGATATTTGCGATATTTTGAACATATCTTCCCTTCTGACAGCGGTGCCTGCTTCTATTGTGTGTGTGTGTGCAACAGAGTAAATTTTTATAGAGAAATGGAGGCTGGACAGTATGCGTTACAATATAAACATTTATATTGATTTAAATCGTGTTCTGATTTAAATCGCAAACGCGTGTTTAATTATATGTGTTTTTTAATCATAATCAGGCTAATGCAACATAAATTGATACAGTATCTTTGTCTTTTAAGTATCTTAATAAACTTTCAGCATAGCTTTCTACCCGTCAAGATTTATATTTCTTGGGATTTTGGGATCAAACGTGGAAGGATTAGATTATAATAGTTTTTATTTGTCAAATACGTGATTGTATTTCTGAATGTTATGTGACACCTACAGTGGTTCACTGCTTTAAATACATCGAATTAAGAAAGTTATGTGTAGCACTTTAGATCTTTTTTCTGAACCAGGGAAAATCTGATCATGTTTCTCTATAACAATAATAAAAAACTTTATTTTACATATCGCCTTTAAAAGTGGCATCTCAAAGCAATACAGTAGATCGAAAAACAGTTAAAAGGGACCAAATTAAATACCAGACAATCGCAAACGCGTTTTCAATAAAATTATTTTATTCATTCAGTAGTTTGTGAGAGGGACATCCAGCAGGGAGAGACACACACACCGGTTTTCATTGACAAAATTGTTTTTTTTCAATTCCTCTTGTCTAACAGGAATGTTTTGTTTGTGGACAGACTGTTAGACAAGAGGAAAAGACCGCCTCCTCCTACGAAGCATTAATCGCTTATCTAAGGAAAATTGCAGTATACCTTTGTTCATGCACATCATTATACAGTACAGTATCTCAATTTGTATTTCGATAAAAAAAATCGTTTGCCCAGCCACTACTGTTGTTATTGTTTTTATCCTGTAAAGCGTTTCCTTTTTCTGCGTTTTCCATTTCCTTTTTCTGATCACTCGCTTTCTGGATACACATCTCAACTGTCCTGTTCTTTGTTTTCCTGGTTTGCTGATTATGCCTGCTGCGGTCCACTCCTACCCTCACACCTAAAGAATACTATTTTAAATTTCTTGGCGCAGTTCATTAACCCTTGTATGTGCTGTCCGCGCCCAAAATGCAATTTAAAAAAGTCAAAAAACGCGCTCAAAATACAATTTATAGCTTAATAAGATACACTCCACAGGCAAAATTAAAGACAAAATTAAAGACGATTAAAATCTGTAATCTTTCCACTTGTACTGTGAGTCATCGGACAGTTTCTGCTTTGTGTAAGAATGGTGAGAAAGCTGTGCTCAATGTATTTAAGGGACTTAAAAGTTAAAGGAGATGCTTCATATTGCTTGACTAATTTTAAAAACCAAGTTATAAATGCAGACGCTCCCTCGGTGCCGCGCCGGGTGTAAATATCAAAGTATACATTCCCAACAAGAATTGTACCCATCTGTCATGCAAATAAAACACCTTGAATTGAATTGAATTGAGGGAGAGAGGGGGGTAGTGGGATAGAGATACTGTAGACAGACTCAAGGCAAATAAGATACTTATGGGTACGCAGGCATTCATGACAGCAACATACGAAACGTTTGCACGTACTGTATAGTTAAGTTATTACTTGGTTTTCAAAATGCAACGAAATACAATATTGTTGTTGCTGCTGTTCTGGTTGTTTTTATCCCGTAAAGCGTTTTGAGAAGCCACCTTTAAAGGCGATATATACTGTAAAACCGCTGATTCTTATGGAATGTGTTCCGCAGGAGATTCAAATTTTTATTTATTTATTTTTTAATCGCGTATCTTAGGAAATCTCAGTATAACTTATTTCATGAACAGTGGCATGTTACATTATCATTCGTTTTTTTAACAAGGCTCGCCAGCTAATGTGAATCGAAACCTGTCTTGCTAGCTTTTAAAGTCGTGCATGTGTAAACTGTACTAGAGGGCATGCAAGTTACTCTGCCCCTTTCAGCTGCAGGGAGTCCCTCTGCTGCAACACACAGCAGACAGAACGGGAGACTATTGCCTTTCATATCTGACACCAATGAAGTAAAAGGGGTGTCTAAAGGGGTGATTTCAGACCACATTTTAGTTACTTTATTTTGTTTACTTTTAACATTTCTGTAATTTACAGTAGATGTCACAATAGAAGCCCGAAGCCTATTATACTCAGTCTAGCCTTGGATCCTCTGAGTCCCATGACTCAGTCTTGTCTGCTTTCCTAGAATAAAACCAGTTAAGTCTTGTGTACTATGCAATTTATATTTTCCGATTCCATGCATTCCCTTAATGTTTAGAGTTTACTATATTCTCCAGACTCAAACACATAAGTACTAATAGCTCTGTCCCTTTAGGAGACTCTTTGCAGTACTGTGTCCCACTACCCCCATGAATTCTTTAGGTTGGGTCTAATATTTTCCAGTAATATACAGAATGGGATACAAAATGCTGTCAGGCAGGTAACAGAAAAGAGAAAAATATAAATATTTCCATTTTACAGACGTTCACACATTTATAACATTTTGGCTCAATAAAAAGCTAACCCAATAATTAAATGTGATAAAGTATAGTTTGGATGTTTATACATTCATGTTAATCGTATTCTTGATTTATTTCATGTTTCATTTGCTAACTTAGAGCATATTGTGCAATGAAGAATAAAATAGCTGCATGACAAGTGACTTCCTTCTCTCAGTGGAAATTAAAAGGTAGCCTGATAAATTATAATAAGACAGTAAGAAAGGTTCCAATCAGGAGGAGAGAATTCTTTCCATTTTTTTGTTTGATTGCTGGTAGCAAACTGATCTGAGGATCTACTCCAGCTCTTTCTCTTTTTATCATACAGTAAATCTTATTTTCTTGCTTTCTGAAACACAATATAACAAAAAACAACCTCACAAACTCAAAGAAAAAATCCTTGCTCCCCCCCTTTCCCTTGGCAGTACTTCCTCCCATGCTTTTAACTAAGGGCATCTAAAATACTGTCAAACAGCTACAATGGTATCTCTGTACAAGGCTTTGACTGTGTCAATCACAGCACCTACCATTCCCTAACCAGCAACAACATGGATTCTAACACTCAGACATTAAAAAAAGTCAGGCCAAGAGAGAAAATACCGAGCTTTACAACATGCGGTACCAGTAACATTTTACCCACAGTAGACTCACCAACCAGATGTGTTTCAGTTTCTGTGATAAGCCTAGATTAATCATATCCTCTCCTCTAGTAGGAGCACCAAGTGTAAACATGTAACGCCCCTATTAAAAATAATGGCAAAACAGAAGTTCACTCTTTCTAGAACATACCTTCCTATGGACACTCCTAAAATGTATAAAATAGTGTCCACAGCATCTCATAATAGAGGCAAATGGGGAACTACAAACTCATTTCATACAATGCCATCCATGAGGGGTTAAATACACCCTGAGAGAAATTAATTTCTGGAAAATTCAACGGCTGTGATTTCTGGAATATGTATTATCCCAAATATTTTCAAAAGAAATTGAATCATTTCAATGAATCTGTGCCATTCAAGTACCTAAGGGTTTATATGAAGCTTGCATTAAAAGACTTTAAAAAAATGTCATGTTCCCATAAAAAAGTCATGCCTTGGAGTATAGACCCCCAAAGGAATGCCATAGACTCAAACTGCAAAATAAACACATACAGAAAGAAAGTATTTGTATTGTAATTGCAAATCCTGGTATGAGTGATTGGTATGACTTTCCTCATTACAAATCTCTTATTAGAATTTAAATTTCTCTGTAACTCCAGGTCAGAACAGAGAAAATGTAACTGCCTTAAGGAGTTTACGATTATGAAAAATAGAAGGATAAGCATGATACGTATGTCTTCTGTCATTTTACTGAGCACCAAATCTTATTGAGAATATGAATCCATTTAAGGTTTATACCATTAAAGTAAAGGTTTATTCCATGCTGAAAATGTTTGTACCAGACTTTTTTGAGGCCTGTTTAATTGTGTCTGAAGTCTGATGTTGTAAATTTTATTGTTAAAAAGATCCATGAAAATGTCACTACTAAAGTTAGCTGGTACTGTTGGTATTGTAAGTGGCAAGTAGAGCTCATATTTTAGATTTTGTGTAGTTGCTAGCTTTGAACTGTGTGTTGGATGCACATGAATTGAAGGAATGGGCAAACATAGCTGATGCAGATCCACAGAGCCAGCATATTAAGATGTTTATAATTAGAGGGAATTTGTTTAAATAACTAGGTATGGATACTGATGTGCAAGAGAGGTGGAAAGGCTGTTTCCTTAAGCCAGCACTATAAAATGTTTTATTCTCAGTGAGATGCTGCCATTTCATAGTGGGTTTCTAACACTGTGTATAGTTCCATCCACACAGTGCCTTTACTTCCATCCATTTCTAATCTCTTTATCCAGTACAGAGGATTTGGAGCCTATCCCAGTAAGCGACGGACACAAGGCAGAATACACCCTGGACATAGCGCCAGTCCATCACAGGACAGACAGACACAAACACACACACACCAGGGCCAGTTTAAATCTAACCTCAGAACCTTTCTTTTCAGAAGACTTAGTGTCTGTATCTGCTTCATTTTCTAATTTTGGTAGCACCTCTAACTGCTTGTCTTTCTTATATGCATTTACTTTGTAATCTGTGGTCCTTTTATCTGTTTTTACATCTACTGTATTGCTTTGAGATGCCACCTTTAATGGTGATATATCAAATAAAGTTTTTTATTATTGTTATAGGGAAACATGATCAGATTGTCCCTGGTTCAGAAAAAAAGATCTAAAGTATACTAGTTTGTCACTCTTCTAATTCCCTTTGCTAAATGACTTCTCATACTAATCTGATCAATCTAACTGCCAGTTTTCTGTGCTTTCTCTATCCTGCTAGATTTGCAATTATTCTGAAAATTTTCATCTTGAAATAATTCATTTCTAAATACCTTTTTCACTGTTAACATCTTGCAGCAACTCTGCGACAAAATATACACTCTGACAGTTCATCCTGCTACCAACATTAAATAAAACAAATCTTAAGATTTCTATATTTATGTCTTTATTTAGTGGTTTCATTAGTGACAAAGGCTAAACTTTCTTGGAAACATGTCTTTTATGTGTTGCGGAAAAAACTGACTTGCTTTAACAAAATATGTTTACAAATCCTTTCACCTGGCATTTTCGTAGTTAGAAATTATGGAACGCTCTGTTAAAAGCAAGGGAGTTTTTATGTCCGTTGCAGTTCTTTTGCAACATGAATATAATTATATCGTTATTAATTTCTTGAGATACGCGATTCCATATTATATTCCCTTTTAATCAAATTCTAAAAGTATGCTTGTTGACTCCGGTATCGCGTTAGTTAAAGACTTCGATGCTTAAAATGTTTAGGGAGAAATGGAATACTGGTGTGTATGTTTTCTTTAAAGTACCGAGACCAGCCATATACTGTATGTTTAAGTTCCAAAATTAATATCGTTTATGGACTTCACACGCGTTGCAGTATGCTCCTATTCTTTTTATGCTCAGGCACTAAGTAAAAGGAGATGCTTCATATTGCTTGACTAATTTTAAAAACTAAGTTATAAATGCAGACGCTCCCTCGGTGCACTGCTCTGGTGCGCCAGCTCTTACACAGTGCCTGTCTGCCGTAAGCGTTACAATATACATACCCAACACTGCTTGTACCCATCTGTCATGCAAATAAAACACCTTGAATTGAATTGAATTGAGGGGAGAGGGGGGGAATACTAAAGCCAATACTGGCTCAATACCCTCGATGGGCTTTGACATGCTAATGCATTGGTTTAACAGTCTGGGTGTGGCAGGCTTCCAATGTCAACTCGACTCGATTGGAAGACAATGAACGTATTTTGTGATATTTAGAAATATAAATTTGTTTGGTGCGAGTGAGGTTTTATTTAATCTCTGACCAAGGGAAATGTTTCATTTTTTCAAAGAAATGTTTGTTAAAAAATAAAGTCATAGTTCTATGGGATTCAATCACAGACCATGTGACATGGGAGTCAGGAAACTACTGTAACACACAGCGCCACCGGATTTAATAATGCAATAAAAACGCTATAAAATAATGTGACTAGGCACAGAAAAAGTTTACAGCACAGTACAATAATAAATGCTGACCATGACTTTAGAAGCATAAATTACCTTACACTCAATTTAAACACAAGCTGTCTTTCTGTATGAACCTCTAAGCTGGTTCATACAGAAAATGTAGAAATGCATTAGCCTGATTATGATTAAAAAACACATAATTAAACACGCATTTGCGATTTAAATCAGAACACGATTTAAATCAATATAAATGTTTATATTGTAACGCATACTGTCCAGCCTCCATTTCTCTATAAAAATTTACTCTGTTGCACACACACACACAATAGAAGGAGGAACCGCTGTCAGAAGGGAAGATATGTTCAAAATATCGCAAATATCGATCATGTTGCGATATTTTGAAATATAAAAGTCAATTGATTGTCCATAATATCGCTATTCTATTTTTTCGAAGAAATGTTTGTTAAAAGAAAAGTCCGGCACCAGCTGGATTCAAACACACAGCCTGCCAGTTGGTAGTCACGCACCTAGACCAGTCGGCTACAAGACAGCTCACATGAACAAGCAGGCGAAACAGCCCTACACAGCCCTGTCGCAGCACACGAATACTGTTATTAAATTCTTTAGATACGCGATTCCATATTATATTCCCTTTTAATCAAATTCTAAAAGTATGCTTGTTGACTCCGGTATCACGTTAGTTAAAGACTTCAAAGCTTAAAATGTTTAGGGAGAAATGGAATACTGGTGTGTATTTTTTTCTTTAAAGTACCAAGACCAGCTATATACTGTATGTTTATGTTCCAAAATTAATATCGTTTATGGCCTTCACACGCGTTACAGTATGCTCCTATTCTTTTTATGCTCAGCTACTAAGATTTCCCTTCAGTGGTAAAATTCAATATCTACAATGGGCACAGCAAAGACGTTTACTGTAAGTCTTTCTACGACAGACCAACGGACCACGAGTGCCCCTGTTGGTCAACCAATCACGTACTGCGGTGCCACGCGTCATCTTGCGTCATACTGAGCGACGTCACCTGCGGTACGTGTCTGTGATGCGCACTTTGAATGGCTGCATCTGTAAGTTATATACTAGTAAGGCATGTTCTACAGATAAAATGTGTGATTTTCTGAACTCATTAAAAGAAGACCTTAAAACTATAGACGAAGGGTTTAAAGCCATCTGTGATAAAGAGATATCCATCTTTGAAATTAAGAAAGTTATTAATAAGCTCAAGGTTAACAAATCTCCTGGTAATGATGGCCTTACCACTGAATTTTATAAAACCTTTCGAGATGATTTGGCTGAATTTCTTCTTCTGGTGTTTAAAGAGTCAATTGAAAAGGGAGTTTTACCAACCTCGATGACTCAGGGCTTAATAACCATAATTCCAAAACCAGATAAAGATTATTTGTTGATAGATAATTGGCGGCCTATCACTTTGATTAATAATGATGGAAAGATTCTTGCTTCTATTTTTGCAGAGAGACTGAAAACAGGCCTTGACTCAATTATTGATGAGTCACAATCAGGTTTCATGAAAGGAAGACATATATGTAATAATATTTGATTGGTGTTGGACCTTGTAGACTATGGTGAACTTATTAGTCAGGATAGCTTTATTCTATTTGTGGACTTTTATAAGGCTTTTGACACAATTGAACATTCTTTTATTTTTGAAACTCTCAATTTTTTTGGCTTTGGTGAGTATTTTCAAAAGGTAATTAGAACTTTGTACAATCAAGGTAACAGCTCTGTTAAATTGGCTCATGGAACTTCTCATAGATTTAGGATTGGCAGGGGAATTCGACAAGGATGTCCCATAAGCCCATTCTTATTCCTGCTGGTCACACAAGTTATGGCTATTCATATAAAAAAAGATGTGTTTCAGGGTATTCAAATACAGGATAGAGAGATTACAGATGCAGCCATTCAAAGTGCGCGTTACAGGCAGGTGGCGTCGCGCAGCGTGACGCAAGATGACGCGTGGCACCGCAGTAGGTGATTGGTTGACCAACAGGGGCATTCGTGGTCCGTTGGTCTGTCGTAGAAAGACTTACAGTAAACGTCTTTGCTGTGCCCATTGTAGATATTGAATTTTACCACTGAAGGGAAATCTTAGTAGCTGAGCATAAAAAGAATAGGAGCATACTGTAACGCGTGTGAAGGCCATAAACGATATTAATTTTGGAACATAAACGTACAGTATATACAGTAGCTGGTCTTGGTACTTTAAAGAAAAAAATACACACCAGTATTCCATTTCTCCCTAAACATTTTAAGCTTTGAAGTCTTTAACTAACGTGATACCGGAGTCAACAAGCATACTTTTAGAATTTGATTAAAAGGGAATATAATATGGATTCGCGTATCTAAAGAATTTAATAACAGTATGATTATATCCGTGTACTGCGACAGGGCTGTGTAGGGCTGTTTCGCCTCTCACTTCATGCAACTGTACCAGGAAGAGGATTTCTTTCTATTCGAAACATGTATTTTAAAAGTTTAAGAAGTAAAAACCTTACAGCGTACACAGATTTCTAAACTGATCAGGATCGTTATCTTTGTCTTATGCATAATAATGTTCACCGCTCTGTCCAGCAAATTAATAATAAACTTTATTTTATATAGCGTTTTAAACGAATAAGTAATTAGATTGCTCATAAACCTAATCACTTGCTTTTTCTTTTTATTTAGGCTCAGATTTCAACTATAGATCGTATTATTAATAACCATAATAACAACCAACCAACAAAAACAACCATATAAACATAATACCAACCAAAAACATAGATAATGACCACAATACAAAATCAAATATATCAAACCAATATACTCTCGCAATTCCTCCAATTATCATAATCCCGCCCCTTATGCAAAACCAAACCCTCCTCCCATCCCAGTTTCTCCTCTTTATCATAAACAAAATCCACTTCAATTTTCAACATAAAGCCTTACTGCTTGCTGGGTTTTTGAGGGGGGGTGTCTTTCGCTGGAAATCTCGCCTGCTTCTACTTTACGAGTACAACTCCCTCTCTGCAGGAGTGCTGGCTGTGACGAATTAAACCGGTTTCACAAGTATTGTAGGAAGTACAGTGTTAACTGGTAGCTGGGCACCTCAATTAAGTCGCTTTAACATGCTAATGCATTGGTGTATCACTTTATTTTTTAACAAACATTTCTTTGAAAAAATGAAACGTTTCCCTTGGTCAGAGATTAAATAAAACCTCACTCGCACCAAACAAATTTATATTTCTAAATATCACAACATGATCGAATTTAAGTCTTTTTAATAACAATGAATAGTCACCTATGCGTTACAAAATAAACATTTATATTGATTTGAATCGCGTTTTGATTTAAATCGTAAGCGTGTGTTTTAATATATGTGTTTAAAGACGATATACTGTATAAAAGCGCTGATTCTTATGGAGTGTGTTCCGCCGGGGATTCAAAAAATTTATTTTTTTTAATCGTGTATCTAAGGAAAATTGCAGTATAACTTTGTTAATGCACAAACAGTGGCATGTTACATTATAATTTGGGTGTCTCCCCTTGCCAGAAAGCTCTAAATTGCATTTTGAGTGCGGTTTTTGACTTTTTCTAAATTGCAACCCATAAATAAAGCTGATAAAGCTTAGACTAACTGTATTCTAAACTGTATTACAACGTAAATTGCAAAAATGCACTTGGAATCTGTCCAAGCCCTCCTACGAAAATTATTTAAACTGCGACACTGATCATTCATCTCTAAATAAACTTTATTTTATATAGCGTTTTAGGCGAATAGGTAATTAGATTGCTCATAAACCTAATCGCTTTTTCTACATAAACACAGCGTGATTGCTCTCTGAAAATGCTTTTCCTTTATATTTAGGCTCAGATTTCAACTATAGATCGCATTATTATAAACTTTCTTGGAAAAATGTATTTTATGTAACCCATGTTTGCTATTAATTCATTTAGGGCTAAAATATGTTCATTGTCTTCCAATCAAGTCGAGTTGACATTAGAAGCTTGCCACTCCCGGACTGTTACACCAATGCATTAGCATGTTAAAGCGACTTAATTGAGGTGCCCAGCTACCAGTTAACACTGTACTTCCTACAATACTTGTGAAAGTAGCAGGCGAGATTTCCAGTGAAAGACACCTCCCTTTAAAAACCCAGCAAGCAGTAAGGCTTTATGTTGAAAATTGAAGTGGATTTTGTTTATGATAAAGAGGAGAAACTGGGATGGGAGGAGGGTTTGGTTTTGCATAAGTGGCGGGATTATGATAATTGGAGGAATTGTGAGAGTATATTGGTTTGATATATTTGATTTTGTATTGTGGTCGTTATCTATGTTTTTGGTTGGTATTATGTTTATATGGTTGTTATTATGGTTATTAATAATACGATCTATAGTTGAAATCTGAGCCTAAATAAAAAGAAAAAGCAAGTGATTAGGTTTATGAGCAATCTAATTACTTATTCGTTTAAAACGCTATATAAAATAAAGTTTATTATTAATTTGCTGGACAGAGCGGTGAACATTATTATGCATAAGACAAAGATAATGATCCTGATCAGTTTAGAAATCTTTGTACGCTGTAAGGTTTTTACTTCTAAAACTTTTAAAATACATGTTTCGAATAGAAAGAAATCCTCTTCCTGGTACAGTTGCATGAAGTGAGAGGCGAAACAGCCCTACACAGCCCTGTCGCAGTACACGGATATAATAATATCGTTATTAAATTCTTTAGATACGCGATACCATATTATATTAGCAGAAAAGCTTTAACTACCACTTTTTCACACGCTATTTCACGTTAGTTAAATTTAATTTATTTATATATTATATATTTATATCTCTGACCAAGGGAAACATCTCATTTTTTCAAAGAAATGTTTGTTCACAACGGCGACTGTCAGAAGATAGGACACAACGGCTCAGGCACCCGCTGAATGGAAAAGGGGCACTTTAATGTTCTGTATGGCTAATACTAAAGCCAATACTAATATTCAATACTTTAATATCCTTTTCTGTATGTTTAACAATAGTGGGTACTGGCCTAATTCGTCCCTGCTCCCGTTGTTAGGTGTTAATGTGTTGTTAAGTGTGAATTTGTAGCTGTTTCCCTGGGGTCTGACTTTTTTTCTGGAAAACCATAACTGGTCTTGTCCAGATTGACTGTCGGCGCCCAGGTCTGATCTTTGTCTTCTAAGCTCTCTGTGTACAGTGGAGCCTCCTGTCCAGCCAGCACATGTCCACAGACATTCACAACAACGACATATCATAAAACGTTTGCACATATAGTGTGCAAAAATGCACTTTATTTACTAAAAATAAGACAGAGATACTGTATCAATTTATGTTGCATTAGCCTGATTATGATTTAAAAAACACATATAATTAAACACGCGTTTGCGATTTAAATCAAAACACGATTTAAATCAATATAAATGTTTATATTGTATCGCATACTGTCTAGCCTCCATTTCTCTATAAAAATTTACTCTATTACACACACACAATAGAAGCAGGAAGCAGAAGCAGGGACCGTTGTCAGAAGGGAAGAAGGTGACTATTCATTGTTATCAAAAATGACTTAGAATCGATCATGTTGCGATATTTTGAAATATAAAAGTCAATTGATTGTCCATAATATCGCTATTCTATTTTTTCGAAGAAATGTTTGTTAAAAGAAAAGTCCAGCACCCGCTGGATTCAAACACACAACCTGCCAGCTGGTAGTCACGCACCTAGACCAGTCAGCTACAAGACAGCTCGCATGCACAGGCAGGCGAAACAGCCCTACACAGCCCTGTCGCAGTACACGAATATAATCATATCGTTATTAAATTCTTTAGATACGCGATTCCATATTATATTAGCAGAAAAGCTTAAAACTACCACTTTTTCACACGCTATTTCACATGCTAGTTAAATACTTCGATGCTTGAAATGTTTAGGGAGAAATGGAATACCGGTGTGTATTTTTCCTTTAAAGTACCGATTCCTGGAATCTGACTGGCTGACACCCTTCTGAAGTGGTTCCATAAAATCTGGTATACGGAAAAGAAAGCATTGATAAAAAAAGCCTGGATTCTCATGTATCTCATACAAGTATATTTTAATACAGTCTTTGCTGTGCTCTTGAGGATCCCTGTGATATTTTGAGCTCTAGTTGAATGATAAGTGTCGCGTTTTAAATCATTTTCGTAGTTAGAAATTATGAAACGCCCTGTTAAAAGCAAGGGAGTTTTTATGCCCGTTGAAGTAAAACAAAATGCCTGACAAAGTATGGCTTGGACAGATTCCAAGTGCTTGTACAAATGTGCTAAAGAAATTAAACTTTGAGTATACAGCTTGTCCAAAGTCATTCATTATTAATACTATTAGTAATATCTTCGGTAAAGGCTTTGATGCATAAATATTTCTGATAAAGGTAGGTTGTGTACTTTTGTCCAGCTGAGCAATCTTGCTTTCATAAAATATATACGCGATTCAATATTATATTCAATATTATATATTATATATATAAAATGTTTAGGGAGAAATGGAATACTGGTGTGTATTTTTTAAGTACCGAGACCAGCCATATACTGTATGTTTATGTTCCAAAATTAATATCGTTTATGGCCTTCACACGCGTTGCAGTATGCTCCTATTCTTTTTATGCTCAGGCACTAAGATTTCCCTTCAGTGGTAAAATTCCATATAAATATTCAATACTTAAACGGGCACAGTTAGGACATTTAATATACATATACATACTGTATACAGTACAGTTTGCATACGGTAATATGTTTATGTTCCTAAATCAATCTCTTTTATGAGCATGTGTAAGGCATGGTGAATCGATTCTCAAAAATTACTGTACTTTGCATGATTGGAAAAAAATGCGTGATTGCGAAATGCTGTGGTGTTACTTTTACAAAGACGGTCAATGAAAAAAAGAATGTGGACCAGGGCAATACTTTGAGTTTACAGCTTGTCCAAGGTCATTTATTATTAATACTATTATTAATATCTTCGTTAAAGACTTTGATGGCTACAGCTCAAACATGAGAGGTTGAGCTTTATTAGCTCCACCTTGCGGAAATTCCGGATACTATTGTTTTGCTAGCGGTATTTACCGGTAACTTGCGGTAGACTGCGTATAGCATACCGGAAAATAATGCGGTATCGCCCGCGCATTTTGAATGGCTGCATCTGTAAGTGTTCCCAATTAGCTGATGACACAACGCTATTTTTAAGAAACCATGCAGAGATTGAGAAGGCAATTAAATGTATAAATGTTTTTTCCTCTGTTTCTGGTCTTTCTCTTAATTTAAAAAAATGTGAACTGATGGCTCTTGGGAACTGTGATGTTTCATCTATATGTAATATTCCTGTAAAAGATGTAGTTAAATATCTAGGTATTAAGATTTCCAAAAATCCAAAAATTAGAAATGATCTAAACTTTTCTCCAATTATGCATTCATTTGAAAAAAAACTTGACTTATGGTTGTTCAGAGACCTTTCTTTAAATGGTCGAATACTTTTGTCTAAATCTGAGGGTTTATCTAGATTAGTTTATGCTTCACTGGTTCTGGATGTACCACCTGCAACTATTAGGAAAATTGACTCCAAACTTTTCAAATTTATCTGGAGGAATAAACCCCATTATCTCAAAAGAGAAATTATTTGTCGTCCACAGGCAGAAGGGGGCTTAAATGCTTTAGACTTTAGGACATCTAATGCTATTTTTAAGATTAAATGGATACAAAACTATTTAAAAAATAAGCAAAGTGTATGGCATATAATCCCCAATATGATATTTCAAGAAGTAGGGGGTCTAGAGTTTTTACTAAAATGTAACTTTGACATTGGAAAAATCCCCTTGAAACTTGCCAGTTTTCATAAACAAGTACTTCTGACGTGGTCACTTATGTATAAACATAACTTTTCCCTACATAGATTTACTATCTGGAACAACAAATGTATAAAAATTAAAAATAAAACCTTATTTTTTTAAAACTGGGTCAAGAATGATATAATTTGGATTAAACAATTAATCAAGGCTGATGATGAAATATATAGTTACACCGAGTTTGTTAATAGATACAATATTTCTATTACTTTGGATCAGTATTTTGCTGTAATTAATGCGATTCCTGGGGAAATATTAACTCTTTTAAGGAGTTGTAATAGTAGTCCTTTAGAAACATTGGAAGAATTTACAGCTCATATTAAACTACAAGAAAAGGATATTGTGAGTTGTGGATGTAATAACCAATTTTTGAGATCCTTGTTAAAAAATGATAATTTACTTGCGACTACAATATATTGGAATTCCGTATTTGGAAAGCGCATTGATTGGAGAAAGATTTGGATGATGCCCAATAAATATTGTATAACCAATAAAATTAAGGAGGTTTCATATAAAATAATTCATTGAATTTACCCAGTTAAAACTCTTGTTACCCAATGATTTAAAATTAATATAGATGACAAATGTGTTTTTGTGACAATAGCCCTGAAACTATTCAGCATTTGTTTTGGTTATGTCCCAGGGTAAAAATGTTCTGGACTAAGTTGCAGAATTATATAAAAGAAGAGACGAATATTGATATTTGTTTTGTTGAAAAAGATATTATGTTAAGTTTCAGCCCCAGTGAAAACAATATAAAAATTTCTTTTGTAATAAATTTAATTATTATATTGGCTCATTATCACATTCATAAAATGAAGTGGTCTGGGAAGTACCCTGTGTTTGAGTATTTTAAAATGGATGTAAGGGGGTATTTGCAGACTATTTCGAAATGCAAAAATATGAAAGCGGTGCGGACATTATTTTTATTTAATTTGTTTTATCTTTTTTCATAACTTGAATTGATGTAGTAGTATGTACCCTGACGATATTTTTGTTTGGAATTGTTATATGTACTCTTGTTTGTATTGTAATGTTTGTTCTTTTGTTAAGCATAAATAAAAATTAAAAAAAAAGCAATCCTCTTCCTGGTACAGTATGTATAGCAAACCAGCACGTCTTTTTTCTCCAATCAGAGGGGTGTCAGATGGTGTCGGCCAATCACCATTCTGAAGCCCTACCATAATCTCTGGTATAGGGAGAACCCAGAATTCTGTCCCAAAGTTTAAGTAGATAGATGATAGATAATTTTATTGATCCCGTGAGGGAAATAAAGTAAATCATTTTCATTTTAGGAAATTATTAAACGCTCGGTTAAAAGCAAAGGAGATTGTCTGTTATAGTGGACATAAAAACAAGAGTTTGCTGCTGCGTTATTGGAAACCCAAATTTAACAAAAAATCGCTGGCATTATATCCTAGAAGACACAGACCGGCACCAGACCGGGAGAATGCCCACAGCATAAAAGAAAATGCCTGATGAACTAGGGATTGGACAGTTTTCAAGTGCTTGTACAATCGATGGAAATGTTCAAATAAAAGTGCAAAAGAAACAAACAAAATAATCATTTATTTCTTTATCATATTGGCTAGCTAATGTCCTCTCTTTGCTAGTTAGTGGCTGTGTTTCTGCGTTGATTAGCAACGGGTGACTGTTCTCAGGCGGAAGATGTAAACAGCTTAATTTTCGTGTTAAATAATTTTTAAATAATTTTAAATTAAAATTCATTCTATACATCAATAGCATATTTGGGTACCGTTTCATAACACTTTCATGCTTAAAATGTTTATGGAGAAATGGAAGACTGGTGTGTATTTTTTCTTTAAACTACCAAGACCAGCCATACACAGTACAGTTTACGTACATACAGTAATGTTTATGTTCCTAAATTAATATCGTTTATGACATTCAGATGCGTTATGCTCCTCTTCTTTTTATGCTCAGCTACTAAAATTTCCCTTTAGTGGTAAAATTCCATATAAATATTCAATACTAAGCGGATTAAAATGTGCACAGTAAAGAGATTAAATGTTTTCACTACCAACCAATGCACCACGAGTGCCCCTGTCAGTCATTTTGGCCAGCCAATCACTTACCGCGGTGCCCTGCGGTGGCTTGTGGGTAGTTTACTGTGTTGTACCGTGCATTTTGAATGGCTGCATCTGTAATATGGAATCGCGTATCTAAAGAAATTACTAATGATATAATTATATTCATGTACCACAACACAAGAATAGTACATGCTGTACAATGTCTGTTGACACTGTTTCTGTAGGGCTTTTTCAACACTCCTCATGCGACCTTGCCAGTGGCGCTGTGGGTTAGGTTCCTGACTTCATCACGCATTGTGTGTTCAAATCCAGCCGCAGCCATGACTTTTTTTCTAACAAACATTTCTTTGAAAAAATAAAACTTTTCCCTGGGTCAGAGATTAAATAAAACTTCACTCGCACCAAACAAATTACCACACACTGAACACTGAACATGTTAACCCAAATATGTCTCACAATACTTTTATGGTACATTACTTTGCTAAAATGTATTTAAAAATAAAAACGATTACAAACGCCAGCAGAGAGAGAGACACACACACACAGTTCTTCATTGTCAAAAAGTATTTTTTTTTTACTTTGTCAGCACCCAGACAAACGCAAACGCATTATTAATGAAATGCTTTTATTCATTCTTAATCTAACTCACAAGTTGTCATCTGTTGTTGAAGCTCTGTGAGACTAGACTCACACATGGCTAGACTTGACTATTTAACCATGAGATTATGTTTATGTTTTGTGGCGTCTCCGGGGGAATAGATAAATGTAATAAGTACGAAAGTACTCACACCACAAACTCTTCTTTTATTTTCGTAAGGTTTCTTCCTTTTCTTTCGTTCGTCTGTCTTCCAAACCAGTCCGCAATCCGTTTTCTCTGTCCTTGTTCAGTCCCTGTTCCAAAAGTTCATAAAATCCAACAAATCCGCGTCGAGTCCAAATCACAAGCCATATACCGTTATCCTTTATTTATTCCGAAAATCCGTTGTCCTTAAATCTTTATTCACTCCAACCAAACTCCCCTAACTTCTCCAACACGCATTCACCTACTGGCTTCCGCGCCGGTTCACTGTTTCCAGGGCATATATATTTTGTTTCCTGATGAGACCCACCTGCGTCTCGTTGTCTTTCAGCCTGAGTCCTTTCCATCTGCGGGTCAGCTGGTTTCTCTTAGCGGCCATCTTGGTCAGCTCTAAGTCAAGTACAGTGAGCAGATCGTTCCTAAAATACCTGTCCTGGATGACCCTCCCTCTGGTCCTCTTACATACCCTCCCCCTGAGATCAGCCCCGTCCTCGGGCTGTCTGGAAAAGAAACAATGCATTCGGGAGAGGGCATCGACATTACCTTGTTTTCTTCCTGGTCTATAAACCATTTGGAACTGAAACCTCTGGAGACTAAGGCCCCATCGCGTAATCCGATCATTTTTGTCCATGTTCCTTAAAAACCAGGTTAGTGGCGCATGGTCAGTATACAAGATGAATCGTCTTCCCAATAAATAATATTTTAAATAATCCAGGGCCCATTTGATCGCAAGACACTCCTTTTCGATTGTGGAATAATGTTTCTCCGCAGGGCTTAATTTACGGCTAATATACAAAATGGGGTGCTCTGATCCTTCAATTTCCTGCGACAGTATGGCTCCAATCCCAGTGTCCGATGCATCAGTTTGTACCATGAATGTTTTGTTAAAATTAGGTACGTGTAAAACCGGCTGCGATGACAAAGTCTTTTTTTAGTTCTTGAAGGGCCCTCTCTTCCCTTTCTGTCCATTTTATTTTTTTCAGGGCAACTCGTCTTTGTTAAGCCGTGCAATGGGGCGGCAATGGCGGCAAATCCTGAAATGAATCGACGATAGTAGCTTGCTAATCCCAAAAATGTTCTTATTTGCTTTTTTGTAGAAGGTCTAGGCCAGTTTCTAATTAACTGTACCTTCTGTTCTTGTGGCATGATCATTCCCCTCCCAATCGTATAACCGAGATAATTGGCTTCCTGGGTCCCTAGACAACATTTTTTTGGATTAGCAGTTAATCCTGCTTTCCACAAAGCTCCGGTTACTGCTCCCAAGTGTAGTAGGTGTTGTTCCCAAGTCGTGCTATGAATTACGACGTCATCTAGGTAGGCAGCCGCAAAATCTCGATGAGGTCTGAGTATGCGGTCCATTAATCGCTGAAAAGTAGCAGGAGCGCCGTGTAAACCAAACGGAAGGACCCGATACTGGTATAGCCCCTCCGGGGTGGCAAACGCGGTTTTGGCTTTAGCTTCTTCGGCTAGGGGTACTTGCCAATATCCCTTCGTAAGGTCTAGCGTACTGATATATTGGGCGTTACCTAATCGCTCGATTAGCTCATCTATACGAGGCATAGGGTATGCGTCAAACAACGAGATCTCATTTAATCTTTCGAAGTTATTACAGAACCTAATAGTTCCGTCTGGCTTGGGTATCAGTACTATGGGACTAGCCCACTCGCTATGGGATTCTTTTATTATCCCCATTCTTAACATTTTTTCTACTTCTTCCTTAATTAGTTTCCTTTTTGCTTCAGGTACTCGATAGGGGGCCAACCTTACCCTTTTTCCTGGTTCCGTGATAATCTTATGTTGAATGAGGTGGGTTCAACCAGGACTTTGGGAAAAAACATCCTTGTTTAGCGACAGGAACTCTTGTAATTCTTGCTTCTGCGCCGGAGCCAGGTCCCCCACGGCGACGACACCCGTTTCTTCTTCCAAAGGATCAGGGGAGAAGTGGGTGAGCAAAACTTCTGCACCATGTCATCTCTTTAGTAAATTCACATGGTAGATTTGATGCTGTCGTCGTTTGTCAGGTTGCTTAACTTTATAAGTGACTGGACCCATTTTTTCCACCACCTCATAAGGCCCCTGCCAGGAGGCCAGGAATTTACATTCCGGGGTCGGGACCAATAGCAATACTTTGTCCCCTGGCTGAAATTCTCGCACTATAGCTCCCCTATCATAAATTTGCTGTTGCTGCGCCTGGGCCTTCTCCAGATTTTCCCTCACAATGGGAACAACAATGTTTATTCTTTCCCTCATTTGTTCCACATGTTCAATGACAGTCTGTAATGGTGAAGGCTGATGCTCCCAGGACTCTTTGACCAGGTCTAATAATCCCCGTGGTCTCCGAGCGTATAATAACTCAAAAGGAGAGAAGCCAGTCGAGGCTTGCGGTACTTCTCGGATAGCAAACATTAGATGAGGGAGCAATTGATCCCAATTTTTGCCATCCTTTTGCATGGCCTTCCTCAGCATGCTTTTCAGGGTTTTATTGAAGCGCTCCACTTGTCCGTCTGTTTGTGGGTGATAAACAGAGGTTCTGATTTGATGAATACCCAAAAGCTTACTTAGGTCTTGCATGACCTTTGACATAAAAGGAGTCCCTTGATCTGTTAAGATCTCCTTAGGGATTCCCACTCTAGAGAAAACGTGCACTAGTTCTCTAGCTATGTTTTTGGCTGTAGCTGCCCTCAGAGGAATGGCTTCGGGGTATCACCAGTATATACTGATGTCCCTTTGTAGTTTTAATCAGGGGTCCCACTAAGTCCATACCAATCCGCTCAAAAGGAGTATCTATTATTGGGAGGGGAATCAGAGGGTTTTAATAATAAGGTTGTGGGGCAGTTTTCTGACAGGTTGGGCATTCCCGACAATATCTTTCGATGGCCTTGTATATTCCGGGCCAGAAAAATCGAGAAAGTAGCCTTTCAGCCATTTTCTTCACGCCCAGGTGTCCTCCCAGGAGGTGGCTATGGGCCAAGCTGAGGAGTTTCGACTGGTAGGCTCGGGGAATGAGAAGTTGCTCCACTTCTTCTTGTCCTCTCTTCTGGACCTGATAGAGGAGATTGTTTTTTACCATAAAGTAGGGGTAATTCAGGGGACTATTATTATTACATAACTCCCCCTCAATTTTTCTCATATGTCCCCATGCATATCTTAAATTCCCATCTTCCAGCTGGGCCGTTACGAACCTACCTCGATGTTCGGGTGGCTCCCAGTCTGGTAAATCCATATTTAAGAACTCATCTCCAAGTTCCGAGCCTTCTCCTGGCTGGTTCGCCTCTCCAGGGGAATCTGTGTTATCATCTGAATCTCCTGGACAGGGGAGTGGTTCATGCCTAGCCAACTGGACAGTATTCAAAATTTGAAGAAAGTGGGGACAGTCATGACCCAACACCACAGGGTAAGGCAATTGTTCAACCACCCCTACAGTCGAACTATACATTCCCATTTCTGTAGTAATGGAACTTTCACAGATGGATACACCTTAGTTTCCCCATGAATGCACGTAATATGTATCCCCACCACTTGCCTGACCTTGGTTCCTTCAGGTAGGGCTGAAGAGGTCACCAGGGTCACCATACTTCCAGAGTCTAACAGGGCCTCGACAGGCTTTTCCCCTATCTTAATTTTAGCGATGTGGGGCGCCTCACAGGACGGAACGCTCGCCGTGAGGTAGTTGCATTTGGCTTCCTCTCTGGTGTCCACTTGCATAGATTCACCCCAGTTGGGACACTTACTGGCCAAATGTCCCTCTTTATGGCACTTAAAGCACCTACGGGACTCTTTCCATGGTCGGGGCCTTTGAACCGATCTTTCCTGAAAAGATGTTGTAAATTGAGGAGGATCTCGATGGTCCCGGTACTTCAGTGACCTCGTTCCATTCCCTGAACTCTCAGGTTTCCTCCTCTCCTCTTCCTTAATCAAGGCTTCTGTGGCATGCTGTTGCTCCACTAAATCAACAGCCTGGTCTAAGGTCTGGGAATCCCCATCACTCACTTTTCTTTTCAAGTGAACAGGCAGACTCCTCACAAAGTGGTCCAATACTACTCTTTCTACCACTTGCCCCGAGTTTAGTTTTTCTGGCTGAAGCCATTTCTTTGCCAGATGAACCAGGTCAAACATCTGAGATCTGGCGGGCTTGTCCATTTGATACTTTCAGTTATGGAACCGGACTGCTCTTATCGCCATGGTTACCCCTAATCTCGCCAAAATCTCCTTTTTTAGAGTTTCATAGTTCTCCGCATCCTCTTCTTTTAAATCATAATAAGCCTTCTGGACTTCCCCAATTAAATAAGGCGCTACTCTCCCTGCCCATTGCTCTCTGGGCCACGCATTCCTGGCAGCTGTTCTCTCAAAGGTGGTTAAATATGCTTCTACATCATCGAGCTCCGACATCTTTTGAAGCCCAATTTCTTCCATCTTACGGGGTTCTCCCCCTGTTACCGAGGACCGTCTAATTTCGTCTCCTAATCTTTGCAATTCCTCTCTCACCAAATTCTGCTCTTCTATAATTCGTTGATTCATCTCCGTTTGAATCTTATTAGCCTCCTGCTGTGCCTGTATGGCTTCTTGTTGTGTCTTTAAAGCGTGGAAGTGAGTTAGGGTGGCTTGGGACAATTGTTGTATTAATTGTTCCATTGTTCTTAGCGAGAGTTCTTACCCAAACCGAGAGAAGAAGAGGAAAAAAAAATAAGTCAACTTTTTATTTCCACAAGTCTTAGTCACGATCAGCGGTTGCCCGCATCCTCCACCAATTGTGGCGTCTTCGGGGGAATAGATAAATGTAATAAGTACGAAAGTACTCACACCACAAACTCTTCTTTTATTTTCGTGAGGTTTCTTCCTTTTCTTTCGTTTGTCCATGTTCTCTGAATCCGTTTTCTCTGTCCTTGTTCAGTCCGTGTTCCAAAAGTTTGTAAAATCCAACAAATCCGCGTTGAGTCCAAATCACAAGCCGTATACCGTTATCCTTTATTTATTCCGAAAATCCGTTGTCGTTAAATCTTTATTCACTCCAACCAAACTCCCCTATCTTCTCCAACACGCATTCACCTACTGGCTTCCGTGCCGGTTCACTGTTTCCGGGGCATATATATTTTGTTTCCTGATGAGACCCACCTGCGTCTCGTTGTCTTTCAGCCTGAGCCCTTTCCATCTGCGGGTCAGCTGGTTTCTCTTAGCGGCCATCTTGGTCAGGTCTTAGTCAAGTATAGTGAGCAGATCGTTCCTAAAATACCTGTCCTGGATGACCCTCCCTCTGGTCCTCTTACAGTTTATTAATCTTCCTTGTTATGCACTGAGAATGATAAGCACCCCAAACACGAGGGCAACGTAGCGGTCGGCTCTGACTTTCCCATCTATACCGATTCACTGCAAGTACAACCCCCCCTCCTTCTCTTGAGTGATGGGCAACAGTTGGATATCTGGGAGAATTGTTCGTTCCACTGGCGTCTGTGAATTCCGCAGATTTTTATCGTCATTAATTTTGTTACATTATACATTTTAGAAACGTTTCATCTATACAAACACCACAAAACTATTTTCGATTGTATTTCTGAATGTTATGTTACACTTACAGTAGTTCACTGTTTTAAATACATCTAATTAAGAAAGTTAGGTGTTAGCATAAACTATTAGTAATCAATAATATTGAATTTAGCACTGTAATAAGTTGTTGCACTTTCCCCCGCATCTTGTAAAAATATATTTTCATTGTTCAAATATACATTAAATCTGACTATCATATACTAAGTTAAATACAAAACCAAAGAAAAAACAGGGTAAAATATAATTCAAAATATTTTGCTAACAATGTTAACTGTTTATAAATAATCAATTGTATTAACTAAGGAGTAGGATGGCACAGTTATTAGTATGCTTTTTGTTTTGTTTCTTTTTCATAAATACAACAGCAGTACCTGATGTCTCAGTGGCTTTCAAAATTAAATTTTGCATGCAAACCTGTGAACTGGCCTGTGATACTGGCCATGTAATACCCTGCATTGTGGAATAATAGTTTATTTTAAAGGATAGAGAAAGCACAGAAAACAGGCAGTTAGATTGATCAGATTAGTATGAAAAGCCATTTAGCAAAGAGGGAATGAGAAGAGTGACAAACTAGTATACTTTAGATCTTTTTTTCTGAACCAGGGAAAATCTGATCATGTTTCTCCATAACAATAATAAAAAAAACTTTATTTTACATATCACCTTTAAAAGTGGCATCTCAAAGCAATACAGTAGATGTAAAAACAGTTAAAAGAACCACAGATTACAAAGTAAATACCCAACACTGATTGTACACATCTGCCATGCTAATAAAGCACCTTGAATTGAATTGAATTGAGAGAGAGAGGGGAGGGCGAGCGAGAGAGCACAGCCAGGACAGGCAAATAAGATACACTCCACAGACATTCACAACAGCGACATATCATTAAACTTTTGCACATATTGTTAAATTATTACTTGCTTTCAGGAAGTTAAAAAAACACTTGAATTACTTATCCAGGCTCTCGAAATAAAATTATTTTTCAAGCAATGCAACTAACGTCGGGCAACGTGTTTTTTTTAAACCAACATTGACAGCCACATCTTAAATCTTTTCAGTCAGCTCTTTTTTCTCTATTTGAATTGTGGCGATTCAAACAACTTGGGATAACAAGTGGTCTCAAAGTCACCGAGCTCACAGAGCTTCAACAACAGATGACAATTTCCTTAGTCCTTCCTTAGTCTTCCTGAAATTGTCAGATTATGAGTGAATAAAAGCATTTTATTAAAAACATGTTTGCGTTTGTTTGGGAGCTATATTTTGTATTTTTCATATGTAAGATATAATGATGTGTTCCTGCTTACACATTGCATGACTTTAAAAGCTAGAAAAACAGGTTTCGATTCACATTATCTCACCCACCCCCTCTCTCTCTCTCTCTCTCTCGCTTGCCCTAAATAGACAATACACAGGGGGGAGGGCAAGCGAGAGAGAGAGAGAGAGAGAGAGTTTTTTGCCCTCTGTCAAAAAGTAACTGTACTTACTGGGCTTTGGAGGGGGGGGGCGTGTCTTTCGCTGGAAATCTCGCCCCCTTCTACTTTGAAAATACCTGTGAAACCGGTTTAATTCGTCACAGCCAGCACTCCCGCAGAGAGGGGGGTTGTACTTGCAGTGCATCGGTATAGATGGAAAAGCCAGAGCCGACCGCTACGCCGCTCTCGTGTTTGGGGTGCTTATCATTCTCAATGCATAACAAGGAAGATTAATAAACATAAACATAATCTCATGGTTAAATAGTCAAGTCTAGCCATGTGTGAGTCTAGTCTCACAGAGCTTCAACAGCAGATGACAACTTGTGAGTTCGATTAAGAATGAATAAAAGCATTTAATTAATAACGCGTTTGTGTTTGTCTGGGTGCTGACAAAGTAAAAAACAATTACTTTTTGACAATGAAGAACTGTGTGTGTGTCTCTCTCTCTCTGCTGGCGTTTGTAATCTTTTTTATTTTTAAATACATTTTAGCAAAGTAATGTACCATAAAAGTATTGTGAGACATATTTGGGTTAACATGTTCAGTGTTCAGTGTGTGGTAATTTGTTTGGTATGAGTGAAGTTTTATTTAATCTCTGACCCAGGGAAAAGTGTGGTGTGGACGGCTGAGGTGAGAATGTAGGCTCTCGCTGCTTCTG
This sequence comes from Atractosteus spatula, assembly GCF_055471065.1. Taxonomy (NCBI): domain Eukaryota; kingdom Metazoa; phylum Chordata; class Actinopteri; order Semionotiformes; family Lepisosteidae; genus Atractosteus; species Atractosteus spatula. Next base: position 228,476 of record NC_142733.1, on the reverse strand, counting down.
TTATTCTTTTTGTCTTCTTCTGGCTTGGTCGGATAGTTTTTGTTTTATCAATAAAGTTTGTTAATCGGCCAGTGAAAGCTCTGTTGTCCTTCACATGAATGCCTGAAACGTTGTGCCGAACCCAAGATTTTACAGTATTTTTTCTTTAAAATACCAATAACAGCAACATACAGTTTACATAATATGTTGATGTTCCAAAATTAATATCGTTTATGACCTTTATGACCTTCGTTATGCTCTTCGTTAATGTCTAAGCCGGAACACATTATATCTCATTTTGTATTTCTTTTTTAAAAAAAATAAAAATCGTTTGCCCAGCCTAACAGTATTGTTGTTATTGTTTTTATCCTGTAAAGCGCTTTGAGGAGCCGCCTTAAAGGCGCCATATACAATAAAGTTCATTGTTATTACTATTGTTAATTTGCTGGACAGAGAGGTGAACATTATTACGCAGAAGACAAAGATAGCGATTTACGTTGCATTGTGCATTGTGCTGCTGTAATACAGTTTTAAATAATTAAAAGTCTAAACAGTATCAGCTTTATTTATGGGTTGTAATTTAAAAAAAGTCAAAAACCGCACTCAAAATGCAATTTAGAGCTTTCTGGCAAGAGGAAACACCCAAATTAATAATGTAACATGCCACTGTTTGTGCATGAATAAGGTTATACTGCTATTTCCTTAGATATGCGATTCCATGGGTTTTTTTTTTTAATCCCCGGCGGAACCGGGCATCCGTAAGAATCAAGTAATAGGTTTAATAGGTTGTCCAAGGTCATTCATTATTAATTAGTAATATCTTCGTTAAAGACTTTAATGGCGACAGCTCAAACATGAGAGGTTGAGCTTTATTATCTCCACCTTGCGGAAATTCCTGATACTATTATTTTACTTGTGGTACCACGTGGTATTATGAGGTACTATACGAGAATTTACGGTAACTCGCGGTAGACTGCGTCAAGAGCACCACAAAATAATGCGGTATTGCCTGCTTGTTTTGAATGGCTGCATCTGTACGTGTTGATTTACTGATCGGAATAATTGAAAAGTTCGGGTTCATAGCTGATGCAGTGAGTGCTAATTAGAACGACAGCAACGCTGAGCTCTCAGCACCGTACTGAGCTCAGGTTTTTTTCTAAAGCTGTCAGGTGCAGTTTATTTACATGAAGGAAATCTCTTACTGGATACGATTACAATACAGTAAGTAGAACAGGCTACGTAGTGTGTAGCCTGATGCGTTTAAAAGCAACAGGAGCCAGAGAGGAGTCAAACCTACAACCTCCTAATCCATAGTCAAACACATTATCCATTGCGCCACTGGCTCTGGTGTTACACTGCTGGACTGTAACACAGTGAGCTCAGCAGTGCTACTAGCACAATATTACCCCCGGTCCATTTTTTTCCAAAAGTGAGAAACACCTGTTTTCTACATTTTGTCTGTTTTAAAACCATATATCTTTAAACCAAACCAAGAGTTTGTCCTTTGCACTGATATTCTGATTCATTTTGATTTCAAAGAAAAAAAAATTACCACCCTTTCAGTTAAGAATGTGCGGAACGATTAAGCTGCATGGACTCAATCGTTTAACTCTTCTCCATTTGCAAGGTTAAGGTTAATGAAAAAACATTGCTGACTGTTTGCCAGCCACGAGTGCTGATTAGCAAGATTTGTATTTCATCTTTTGCAAGTTGCATCTATTTTAAGAAAAACAAGTCGCTTAAGACAGGAAATGAATACTTGCATTTAATTAAGGCTAGCCGTAGGCGATTGTCCATAATGACCAGTTCTGCTCGAGAAGACAGAAAAAAACAGCCACTGGTGGGATTCGGACCCAGGAGCTCCTATTTACTAAACAGGCATTTTAACCAACTAAGCCACACTACCCCCTGTGCTTCCCCTTTTTATAGCCACTGCCTTGGGACATCCTTGTTGTGTAAGGCACTATATAGAAATACATTGAATTGAATTGAATTGACAGTGTAAAATGTCGTGTGTGTTGTTTGTTAAATAAGACTGTCTTTATTGATTATTATGCCTCAGATGAAGATCAGATCACATTTTAGGAGCCATTCATGTAGAAATCCAGATCATTCCAAAGGGTTCACAAACGTTTTCTCGCAAGTGTGCAACATTCACTCCACAAAGTAAACGGGTCATGAAAGCCGACAGATTTTTCAAAGATTTCAGTACTGATGTCACTCCATGTAACTTTAATAACAGTGCGATGACGGAGGAACAGAGTGGGATCATGGTGGTTTATCAGACTGGTTGGGGCTAATAGCACATGTCAGGATGGCTAAGCAATCCAAGGTGCTGTGTTTAGGTAGCAGTCTCCCCTGCAGATGTGGGTTCAAATCCCACTCCTGATAACGAGCTCGTTGGTCTTCCTTTTTCTGAGCTTTTTTGAAACAAATCAACACTAATCACACAGGAATGTTTTTCAAAAAGCATTGAGGAGTGGACAGGATGCCCCTTTGGAATAGGGCTCAGAAAATGACGGAGAAGGGAAATTATGTAAGATCCCACACTTTGGAATCTGATTAGACAAAAGGTACGTCGTCTCGCCGTCATGGAATCAAACACCGTTCTCTCACGTGACAGGCAGGAATACTCACCACTATACTAACGAGGAGCACTGGCGTGCCGCTCGGAGGTATTTCCTCTTATGGCCACTACTGTTTTTGGGTTTCGGCTTTTATTTGCATTCCTTCCAGAGGAGCGCGTAAAAATGAGTTTTCATCTGCGCCATTCTCACTCCTCCTTTGCTATCGCCACTGCTCGTCCTCGTGCGCTAGGAAGACCTATGGAGTCGTTTCTTTCAGCTTTATTAATTGGGTTTTCAAAAGCTAGGAGTAGGGCACAAGACATGCAAACGCATAGAAAGTCATTATCTGCTCCCAGGTGCGAAATGTCATTGGTGGACACAGAATAATATATGCCTAAGGTTGCAGGTCCAAGTGATTTAGTGTTTTAAAAGTAGCAGGAAAAGCAAAACAGGTACTTTTCTTTTGCAGGCACACGACGACACCATAGTCAGCAAGACCTGAAGCTTTGTGGGGAGACTCCAACAGCCTTCTAGCCTGTCGCCCCAACCACTCAGCCACACCTGCAGAGCATACCACAGCTGCCGCCACTGCATTCTTGATACAGTCTAACATAGAGTGCTGGGCGGTGGCGGAAAACTTTTTCAAAGTCGCTTTCTGTTTAACAACAACAACAAAAAAAACTTTGACAAACGTGCCTCGCAGGACTTAATGGTGGCTTCAAGTTGGAATGATAAAGTCTCCCCGTCCGGTCAGGAAAAGGGAACTTTGTTAGACAAAATGAAGGACGTAATAATAACGGAGAATTGTGCGCAAGGAATTTAGAAGCTGCGTAGTACTGCAGTTGGACTAGCCTTTTATTAGTGTTAGATGCTGGAATTGCCTTTTTTTTACGCTCTTATGAATGCGATGTCAACGAAAACAGAACAAAGCACAAAAAACCCTCAAGTCCTACAGTTGAATAGAATGCCGTTACATGTCCAAGCAGTATTTGACTGCATCCTACCATTGCAACACGGGGCATATATGGAAACGAACACACGCAACGAATTGTCTCTAATCAGTCCCTACAGTTGTAAGGCGCCTTGAAGCGTGCATCCCCATCATTAATCTTTGCGCATCTGTGCAAGGTAAATTCTTGAGTAGTCTTTGAAACGGCTCAAAGGAAACACGTGATTGATTCCATGTGCATCTGGGGTTCATTTCTTATTTACATTTAATTCAAGGGAAAGGCTTGGGTCAGTTTCAGACGGTCTCAAACAGCGAGATTCAAGCGCCCCACCTTCAGAGCAGTCTGTACAGCGAGAACGCCAATGGCTCCTCTGTTCCGGGGTGCGGTTGTGACCCCACAACCTGAAGTTTTGGTAGCAGACAAATGGAGACTAACAGGTGATGTCCTAGGACATGACTACATCACGACGCTCTATGGGGGATGGGGTCCTCCGCTTGGAAAAGAGTGCGAGGCCCCTTTAGAAAAAGACTTTGTTAACAGGCATTCCACCTCAGCCTAAACACCTATACTTTGCAAAGCGCATGCTATTAGACAGGCACCTCTGCAAGACCTTAAGAGTCTCTTAAACTAGTGATGGTAAGGTGTCCCCAATGGACGATGTTCTGCTTTCAAATCATCTCTCTGTGGAAGCGCTCAGATGCAGCTGTTTAAGGCTTAGAAGCAGCTGACTGTTTCATTACCTAGCTGATCACTGTCAGTCAGGGAGCTCAGAGGTGAAAAGCCTGTCTGAGAGACAATTCACCGTATATCAGTTCAATATGCTCCGTAGCAGCTCGACGCATCTGAGATCATCTTGGTTACCATGTAGCTCAGATGAGTGAGAGCGTGTGTGTTTATACCACAGTGATTGGATGCCGGTCCTTCTGCTGCCTAGCTTCCCTAATTTCACAGATCGCTGTAAAATAGCAAAGAAAAAAAAACTGTATTTTCATCAGCATGATCGACCCCTAGCCAGTGTGCTTCTAAGCCAGGGATTGTGGTTTTGAGTTCTCTCTAGGGTGCTCCTGTCCCATTATGAGTGTACAAATGTCCTTGCCATTTGCAAAGCTACAACCCCACCTTCCTCCGTGAGTATCTCAACTTTTTTCTCACATACAGTTTTGACAAAAACATTTGTAAACAACCCTCGGGAATGATGTGGGTTTCTGCATGAATGGCTCCTAACATGTGATCTAATCTTTATCTACATGTAAGTCATAATAATTAAGAAAGATAGTCTGATTTAACAAACAATACACGCCCAACATTTTACATTACTGTTTCTTTACTGAACAAATGGTTTCAACAATCAAGGTCATTGATGGAAAAAGTATGTCAACCCTTATATTAAGGAGCTAGTGGAACCTCCTTTATTGACAAAAACCTCAATACACACTTTCTGTAGCGGCTGATCAGACCTGAGCAGCGGTTAGGAGGTATTTTGGCCTATTCCTCTATGCAAAACTGTTTCAGTTCATGGATATTTTTGGGATGTCTTGCGCTGAACGGCCTGCTTCAGATCACACCACAGCACTTCAATGGGATTGGGGTCAGGACTCTTACTTGGCCATCCCAAAATACGGAATTCCTTCTGTTTCAGCCACTCTGTTGTTGATGTACTCCTTTGTTTTTGTCATGTTGCATGACCCGGCGTCTTTCGGGTTTTAGATCACAGGTAGACACCCTTACATTCTGCTGTTGAATTTCCTGATACCACTTGGAATTCATCGGTCCCTCGATGATTGCAATCCATACAGGCTCCGCCATGCTTCCCAGCTGGGATGAGGTTTTGGAGTTGGTATGCAGTGTTTTGTTATCTCCAAACATAACGCTGTGCACATTTACCAACAAGTTCAACTTTTGCCACATCTGTCCACAGAACATTGTTCCAGGAGTTTCTGTGAAACATCCATGTGGTCTTTAGAAAACTTGAGAGGGGCAGTGTTGTTTTTTTTGGGGGGGAAGAGCAGTGGTTTTCTCCGTGGTGACCTCCCATGATCACCACTCCTGTTCAGATTTCTTCTTATGGTGGACTCATGAACACAGACGTAAGACAAAGTCAACCACCTGTTCGCTAGATCCCATCCCCACTCAGCTAGTCAAAGATTCCCTCGAAGGACTGGCAGGACCTATATTTAGTATGATGAATGCATCCCTTGCGTCAGGTGTTGTACCTCATCAATTTAAGGTAGCGGTTGTTAGACCGCTCCTTAAGAAGTCAAATTTGGATCCCCAAGTTCTTAACAACTACAGGCCTGTCTCAAAGGTCCCATTTCAATCTAAAAGTCTTGAGAGAATAGTTGTGGCCCAACTTCAATCGTATCTGGATTCAAATAATATACTTGAGAAATTTCAGTCTGGTTTCTGCCCAGGCCACAGCACTGAAACTGCATTAACAAGAGTCGTAAATGATATTCTCTTAGCTACTGATGCGGGGAATGCAACAGTGTGTAACGATCAGATCTTTCTGGACCCTATGCGGACGACACAGTCCGACGGAGTGGGGAAACGTCATGCAGGAAAACGGGGCTGAAGACAGGAGGGCGTGTCCAAGGTGCGCTGGTGCACGGGGGAGGTGTGGCCGAGGCGAACAATCCGAGAGAGTAGTCCTTAGGGATAATCCAAAACGCAAGGGTAAGTCCAAAACCAGGAGATCCATCAGAAGAAGGATTAAAAACCACGAAGGCCGGGTCGGAACCGGCGGACGGGGAACAGGAACGGGAACAGAGGTTAAAACCTTAACGGGACCAGGCGCTTCCAGGTCCCGGACTCGCATGATACGGAAATCAGATGCAGAGCCCGGATGAGCGTCAGCGCCTGGCTTTTAAGGTGGGCTGGGAATGGGAAACAGGTGCACCGAATAAAGTCTAGAGTGAAAGGGCTGGAGCACCCTTAAGGAGAGGGGACTAATATCGTGACACAGTGCTTGTGCTTCTAGATCTTAGTGCTGCCTTTGACACGGTTGACCTCTCTGTTTTGTCACACAGGCTTGAGTTTGAGGTTGGCTTATCTGGAACCGTCCTTAAGTGGTTTACTTCATATTTAACTCATCGTTTTCGTTCTGTTCAAATATCTAATAATTGTACTGTTTCATCAACGTCACCAGTTCAATTTGGTGATCAGTGCCGGGACCAATATTGCTCTCTCTCTCTACATGCTGCTGCTAGGTAGGATAACACGAAAACATAATTTGAACTTTCATTCATATGCTGATGACACTCAAATATACATTTCGTTTACACCAAACGACAACTCTTCTATTATCACTTTAGTTAAATGCATTAATGAAGGAAAGACTTGGATGTGTGAAAACTTTTTGTTACTCAACTCCGATAAAACTGAGGAGCTGTTGATTGGAGGCAACAAAACTGATAGGACTACTATAACTTCAGCACTTAACTCAGAGGATTTAAACATTTGCCTCAAAGAGTCAGCACGTAACCTAGGTGTCATATTAGACACAAGGCTCTTAACAACTTGCATTGTTAAGTGCCTTGGGACAACCTTGTTGTGAAAGGCGCTATATAGAAATACATTGAATTGAATTGAATTGACAATGTAAAATGTCGTGTGTGTTGTTTGTTAAATAAGACTGTCTTTATTTATTATTATGCCTCTGATGAAGACCAGATCACATTTTAAGAGCCATTCATGTAGAAATCCAGATCATTCCAAAGGGTTCACAAACTTTTTCTCGCAAGTGTGCAACATTCACTCCACAAAGAAAACGGGTCATGAAAGCCGACAGATTTTTCAAAGATTTTAGTACTGATGTCACTCCATGTAACTTTAATGACAGTGCGATGATCAAGGAACGCAGTGGGATTGCGGTGGCTCATGGGACGGGTTGGGGCTGGCAGTACATGTCAGGATGGCTGAGCGGTCTAAGGCGCTGCGTTTGGTTTCTCCCCTGGAGGCGTGGGTTCAAATCCCACTCCTGACAAAGAGCTCGATCGGTCTTCTTTTCTTTGAGCTTTTTCGAAACAAATCAACACTAATCAAACACACTGGCAGGTTTTCGAAAAGCATCGAGGAGTGGACAGGATGCCCCTTTGGAATAGGGCTCAGAAAATGACGGAGAAGGGAAATTCTGTAAGATCCCACACATTGGAATCTGATTGGACAAAAGCTACGTCGTCTCCCGCATGAAAGGCGGGGATACTCACCACTATACTAACAAGGAGCACTGGCGTGCCCCGCGGACGTATTTCCTCTTACAGCCACTACTGTTTTCGGGTTTTGGCTTTTATTTGCATTCCTTCCAGAGGAGCGCGTAAAAATGAGTGTTCATCTGCGCCATCCTCACTCCTCCTCGTGCACTAGGAAGACCCATGGAGTCTGTTCTTTCAGCTTTATGAATTGGGTTTTCAAAGGCTGGGAGTAGGGCACAAGACATGCGAACGCATAGAGTCATTATCTGCTTCCAGGTGCGAAATGTCGTTTGTGGACGCAGAATAGTATATGTCCAAGGCAGCAGGTCCAAGTGATTTAGCGTTTTAAAAGTCGCAGGAAGAGCGAAACGGGTGCTTTTCCTTTGTTGCGCAGGCACACGACCACACTGCAGGTGGCAGAACTCGAAGCTTCGCGGGGAGACCTCGCCGGCTTTCTAGTCCATCGCCGTAACCACTCGGCCACGGCTGCAGCGCGCGCCGCCGCCGCCGCCGCCACTGCCTTCTTGATACAGTCTAACATTGAGTGCCGGACGTATTTCCTCTTACGGCCACTACTGTTTTCGGGTTTCGGCTTTTATTTGCATTCCTTCCAGAGGAGCGCGTAAAAATGAGTGTTCATCTGCGCCATCCTCACTCCTCCTCTGCTCCTCCTCGTGCACTATTGTAGCGGCAATGCTTGTTAATAAGACAGAATTAAGTGTTGCGGTGCTTTCCCAAATGAGGCCCCATCTCTCTCTTCATCTCTGTGGTGCAGCCACAGAGAAGCTTTTCATGCAGGCTGATTTAAAGATGTTTTCTTTTGATAAGGGACAGCTCCCAAAAGGGGATGCACTTAGGTAAGCCTGGCTATCTGTCACGACCACCAGGCTGTCAAGACCTACTCGTAAGCGAGCTAATCAGTCCCAGCAGCGGGTTATTATTAACAAACGCCGCCGCACGAGTTAAACCACCTGCTCACATTCCACCGTGTGGTGCGCAGCGCTACTTATACTATCTTCACCTGCTTCCCGCTGCTCGGTATTGAGTCTACTCTTTGAGAGCTCTACCTGGCGTTTTTTTCCGTACCTTGTTTTTTCTGGTTATTGGACTCTCCTTCTGCCTTTTCGATTTTGCACCTCGCCTCTCGCCTCGGACTGTTTGCTACCGGAGATCTCCTTGGATTACGATTTGCCTTTCGCCTTTTGACCACGACCTTGCCTCTCGTTTTTGGATTGTTCGCCTGCCTCATCTATTACCCGTGCCTGCGTCTGCACAGGATCCTTGTATCTTCCCACCAGGGATTCCTAACAGAATACCGAGCCCAAAAGATGGATCCCGCGGACGCACAAGCCTTTCGCTCACTTTTCAATCGCCATTCCCAAGCTCTCACCCAGCTTCAATCTTCGCTCCACATTCTCTCCAACCACGTCGCTAGCCTTCCACCCTCCCCTGTCCCTTCGCCTTCAGCACAGACCACTGCTCCGATTCCTGTGACCCCGCCCACCACTCCCGTAACCTCACCGTTTGTTCTCCCGGAAAGATATGACGGCAACACCGCGGGCTGTAGGGGTTTTATTGCGCAATGCTCCTTGGCTTTCCAGTTGCATCCTGAGCATTTTTTTTCTCCCCGGGAGCAGATTGGTTTTGCCCTTTCCTTGTTCACTGGCAAGGCTCTGGACTGGGCAGCTGTGTTGCTTGCTAGGGGAGATTTTCAGTTTGCTGATTTCCAGCTTTTTGCTGACCGGCTTCAGGCACGTTTTTCTCCAGTCAACCCGGACCTGACTCATCTCCGGCTCGCCTCGCTTCATCAGGGTGATGGATCTCTGAATGATTATGTGACTGAATTCCAAGCCCTCACCACGGAGTCTGACTGGAACCCTGAAGCCCTGATTTGCCTTTTTTCTAAGGGTCTCTCTGAAGATCTAAAGGACCACCTGGTGCTCTCGCCACTTCACAACCGCTCTCTCGAATCAGCAATCGCTCAGGTGGTTGAACTGGACACCCGCATTCAGCTGCGGAGAGCAGAGACTCATGATGGAAGCAGTCCTGGCCGTCCTAAAGGTACTACACCCACGGTGCCCACTCTGCATTATGCACCCCTTTCCTCGGAGGAAAAGGAAAGGCGTCGTCGGGAGGGACTGTGTCTCTATTGCTCTGCACCTGATCACCTTCTCTCTGCTTGTCCCTTGAGACCCCCATATCCCTCTCGAACTCTTCCGCAGCCTATTGTTAGAGTCAGTAGTACCGTTTTTTCTCAAACCTCGTCTGGCCCTTTATTCCCAGCTGAAATTTCTTGGACTGACTTACACCTTCCCCTTTTGGTTTTTGTTGACTCGGGGGCAGCAGGGAACTTTATAGACGCCACTTTTGCTAAGAAGTGGGATATTCCCCTGGTGCCGGTCTCGCCCCCAATCTGTATTCAAGCTCTGGATGGATCCCCGATTGCACCTGGACGGATTACCTGGCAGACCGTCCCTCTCTCTCTAACAGTTGGTGCTACTCATGTTGAGGAAATTTCACTCTTTCTCCTGGACTCGCCTGCTTACCCGGTAATCCTGGGTCTTCCCTGGCTCAAGAAGCACGATCCCCACATCTCCTGGGACAAGAACGAGCTCATTGCCTGGAGCCACTCCTGTCATGTCAACTGTTGTCATCAGCCGGTTAAGGTTGCTGCTGCAGTAACCTCTATGGAGGAGCATTCTACCATCCCGCCCCAATACAGGCATCTGAAACAAGCCTTTGATAAGCAGAAGGCTCTTTCGCTTCCACCTCACAGTACCTGTGACTGTGCTATTGAGTTGCTCCCTGGAACCCTTCCACCCAAAGGACGGATCTACCCTCTCACTCAGGGAGAGAATCAGGCTTTGCAAGATTATATTAAGGAGGCTCTGGAGTCAGGATTCATTCGTCCCTCCTCTTCTCCAGCCTGTGCGGGATTTTTCTTTATTGGGAAGAAGGTCGGCTCCTTGCGGCCGTGTATTGATTACAGAGGACTGAACTCCATTACGGTCAAACATCGTTACCCCCTGCCTTTAATTCCAGCCGCTTTGGAGTCCGTACGGGGAGCCTCCATCTTCTCGAAGTTAGATCTACGGGGGGCTTACAACTTAACCCTAGGGATCATGTCCACCACGTCCAGGAGGTCCTGACTAGACTCATTAACAACAAACTCTACTCCAAGCTTGAGAAGTGCGTTTTTCATGCCTCTAAAATTCACTTTCTGGGTTACTTACATCATTTCCCCCCTTAGTGTAGAGATGGACTCTGCTAAGGTGGCAGCCATCAATGACTGGCCAGTCCCTCGTAACTTAAAGCAAATTCAACGTTTTCTAGGTTTTGCCAATTTCTATAGACGTTTCATCCGGAACTTTAGCTCCGTCGTGGCGCCTATCACAGCACTAACCCGCAATCGACCAGGTTTGGGTAGATGGAACCCGGAGGCTAACCAGGCTTTTTTACGCTTAAAACAACTATTCAGTTCGGCACCACTTCTAAGACACCCGGATCCCTCTCAGCCATTCATTGTGGAGGTTGACGCCTCAGCCTATGGGGTTGGGGAAGTCCTCTCCCAGCGCCACGGGGATAAGCACATTCCACATCCCTGTGCCTTCTTTTCGAGGAAGCTCTCCCCTGCCGAGGTTAATTATGATGTCGGTAATCGTGAACTCCTAGCTATCAAGCTGGCCCTGGAGGAATGAAGACACTGGCTGGAGGGGGCTCATCACCCCTTTGTCATTATCACGGACCATAAGAACCTGGCCTACATTCTGTCGGCCAAATGCCTCAATTCCCGTCAGGCCCGTTGGTCTCTTTTCTTTTCTCGCTTTAATTTTGTTATCACCTGTACGCCTGGCTCTAAGAATGGGAGGGCTGATGCTCTCTCTCGGCTCCACGATCCCCCGGATCTGGACTACACACCGGAACCAATCATTTCATCTAACAGAATCCTCGGGGCGATCCACTGCTCTATTGAGGATCAGATCAGACGTGCCCTCAAAGGAGCTATAGTTCCTTTGTGCTGCCCCCCGGATAAGCTTTTTGTACCGGACAACTTGCGTTCTGCTGTCCTGCAATAGGGGCATGACTCCCGGTTTGCAGGCCATCCCGGGTGCAGACGCACTCTGGACCTACTCACCAGAGATTTCTGGTGACCTTCCATGCGATCAGATGCTGCAGAGTACGTCCGAGCTTGCCCGGTCTGTGCCAGGATCAAGACTCCGCGTGCCAAGAAGACCGGTCTCCTTCACCCTCTTCCGATCCCACACCGCCCTTGGTCCCACATAGCTGTGGACTTCATTACGGACCTTCCTAGCAGTCAAGGTCATACGGTAATCTTGGTGATCTCTGATCGTTTTTCCAAGGCAGCCCATTTCGTCCCCCTCCCAGCATTGCCCACAGCTCAGGAAATGGCGTCACTGTTTGTGCAACAGGTATTTAGGATACATGGGTTGCCCGACGATGTGGTCTCAGACAGGGGACCTCAATTTGTCTCGGCCTTTTGGAAGGCGTTCTGCCAAGCTTTAGGGACTCATGTATCTCTGACTTCGGGTTATCATCCTGAGGCCAATGGTCAGGTGGAACGGACCAACCAAAGCCTCCTTACCTTTTTGAGAGCCTTCACCTCCAACTCGCAGGATGACTGGTCATCGCTACTTCCCTGGGCAGAGTATGCCCATAATTCTCTTACCTCCTCCTCCACAGGTCTCTCTCCCTTCCTCTGTTCTCTAGGTTATCAACCCACTCTCATTCCTGTCACCCCTCCGGACACGGCTGTGCCGTCGGTGCGTCAATATATTTCCAAGCTGCGGAGGACCTGGAGAATGGCAAGGACAGCTCTCACCAAGTCAACCCAGCGCCAGGCCAAATTCGCAAACCGACACCGCAGACCAGCCCCCCGTTTTCGCAGAGAACAGTTTGTTTGGCTATCAACAAGGAACCTACCTCTACAGCTGCCTTCCAAGACGCTCGGGCCTAGGTATATTGGCCCCTTCAGGATACACCCCAGTTACCTTCCGTCTTGCACTTCCCTCCACCCTTAAAATCCACCCGTCTTTCCACGTTTCCCTCCTGAAACCCTTCTACCGCTCACCTCTTGCGGCTCCCCAATGTCGCCCGCCACCCCCGCGTCGCATTCTGGGGCACCAGGCATATACAGTCCACAAGATCCTCGACTCTAGATGGAATCGCGGTACCCTTCAGTATTTGGTTGACTGGGAGGGTTATGGCCCTAAAGAAAGATCTTGGGTTCCGGAGAAGGATATTTTGGACCCTACGCTAATCGGAGACTTCCACAGGGACTATCCCAATCAGCCGTCTCGGGCGTCGGGAGCCACCCATGAAGGGGGGGGTGCTGTCACGACCACCAGGCTGTCTAGACCTACTCGTAAGCGAGCTAATCAGTCCCAGCAGCAGGTGATTATTAACAAACGCCGCCGCACGAGTTAAACTACCTGCTCACATTCCACCTTGCGGTGCGCAGTGCTACTTATACTATCTTCACCTGCTTCCCGCTGCTCGGTATTGAGTCTACTCCTTGAGAGCTCTACCTGGCGTTTTTTCCCGTACCTCGTTTTTTCTGGTTATTGGACTCTCCTTCTGCCTTTTCGATTTTGCACCTCGCCTCTCGCCTCGGACTGTTTGCTACCGGAGATCTCCTTGGATTACGATTTGCCTTTCGCCTTTTGACCACGACCTTGCCTCTCGTTTTTGGATTGTTTGGCTGCCTCATCTATTACCCGTGCCTGCGTCTGCACAGGATCCTTGTATCTTCCCACCAGGGATTCCTAACACTATCATGATCAATGGTCATCCATTGGCGCCTATCTGTCTAGGGAGTGCCAGATGGACATCTGGACTGCATTCCTAAGTGTCAGGAGTAAGTGACTCATATCTCACCTTGATCAACCAATCAGGGACTGGTAGGGCCGAGTAACCCACGTGGGACTCTGATGCCCATGGAACTTTCAGCCAATGAATGAGCTGAAGTTCCTCCAGGTAAAAACAGGCAACACAGAGCTCCAGGAGAATTCTGTGAACTTTTTCGGACAATTCTAAAGGGAATTCAAAGGAGAATTCCAGGGCAGGACAGCCCAGGAGCAGAAGGCTCCCAAGGGCAGGACATTCTCGCAGCGCGCCTCCTGACCATCCTGAGACTCAGCCCGGACAACCACGGAATGGCCAGTGTGTCCGAGTGCCAGAACTTTCCTCTGTTCTAAGTGTCTAGAGCGGAGGTTGCCAGAGAGTAACCAGAAGATCCACCCGAGGTTAGCAACAGCAGCAAGCCTCGTGAACAGGTCGGAACTGTGGACAGCTGAATCACTATTCAGAACTGGCGCTTTATCAGGAACGAACCGGTCCTCTTCCTGACCTGCTGGGACCCACAGTAACTTTTCTCCTGAGCACAACTTCGCTAGTTAAAGCCAACACTAACTAGCCGGTCTTCAGAGAGCATCAGCAGCGCACCGTCGCAAGCCGCACAGCACAGCCTGGCACGGAGCCAGAGAGCGCGGATTGGACAGCAACAGCCTGCAACTGTTTCTTTGTGCCTGCAGGAGATCTGAATCCCCAGAGATTGGATGAGTATTCAACTTCAATGCATTACAGCTTGAGAATTCAATTGTTATCCCAACCAGTTGATATCAATTTAATTCCTAAAAGTTAAGTACTTGTTTTCAGTATCTAATGTAGAAGTTGTAACTAAGTTCACTTTATGAAATGGTCTAAATTAATGATATACTGAACGTATGTCCTCTTGATATATGTAACTCTTCGTAACTGACTGAATATATACCTTTTGTATTCTGATAACCCTCTCGATAAGATCTGTTAGGTTTATATGCATATTCTATGTATTGATAAATGTATCCTCGTGTATTAGTATCTGTGTGTGTGCGTTGTTTGAGTTATATCGCATGGTTGGATTCTAAAGCCATTAAAAGAATCATTTTGTGATTTACGGCTACAATTAATAATTGTCCCCGTAAATGCCCAAACTCTACAGAACTGGTGCCTTCAGAGAGCACACTACATTTTATTGGCGTCCCTGGACCGCCTATGGCAAGACTGAAATGAGTCAACCAAGCGGAATAATTCAATATAAAACGCTGCGGGTTTCATACACGACAATACAGTGTGCTGAAAGCCGAAAGGAAAAAAGTTCCCCTTGCTCTTTAAGCAGTGCTTGATTGTTTTGTGATCTTTTGCGATCTACAGGGTTGATTGCATACTTGATCTTGTGGTTTTCTGTGGTAGAACTGTGATTTCGTACTTAAATGTAATACTCTTTAAGATTAACGATGGGTGCTATAAGATCTGAATTCGAGTCGCTATTAAGCACTCTCTCTAGCAGTGACAGGTCTGACCACGATCTCCGCCATATCTCCGTCAGCGGAGAAGCTAGGAGAATAAACCTCCATTCTCTGAGAGAGCTAGCGAAGGACATGGAGAGATTTGACCCCGCAGTGTCAGAGAATAATATCGAGAGTTATATTCAGGACCTCAGGTATACCCTGCAGTACCTGCCAAACACCACAGAACAGGAGAAAGTGTTTCTGGTCAGGAAAACTACCAGAAGAGCTGTACATGAGTGGATGGCTAGACAGATGAAGAAAGTCTGTAATGATTTTGAGCAGCTTTGTCAAGCACTTATCCAAGAATACAGTGCATTTATTGACCCGACTGCCGCGATAGATGCCGCCCTTAACATTAAGCACGAGAGAGCAGAGTCCCCTCGCGAATATTACGAGAGACTTAGACGAACTTATTTTGCAGGGCGAAATGATGAGGGTTGCGAAGAGAACACACATTTCAAGGGTTTATTCATTGCGAATCTCCACCCGTCAGTCAGAAAGATGATCTTAATGCATACAGATGCACAGACCATGAAAATGACTGATATTAAGAGATTCGTGCAGAAAGCCTGGGAGTATGATGTCCAAAGTCGCTCTGAGCAAAAAGCTGTTAAAGCGACTGTGTTTGCCGTCAGAGCCAGCAGGGTTAACTCCCTCCTGCTCGAAGGAGCACAGGCTCCTGAGCTGGCTAAGCCCCGTTCCAAAGCAGGCACACAGGACCGCACCCAGCGTCCTAAGAGCCATGAGAACACTGGGGGAGGGAAAGGGCTAGATAAAGCTGAACAAAAAGAGTCAGTAGCTGCCCGCCTGGCCAGGCTTGAACAAGTTTTATTAGGACAGGGACAACCGCTCCCCAAGACTGCTGGAAGCGTGAATGAGCTGATACTCTCCACTGGAGGAGGTGGAGACCCGCCCCCTCCCACTCCCTCCCACTCCCTCAGTCTATCTGATTGAGCGGAAAGGTTCCTGCCTGGATGAATTCAGCCACTCCCAAGCGAGTGCTGACTCCACCCCTGAAGTCACAGAGCAGGCAGTAAAACACAGAGGAAAAGCAGGAAGCTTTTACCTCAAGGCTGCCATGGGAGATGTCTTACACAGTGAGACACTGATTCACACTGAGGTTAAAAGGTGTTTGATGTCACACGGCAAACTCAAACGGGTAGAAAAAGAAAAGGGCATGCGACTCAGAGTGGAACCTTTGGTGGATCACCAGAAAGGCAAAGTGTGGAAACAGGTCAAGGCTCCTAAGCCTTCTGTACAGAAGGAAAGGGGGGCCAAGAGGCAGACTGTGCTCACACAGTGCCCACCGAACACAGAAGCCTATGTGGAGATTCCTTCTGTTCCCTCTGGACAAGAAATAAAAATATTTTCTTGTTCCCCGGATATACAGGGAAGTCGTGTCCCGGCTGAGGTCCCAACAGCCTCCCTGCCACAGGAGCGGTGCTCCAAGCAGCCGCCTGATCCACCAGGTAAAGAATACCCCTTTTGCATCCCTAAAGAGGAGCAGATCTCCCCACCTGGCGATGAAAAGGTGCTTTCCCTGTGCACCCTGGCACCCAAGAGGGGTCAGGACCACCACCCTGCAGTGGTGGAAGGGATCCAAATGGCAGGAGAGCAGGTTGGTGATGTAGCCCTCACCCTTAGCTCTGAGAGGTCCTCTATTAGTAAGGATCTGCTTGAGCAGCGGTCACAGGGCCACCGCCAGGTGCCTCTGGTGCAACATTCACAGGTTAGACAGAGAGCCCAGCTGGACACTGGGACTACTGAGCTGTGGACACACCTGATCCCAGATGCCGATTCCCTCTGCTGTGACCAAGGGAACCTGCAGTCAGGTAACATTATTTCTCACAACTACCAGCTAGTGAGTGAGACTGACCTGATTGTTCCTGCCTCGACAGCAGGGTTTCCAACACACCCAGTCCCCAGGAAGGAACAGGGAATGAAAGCCGAGCTGGTTTTCTTACAGCCACCAGCTCAGTCTGTCAGTCTGAGTCTGACCAACAGTGGTTCACCCAGACTGGAGCTGGATGGTCAAGCCACCCGCCTGTTAGTGCAGAACATGGAAAAGGGGGGTGTCAGAATCCCTGCCCGCACTGACATGGGCCTGGTGGGTGATAGCGAGTTTGAAGACAGTGAACTAGCTATCCCAGTGCTGGGGCAGCTCCCTGAACCCCTAGCGAGGAAAGGGGGGAGCGAGCAGGTGTCCTACACCCACGCCCAGCGAACGATTGTAAACATGCCGATAGAGGGATTCCTCAATCAGGAAGTGTGCAGGGTGGACCTGAACAGTGAGAATGGGGTAACAATCCCAGATCACTCAGGTGCTCCAGATGACCACTCAGCCAAGGGTCAGGCATGCTCCATCGCTGCACCGCCCCCTGCAGGTTTCCTAGAGCACAGGCATGAACAAATCGAAAAAGCAGATGCCCTGGAAATGGAGGAGCAGCATCAGCCGCTGTGTCAGATCTCCCAAGATTTCCAGGATGTTGGTGCCCAAGATGCCACATGGCATACTGAGAAAGACACCATGTACATGCTGCGCCAGCTTAGAAAGGCAACAGTCACTCAGAAGGAGATGACTGGGATCAGCCACCCCAAAAGACTTTTGGGAGGACTGGTTGCTGCCGCCACTGTTGTGCATTTGCTATTTCTGGTAGGTTTGTTTGCTGCTGGCACTCTCACCCTGACTGCCCCAAGAAGGCAGGTGTCAGAGATGCCAGAGGGTAGTGACAGACTGTATCAACAGCAGCAAAAGTTGGAAAGCTTAGGGAAAACCCTACAGGCAACTTCCTATGCAACAGGGTTAAACCTTATCCCCCAACCAGTGGACATGATTGCCGGTGTTATACAGTGGGTTTATGCTTGTGTGCAACAGGCCAGAATGTTGACGCAAGACCTGTTAAGGGAGTTCAGTGCCACTGTAGCCAGTTTAGCCATGGCACAAATCCCAACCCACTTGATTCCACTCTTCTCAGTAGAGGAGTATGTGACATTAACCACCCCATTGCTCGTAGCTCACCCAGAAGGCGATCCAAGATTGAATTTGGTTCCAAATCATGAGATGGGTATGGCTACCAAAGCTATCCATTGGCTGTGTCTAAATGATTCACCAATGAAGGGTGTAAAGCTACTATCGAGTAGAGGGAGGTAAATGAACCCCATGAAGAGCAGGTGGGAAGTAAATGGCTGGTCAGCACACCACATTTAACTGTCACTATGGCTTGTGACAGGCATGATACAGCTACCACAATGCAGCTACCTAATCAAAACAGTTTCTTGTAAGTTCCAGAGGAGGCCATAGTACAGCATGGTGACTTAACACTGTACGGTCTGGAACCAGACAATATAAGACCAAACTTGAGGTCATGGATGCCTTCAGGTGCCACACTATTGAATTGGATAGAAATCCAAGAAACAGTAAGCCCTGAAGAGGTACAGGTAGTTGAGTTTGCTTTAATGGAACAAACCTCCAAACCACCCTGGCAGGTGCCCAACACAGGTGTTGTGGTTCATCAGGGGGGCTGGGAACAGGAACTGTTGTTATTGTAACGCTGCTGCTGGGTAGCTGGATCATGACTGACATGCGATACGCGTCCAAGCAGTATTTGACTGCATCCTACCATTGCAACACGGGGCGTATATGGAAACGAACACACGCTACGAATTGTCTCTAATCAGTCCCTACAGTTGTAAGGCACCTTGAAGCGTGCACCCCCATCATTAATCTTTGCGCATCTGTGCAAGGTAAACTCTTGAGCAGTCTTTGAAACGGCTCAAAGGAAACACGTGATTGATTCCATGTGCATCTGGGGTTCATTTCTTATTTACATTTAATTCAAGGGAAAGGCTTGGGTCAGTTTCAGACGGCCTCCAACAGCGAGATTCAAGCGCCCCACCTTCAGAGCAGTCTGCGCCGCGAGAACGCCAACGGCTCCTCTGCTCTTCGGGGTGCGGTTGTGACCCCGAAACCTAAAGTGTTGGTGGCAGACAAATGGAGACTAACAGGTGATGTCCTAGGACATGACTAAATTGTGACACTCAGTGGGGATGGGGACCTCTGCTTGGAAAAGAGTGCGAGGACCCTTTAGAAAAACATTTTGTTAACAGGCATTCCACCTCAGCCTAAACATCTATAGCTTGCAAAGCGCATGCTATTAGACAGGCACCTCTGCAAGACCTTAAGAGTCTCTTAAACTAGTGATGGTAAGGTGTTCCCAATGGGCGATGTTCGGCTTTCAAATCATCTCTCTGTGGACGCGCTCAGATGCAGCTGTTTAAGGCTTAGAAGCAGCTGACTGTTTCACCACCTAGCTGATCACTGTCAGTCAGGGTGCTCAGAGGTGAAAAGCCTGTCTGAGAGACAATTCACCGTCGATCAGTTCAATGTGTTCCGTACCAGCTCGGCGCACCTGAGATCATCTTGGTTACCGTGTAGCTCAGATCAGTGAGAGCGTGTGTGTGTGTGTACCACCGTGATTGGATGCCGGTCCTTCTCAGGTCACAGTAAACCTTCTGCTGCCTAACTTCCCTAATTTCGGGGATCCCTTTGAAAAAGAAAAGGAAAAATAAACTGGCTTTTCATCAGCATGCTCAACCCCACTCAGTGGCCTAATGCATAAGGCACTGGCCTTCTAAGCGAAGGATTGTGGGTTTGAGTCCCATCTGGGGTGCTCCTGTCTCCTTTTGAGCATAGGAATGTCCTTGCGATTTGCGAAGCTGCAACCCCACCTTACTCAGTGAGCGTCCCTGCTTTTCTCACATACAGTTGTGAGAAAAACTTTTGTAAACAGCTCTTCGGAATGATGTGGATTTCTGCATGAATGGCTCCTAACATGTGATCTAATCTTTATCTAAGTCATAATAATTAATAAAGATAGTCTGATTTAACAAACAACACACGCCCAACATTTGACATTGCTGTTTCTTTATTGAACAAATGGTTTAAACAATCAAGGTCATTGATGGAAAAAGTACGTGAACCCTTATATTAAGGAGCTAGTGGAACCTCCTTTATCAACAAAAACCTCAACCCCAACTTTCTGTAGCGGCCGATCAGACCTGAGCAGCGGTTAGGAGGTATTTTGGCCGATTCCTCTATGCATAACTGTTTCAGTTCATGGATATTTTTGGGATGTCTTGCGCTGAACGGCCTGCTTCAGATCACGCCACAGCACTTCAATGGGACTGGGGTCAGGACTCTTACTTGGCCATCCTAAAATACAGAATTTCTTCTGTTTCAGCCACTCTGTTGTTGATGTACTCCTTTGTTTTGTCATGTTGCATGACCCAGCGTTTTTCGAGTTTTAGATCACAGGCAGACACCCTGACATTCTGCTGTAGAATTTCCTGATACCACTTGGAATTCATCGGTCCCTCGATGATTGCAAGCCATACAGCCTCCGCCATGCTTCCCAGTTGGGATGAGGTTTAGGAGTTGGTATGCAGTGTTTTGTTATCTCCAAACATAACGCTGTGCACATTTACCAACAAGTTCAACTTTTGTCACATCTGTCCACAGAACATTGTTCCAGGAGTTGCTGTGGAACATCCATGTGGTCTTTAGCAAACTTGAGAGGGGCAGTGGTGGTTTTTTTTGGGGGGGAGAGCAGTGGTTTCCTCCGTGGTGACCTCCCATGATCACCACTCCTGTTCAGATTTCTTCTTATGGTGGACTCATGAACACAGACGTAAGACAAAGTCAACCACCTGTTCGCTAGATCCCATCCCCACTCAGCTAGTCAAAGATTCCCTCGAAGGACTGGCAGGACCTATATTTAGTATGATGAATGCATCCCTTGCGTCAGGTGTTGTACCTCATCAATTTAAGGTAGCGGTTGTTAGACCGCTCCTTAAGAAGTCAAATTTGGATCCCCAAGTTCTTAACAACTACAGGCCTGTCTCAAAGGTCCCATTTCAATCTAAAAGTCTTGAGAGAATAGTTGTGGCCCAACTTCAATCGTATCTGGATTCAAATAATATACTTGAGAAATTTCAGTCTGGTTTCCGCCCAGGCCACAGCACTGAAACTGCATTAACAAGAGTCGTAAATGATATTCTCTTAGCTACTGATGCAGGGAATGCAACAGTGCTTGTGCTTCTAGATCTTAGTGCTGCCTTTGACACGGTTGACCTCTCTGTTTTGTCACACAGGCTTGAGTTTGAGGTTGGCTTATCTGGAACCGTCCTTAAGTGGTTTACTTCATATTTAACTCATCGTTTTCGTTCTGTTCAAATATCTAATAATTGTACTGCTTCATCAACGTCACCAGTTCAATTTGGTGATCAGTGCCGGGACCAATATTGCTCTCTCTCTCTACATGCTGCTGCTAGGTAGGATAACACGAAAACATAATTTGAACTTTCATTCATATGCTGATGACACTCAAATACTCATTTCGTTTACACCAAACGACAACTCTTCTATTATCACTTTAGTTAAATGCATTAATGAAGGAAAGACTTGGATGTGTGAAAACTTTTTGTTACTCAACTCCGATAAAACTGAGGAGCTGTTGATTGGAGGCAACAATACTGATAGGACTACTATAACTTCAGCACTTAACTCAGAGGATTTAAACATTTGCCTCAAAGAGTCAGCACGTAACCTAGGCGTCATATTAGACACAAGGCTCTTAACAACTTGCATTGTTAAGTGCCTTGGGACAACCTTGTTGTGAAAAGCGCTATATAGAAATACATTGAATTGAATTGACAATGTAAAATGTCGTGTGTGTTGTTTGTTAAATAAGACTGTCTTTATTTATCATTATGCCTCAGATGAAGACCAGATCACATTTTAAGAGCCATTCATGTAGAAATCCAGATCATTCCAAAGGGTTCACAAGCTTTTTCTCGCAAGTGTGCAACATTCACTCCACAAAGAAAACGGGTCATGAAAGCCGACAGATTTTTCAAAGATTTCAGTACTGATGTCTCTCCATGTAACTTTAATGACAGTGCGATGATCAAGGAACGCAGTGGGATCGCGGTGGCTCATGGGACCGGTTGGGGCTGGCAGCACACGTCAGCATGGCTGAGCGGTCTAAGGCGCTGCATTTAGGTGGCAGTCTCCCCTGGAGGCGTGGGTTCAAATCCCACTCCTGACAAAGAGCTCGATTGGTCTTCTTTTCTTTGAGCTTTTTCGAAACAAATCAACACTAATCAAACACACTGGCAGGTTTTCGAAAAGCATCGAGGAGTGGACAGGATGCCCCTTTTGGAATAGGGCTCAGAGAATGATGGAGAAGGGAAATTCCGTAAGATCCCACACATTGGAATCTGATTGGACAAAAGCTACGTCGTCTCCCGCGTGAAAGGCGGGGATACTCACCACTATACTAACAAGGAGCACTGGCGTGCCGCGCGAACGTATTTCCTCTTACGGCCACTACTGTTTTCGGGTTTCGGCTTTTATTTGCATTCCTTCCAGAGGAGCGCGTAAAAATGAGTGTTCATCTGCGCCATCCTCACTCCTCCTCTGCTCCTCCTCGTGCACTAGGAAGACCTATGGAGTTGGTTCTTTCAGCTTTATGAATTGGGATTTCAAAGGCTGGGATTAGGGCACAAGACATGCGAACGCATAGAGTCATTATCTGCTTCCAGGTGCGAAATTTGAATGTCAAGATCTTTTACTGCTTGGGATAGCTCTCTAATGGCTTTCCCTTGCTCTGTTTCCATTTTCAGGACATCCTCCAGCATGACTGACTTTGTTTCCTCAGCGTTAACCAAAGTACATTGTACCCATTCTGCAAACTTATCAAGCCCCTTGCTTGTTGTTTTAGAGGCCTTTACATTCACCGAGCTCTCCTCCATACTCCACATATATCCTCACGCACTTCTATCAGGGTACATTCTGGTTTGTCCCTCACATATTTCCGGAGCTCCCTCCTAAGTACAGGATCTTTGACTCCCTCTATGAATTGATCTCTAAGCATCTCTCTGTCTTTGGCCACAACCCCCGGAGCTTGTTTCAAGATCAAACTCCAAGCTTGAGACAGAGCACGTGAAAAATCACGAATGCTCTCACCCTCCTTTTGCTTTCGGCCATAGAAATCATTCAGCAACTGAGAAGTACTGCGCTTACCTCCAAATGCATCTCTGATATAGCCCAATATATCACTGATTTGATCCGTTTCATGTACACCACGCAGGCGAACCTCTTCTAAGGCTGGACTTCTCAGAAGAGACATAACAAAATCAAACTTATCAACAGGTGACTGGTTACGAACACGCAGTACCCGCTCTACTTCGTCAATGAAGTCATCAACTGACCTGCCATTTTTTTCATAATCACCACTAAATATAGAAATATAACGTTCCCTAGGGACATAGACATAAGATCGTGAGGATGCATTACTCCAAGAAGCAATATTGGCCATCACTTCTTCATGCTTCCTATTCAACTTCCTAAGCTGAGTTTGCACATCTGTCTCATTCAAAGTTTCCTCCTCTGAGAGAGAACAGTCATCTGCTTTTCGTGACATTGTATAGTGCACTATTTGCCTGTAGAACTCAAACTCAGTGACTGGCTACAGAAAGTGATAAGTAAGTAAGTAATAAGTGCTTACACTTATATAGCACTTTCCTGGACACTCCACTCAAAGCACTTTACAGGTAATGGGGACTCCCCTACACCACCACCAATGTGCATGATCCACCTGGATGATGCAACGGCAGCCATAGTGCGCCAGAACGCTCACCACACACTAGCTATCAGTGGGGAGGAGAGCAGAGTAGCACTAAAGTCTCTGCCAACGTGCGCTAGAACAGTCCAGGATGCTGGTTCTGCCGGCGATCCACTCCTGGGTCCCTGCTCCGGACGTCCAGGATGCTCACCTTGGTGTCCTTCCCACACCTCTCTGCCCAGACCGGACACCCACAGTGCAGCTCTTCACCACTACCGTATTTTTTTTTATTTTTTTTTACTTGACCTTATACTGCATCCAAATGCTCAGAATACCCCACTCCTGGTACCAAGATTTGTAGCCTGGGAAAGAACACACTGTACTACAATAAACTTAAATGGGGATTCTTTTTATTCTGGATCTGCATGAAATCATAAAAAATGAGTGGTTGTATTATTTTCTGTTACAGAACTTAGATTGGATGCAGTATAACCTTTAACCTGAAAGATTCACATAGATATGCATGGAGATATACACACACCAGGATGCACAAAGTGCTACTAAAATAACAAAGACAAAGAAAAAAATACGGTAGTGGCAATTTCCCTAAAGAAAGAAATACTCCACATTAGTCTGAATGCCACATTCTTCATTGGTCCCATTACATCACAGAAATATAAAAACAAAACTACTCACTAATCGTCTAATTCAAGACGCACCGAATATCACAGTCTTCTTTTAACACGCTCTGAACAAGTTAAACAGAATAAGGTCATTCTCAAAGAACAAAACAAATCATTTCCTCCACAAACAATGGTTAAAGAAATGCAAACTAACAAAAATGTATGACCATTTACCGTTACGGACATTATTCCTGCGAACCCACCCACACAGCACTGGAACCTCATGGGAGTCAGGATCGCTTCATCCCTAAACATCCACCAATTTTGTCTAACTAATATGTCACCCTCCCCTCATATATCAACAATATACATCTCTTTCAAGGATTTCCAAAGTTCATTTTTGATAGCTACACCATCAACTAAATTTTGAACATTTACCTCTGCATTCACATCACACATAGACACCCGCTCAACTTTACGATGTCCACTTCCACAATTACTGGCGCACTGACGTCACTCATACGTGCGTGTCTTAAAGCGACAGCTACCAATTTCAGTGTCAGATTTCAAATATCCACTCCGTAACCACCCGGTTACATATAATTGCATTAACTCAGACCACTGATTACAGTCAGGAAGAAAAAGAAAAAATGAATCTTTTGCAATTGCAAAAGATCAGATTTATGAAGAAAAAGCTAAAGGTGCATTTATACGATCAAGAAGAAAGTGGATGGAAGAAGGGGAAAAAATACTAAATATTTCTATAATTTAGAAAAAAGAAGTTTAGAATATAAATATGTCAGTATTACAGATAATTTCAAAGATATAGCTTTATATGTTACTGATTTTTATAAAACATTATATTCAGCAAGACAGAACAAGTCGGAAATGGTTGCTTTCCTGCATTCCATAAGGAGAGATGCTAGATTTACAGATGAGGAATTCCGTATACAGTGTGATCAACAAATTGCTAAGAATGAAATAAAGATAAATATTGATCAATTAAAAGACAATTAAGCTCCTGGGAATGACGGTTTATGTAATGAATTCTATACTTTTTTTCAAGATTCGTTAATTGATTTTTTATTATACAAAAAAAAAGAAATGCCACCCTCTCTGAAACAGGAATTGATCTCTCTTATTCCCAAACCTGACAAGGATAAGTTAATATTAGAAAATTGGAGGCCTATAACTTTGTTGAATAATGATGCAAAATTATTAGCTTTGATATTTGCAAATAGATTAAAGAAAGGTTTGAATCAAATTATTGATGAGACACAATCTGGTTTTATGAAAGGCAGGCATATTTGCAATAATATCTGTTTAATTCTGGATCTGATAGATGTCACGATCGCAACCCCTCCTCTTAAGGGCACTCTAGCCCTTCCTTGTTAGTTTCATCTCCCACACCTGTTCCCTATTCCAGCCCCTTTTCAAAGCCAGACGCTGACGCTAATCTGGGCTCTGCATTGGTTCCCGCATCATGCGAGCACGGAACCTGGATGCGCCTGGCCCCGTTATGGTTTTAGTTTCTGTTTCTGTTCCCGTTTCCCCTGCCAGTCCCGACCCGGTTCTAGTTTTTTAATCGTCTGTCACGGATGGATCGCCTGGCCTTGGACTTTTTGCGCTGTTTTGGATTTTCCGTTTGCCTCGGCCACACCTCCTTCAACCACCAGCACTCCATGGAAACGCCCCCTGTTTTCATCCCCGTATCCTGCATGCTTTTTTCCTCGTGTTTTCTCACTCAACCCTGGATCGTGTCGTCTGCATAGGGTCCAGAAAGAACTCCCCCTGACAATAGATTATAGTGATCTTATAGAAGATGATAATTATATTTTATTTGTGGACTTTTATAAAGCTTTTGATACAGTAGAACATACATTTATTTTTAAGTGTTCAGAATTTTTTGGTTTTGGTTAATATTTTCAGAGTGTTGTTAAGACTCTTTATAATGGGTGTAATAGCTCAGTCAGATTGCATAATGGGACATCTCTGAGATTTGAAATTGGCAGAGGTATTAGGCAGGGATGTCCAATGTCTCCTTTTCTTTTTTTATTAGTAGCTCAGACTTTGGCTCTTCATATTAAAAATAGCATTATGGAAGGCATTAGTATCTTGGAAAGAGAAATTAAGATTTGTCAACGAGTGGACAATACTACTATTTTTCTTAAGAATAGTAAAGAGGTCTCTAAAGCAATTGAGGTTTTAAATGTGTTTTCATCAGTCTCAGGATTGTCTTTGAATATTGACAAGTGTGAACTGTTTTCTCTTAAGGATTCTAATTTAGATGCAATAGTGAATATACCTGTGAAGAAAGTGGTTCGTTATCTGGGTATTATAGTCTGTAAAGACCAAGATGAAAGATGTCAATTGAACTTTACACCTATTTTAGATAAAACTAAAAAAAGATTCCAGTCTTGGTTAATGAGGAACCTATCGTTGGCAGGTGGGGTTCTACTGTCGAAAGCAGAGGGTATCTATCGCTTTGTGTATGCTTCGCTTTCACTGAATGTTCCTTCACATCTTATTGATGAGTTTGACAAACTATTATATAACTTTATTTATATCATTTAATTTAACTTAATTTCTCTTTCTGCCAATTTCTGCAATTTCCCTCACGGGATCAATAAAGTATCTATCTATCTTTATTTGGGAGAATAAACCTCATTATATTAGAAAACACCTTCTGAGTAAACCAAAAAATCAAGGTGGCATGAATGTTATAGACTTTTATATGTCAAATATAACATTTAAAATTAATTGGATTAGGAAATATATTAATAATAAATATAATATTTGGAATTTTATTCCAAACATAATTTTTCAGGATGTTGGGGATCTTGACTTTTTGTAAAAATGTAACTTTGATATAAAAAAATCTCAATTAAGTTATCTAATTTTCATAAGCAAGTATTATTATACTGGACTTTATTATACAAACACAATTTTTCACCACATACATATTATATTTGGAATAATAAAGACATTAAGTTTAAAAATACGTTTTTTTTACAGACTTGGTATAACAACAAAATTTATTTAGTGGCTCAACTGTTGAATGAAGACGGTAGATTGTTTACTTATCCTGAATTCCTAGAGAGATTTCAGCTCCCTGTCACCCCTAAGGAATATGCAATAGTTTTTGATGCCATTCCGGAAGGTGTAGTGAACTTGTTAAAAGCAAATCAAGGCGCTATTAGAACGGACTTCCTTTCTGGGCTTACAACTGATTTATTCTTGGATGGCGTGGAAATAAAGGATAAGAAATGTAACAATACTCATATAAGGAATCTTCGTAAACCCCATCTTATCCCTCCTTGTTTATCTTTTTGGAATGCAATGTTTGAAAATATAAACTGGAAGTTAGTTTGGACAACTCCTGATAGATATTGTATAACAAATAAAGTTAAAGAGATATCGTTTAAAATTGTTCAAAAGTTTTATCCAGTTAAATTAATGCTCTCTAAATTTAAGCATGAGCAGGATGATCTGTGTGTTTTTTGTCAGGCTAAAAGGGAATCTTTGATGCATTTATTTGTTAGGTGTAGGTTTTTTTAAGTTGTTTTGGACAAACTTGCAGAGTTTAGTTTGCAGGCAGTTAAAGGTGTTTTTTAGATTTAAGGATTTTGATATTTTATTGTACTGTTTCATAGAAAATTTGGAAAAATAGCATTTATTTATAGTAAAATTATTAGTCATTCTGGGTAAATTTCACATTTATAAATCAAAATGGTCTAATAATACTCCTCTTTTTAGTACTTTTGAGGTGGAGCTGAAACACTATTTAAATTCTATAAAACATTTGAGAAATAATAAAGCAAGGAAAACATATGATATATGTAAAAAATACAATTTGATCACATAATTTACTTCATTACCTCTGGCGGTTAAATGTTTTTTTCTGTTTGTGTCTTTTCTCTTGTACCTGTTTCTTATCCTCTGGTTGTAGTTGTATTTATAAATTCTTTATACTTTTAATTAAAAAAAAGATTCGCACTTCCTGAGTAGGTGGCGCTATCAGGTCAGTGAGGTTTATATCCAGCTGCAGAAACTTCAATTCAATTCAAGATGTCCGATGAGTACAATCTTTTAAAAAAAAAATATGCTTAACAGAATAACAAAAATTACAGCACAAACAAGACTACATATAACAATTCAAGACAAAAAGATCCTCAGGGGTACATATTACTACATAAATTATGAAAAACAAATTAAATAAGAATAATGTCCACATGGCTTTCCTATTTTTGCACTTCTGCAAATACCCCCTTACAACCATTTTAAAATGCTCAAACAAAGGGTTCTTCCCAGACCACTCCAATTTATGAATAATATGTGCCATTATAAAAATTAAATTTATTACAAACGAAATTTTAATATTGTTTTCTATGGGGCTGAAATAGAAGAAATGGACAAGAAACTGGAGCTGTCAGGTCAGTGCAGTGACTTGTATGAAGTTAATGTGTATGTGTTTAAAAACAGTGTATTTAACTTCCTTACTGGTGAGTAGTGCATAAATAGAGTGAAGTGGAAAAGACTTGTGTGATGTAGCAACATGATTCTTTACTGGAAACTGAACTAATTTCCGTTATGGTGCTGAAAACATCTGTAACACAGTAACGGCTGAAAACATGTCGTTTAAATGGCTTTAATATCGTTCAGTAACTCGAATAAAAACGATGAACTACTGTGTTTACACCCTCGCTATAGAAAACTTTGGGATCTCGCTTGTTTAATGTTTTTTTTTATCGTTGGAACATCTTCCTTATTTTTAAGATCATCTCGGCCAAACGTGTTTCCAGCGCTTTAGGTTTAGGGTACATTCAGATTTAAGAAAATGTTCTCGACTGACCATCGCAGATTTGCTTCATACTTTCAAAAAAATAATGTCATTGTACCCAATAAATCGTGTGCAGACGTTTAGTCTTGTATCTTCAATAGTTTCTGAGATATAGAGGCTTTAAAACGGGGGGCGTGGCCCCAGTTTGTGTTAAAAAAATGCAAAGTTCCATAAATCATTACTTTTGAACTACTGATGCGGAATGCATGAAATGTACAGGAATTGTTCTTTGGTGTAAATGTGTCTTAAACATAAAGCATAAGATCCACAGTTGCATGTTTGCCAATTTATGGCTTGCTGAAAATTGTATAAAAAAAAGTTTTTCTTTTGTGCATTGGAGCAACTTTGGCCCTCTGTATTTCCACGTTGCAGCACATCAGATCTTTCAAATTGTGGTATTTATTACTCATTTTATAGTACTCTTTTGGCAACTAGGTATTTGTCTAAAAGTAATCAAACTTAAAAATGAAAATAAATGTGCTTTTCCCACCATGTATCATGTACCATGTAAATATAGACGACTCATCTGTGTTCATTATAATTTAACCCGAGCCTTGTTTTTTTTTCCTACTTTAGTCTAAGGGAGTTTTTCCTTGCCACTGTCGCCTTAGGCTTGCTCACTGGGGGCTCAGGCCTGGAACTCTGTAAAGCTGCTTTGTGACAATGTCCATTGTAGAAAGCACTATACAAATAAAACTGAATTGAATTGGAAAAAAAATAATGCTTATGTATGACAAGGTCTACCATAAAAAGAATTATACCACAGAAAATAGTATGTTTCAATTAATAAATGTACCAAATATGAATTTGGTATCTTGAACCAAACTATAATTATTTAGGTATCAAATACACCATGTTTTACTACAGATGGAAATGTAAAAGACAAAGGCACACTAATTATAATACAATCATACAGTGTTATCAGATAACTAATATGTATTTTATGTCTAAATAGTCCATTGATCTTTATTCTAGGTAATTCTACCTTACCCAGTTCTACCATTTAAACAAACTACAGTGTCAGAACAACCCAAACCTTAAAGAAATAGTGTCTACTTGAAACATTTGAACAACATTTGAACAATTTGAACAACTTTTCCACATTAGATGGAAGTTTATACTGTCTGGCAGCTGATGTAAGTGAGGCATCAATAATCTTCATGATATGCGCCAGAGGGACCCAACAGATATCTCCTCTCCTGGGCCAATTGTAAGTCTTAGAGGCACCATGAGGATGTGCAGCAGCTGACATCAGCCACCATATCTGGCTGGCAAGTATAAGCACACAGCTATGTGCTTCTAAAGGACAGTGATAAAAAATCATTTATGAATTTACAGGTTTCATGGATTATTGGGAGCATCTATGTATATTACATGCCTTAAAACAGCATTTCTGTCTGTAGTAAAACATAGTGTGTTTGATACCTTAAAAAATACAGTTTGGTTCAAGATACCAAGTTCATATTTGGTACATTTGCAAATTACCACATGCTCTCGCTATAATTGTTTCTATGGCAGACCTTGTCAGACATGAGCAATAGGCAATTGAAATATAGGCGCAGCATGATTTTTTTTCATTTTTAAGGTGTCATAAATCAGAATGTTTGATTTATTTAGACAAATACCTAGTTGCCAAAAATATGAGTAATACATACCGAAATTTGAAAGATCCGATGTGCTTCAATGTGGAGATACAGAGGGCCAAATTTGCTCCAATGCACGAAAGAAAAAAAAAAGATTTTCAACAACCCATAAATTGGCAGACATGCAACTGTGGATCATTTGTTTTAGTAAAGACACCTTACACCAATGAACAATCCCTGAAAATTTCATGCATCTAACATTAATAGTTCTAAAGCAGAGGTTCCCAACCTATTACAGCTCGCGGCCCACATGACCGACCATAAAAATTTCCATGGCCCATAGAAGGACCAGGCCGTCTGAAATGGGCTTGCGCTATACCTCAGCAGTAGCCTAATCAACAAGCTCCATGAAATTGGCCCCCCTACAGACAGCACAAACCATGAAACCTACCTCATTCGTTAGTGCTATGTTTGTGCCGTTGAAAGTAGCGCTCGTGCTGCTTTTGTTTCCGAGATATAGCACCTTGTTTTTTCGGGGTCGTGACGTCACTCAGTCCCCCATCAACATCGTAGAGAAGCCACTTTTGTTAGTGCTACATTTGTGCCAGATTGTACCGTTGAAAGTAACTTCCCAGCTTCTTTCTTTCCCGAGATATAGCGCCTTCATTTTGGGGGGTGTGACGTCACTGAGCCCCCCTACAACGTCGTAGGGGACCCGGATCGGTCTCAGTAGCGTTTGTGCTGCTTTCGTTCTTGAGATATATACCCTTATCAGAATAGTTGCGGATGTAGCCTTAAAAGGCGAACATTAGCAAACAACTGCATGTTCTTAGAAAGAGACTTTAGCACGTCTCAATATTTCGTAGCTGTGTCCTTTTTTAAAAAATCTGAAGAAGTAATCGGTTTCTCATTGTGTCGTTTTTAAATTAATATGTTAATCAACGGCCGTTTAAAGATGCGACCCAGCACAAACACTACTTTCAACAGCACAAACGTAGCACTAACGAACCAACTTTACGGACCTTCATCGACACATGTAACATGGTGGACCTTAGATACGTTTTGAACAAATTCAGCTTGCTAAACAAGTTATCAGCACCGGCGACGGCTATTGGAATTGTTAAAAACATTTGACATGCTATCACTGTGTTTGGAAACGGATTTCCTATCTTTGTTGACCCAGTACTGCAGAACTTGAGACGGAGCGTTGACTTACCAGCAGCCATATCACCCTGCAACTCACAACTGGCAACCCACTGAAGCTAAGCAAGTGTGAGCCTGGTCAGTACCTGGATTGGAGACCTCCTGGGAAAAACTAAGGTTGCTGCTGGAAGAGGTGTTAGTGGGGCCAGCAGGTGGCTCACCCTGTGGTCCGTGTGGGTCCTAATAGTGACAGGGACACTATACTGTAAACAGGCAGCGTCCTCCGGATGAGACGTAAACCCGAGGTCCTGACTCTTTGTGGTCATTAAAAATCCCAGGGCGTTTCTCGAAAAGAGTAGGGGTGTAACCCCGGCGTCCTGGCCAAATTTCTCATTGGCTTTTGCCAATTATGGCCTCCTAATAATCCCCCTCTATGAATTGGCTACATTACTCTGCTCTTCTCCCCACTGATAGCTGATGTGGGGTGAGCGTTCTGGCGCACTATGGCTGCCGTCGCATCATCCAGGTGGATGCTGCACATTGGTGGAGGGGAGTCCCCATTACCTGTAAAGCACTTTGAGTGGAGTGTCCAGAAAAGCGCTATATAAGTGTAAGCAATTATTATTATTATTATTATTATTCATTGGGGAGCAGATGAGACAGAAACTTTAATTCAGTTGCCAAATCTCTGCCATGCCTACTACAGAACAAGGCAAGTTCGTTACAGGCTTCAGTTGAATTATCTCTAGTCTTTTTGATGTCAAACAAAATGCCAAAAAGACGCCTGGATTCGCTCAAGAAAGAAAACCGGTCTTCTGTCTCACTGGTGGCAGTGTCCAGTAAGCAATTGAAAAAGTTCACTTTAAACTTTTCCTCTCTAATTTTCTTTTCTGTTCTTTGCGTTTTTCACTACCCAACATACATTTCTGGATCTCTTTCATGTTGCACACTAACGAACACAGCTTAGCTAAATGTAAGCTTATGTGGTGCTCAGTCTTGCAGGGGACCAGGTTGGATTATTCAGTTCTACATATTTTGGAATGAAGGTGTCAATGACCAACTGCAAATCATCCGCACCGCCATGTTTTCCAATAGACCATTGTGTTTGATTTGAAAACATGCCGGATTAATATTGCTATGGGATAATACCGCGGTCCCCGCCCCAGACATACGAACTCTTGTTCGTTTTATTTTACTCCTGGCCTTTTCCAAAAAAAAGCTGTCATTTTAATGACGTTGGCAACTGACCCCCCCTTAGATCTGGGCCTGGGTGCAGTTGCACCCATTGCACCCCCCCCGTAGCGCCCTGATTACAGCAATCGTTTGACAGCCCCCCCTGCAGTACATGGGGCCGCGGCCCACAGGTTGAAAACCACTGGTAATGACTTATGGAACTTTGCACTTTATCCCCAAATCTCAAACACCCAAATATACAATTTTCTTCTACACCTCAAACCACAGGGATGAAGATATAAGCCTAAAATCGTACACACTATTTATTGGGCACTGTGACATTATTTCCTGAAAGTATGAAGCAAATCTGAGATGGTCAGTTGGGAGGCCTCTGGTGATTTCACATGGATAAGATAAGATCAGATCACTTTATTGGCCATATACAATTTCTTGTATTAGGAATTTGTCTTGTCATATACCCCAACTTGCTCTCCATGAGACACACACACAGGGAGAAAAGCTTGGGGTCAGAACACAGGGTCAGCCATTTATACAGCACCCCTGGAGCAGTTGGGGTTAAGGGCCTTGCTCAGGGGCCCAACAGAATAGGGTTCCTCTGCTGGCCACAGCATATGAACCGGCAACCTTCCAGCTACAGGCGCAGATCCTGAGCCACAGTGCTACCACCCTTTTGGATCAACCCTAAAGCAAAGAAATTCTTGAAATAAACGTGAAATGGTAAACAGGATAAAGTCAAGCCGTCGACAGATATTTGCTTTCTAATGTTTTCAGGCGCTCAGTGGTCTGAGGTGCAGGATCAAGTGAATATCGGGGTGTCTCTAGTGCTCTGTACTGGTCTGTCTAGGAAAATAATGTCATGGTGCCCAATAAATAGTGTGTAAAATGTTAGGCTTGTATCTTCATCAATGTGGTTTGAGGTGTAGAAGAAAAGTGTATATTTGGGTGTTTGAGGTTTGGGGATTCTGCTGTATTCATTGATCCTGGAGGAGAGGGAGTGTCTCTCTTTCTCTTGGTGTATTTGTGCTGCAGTCTCTGTCCAATGTTGTCTGCTCTACAAATACTGAAGTATCCAGTGTTCCCTTTCTGACCTCTTTGGATTAAGAACCAAGCAATGTGTATTAGCCTTCTGGAGAGACAGTCATTTTTGCTCAGTTGAAATCACTGCTTCATTGTACCAGCTCTTGGGGGAGCCAGAGCCTATCCCAGCTTGCAAGGGGATCAGTGTGGTATACAGCCTGGACAGGACATAACCCTCATATACATAGGCAGTTGGTATAGTCAGGGGAACTTGAGTTTTTTGTTCTGAGACACAGAAAACAGTCATAATTCGGGCACACTGGTTTAAACAAATATTTATTAACAATGAAAATACAGATGCAGCCATTCAAAGTGCGCGGCACAGACACGTACCACGGGTAATTGGCTACGTCATCGCGCGTCATACCACGGTATGTGATTGGTTGACCGACAGGGCACTCATGGTGCGTTGGTCGGTCGTAGAAAGATTTAAATGTCTTTACTGTGCCCGTTTAAGTATTGAATATTTATGTGGAATTTTAACACTGAAGGGAAATCTTAGCTGAGCATAAAAAGAATAGGAGCATAACGCGTGTGAAGGCCATAAACGATATTAATTTTGGAACATAAACATACAGTATTACAGTATATGGCTGGTCTCGGTACTTTAAAGAAAAAATACACACCAGTATTCCATTTCTCCCTAAACATTTTAAGCATCGAAGTCTTTAACTAACATGTGAAATAACGTGTATAAAAAGTGGTAGTTTTAAGCTTTTCTGCAAATACGCTCGATACCGGAGTCAACAAGCATACTTTTAGAATTTGATTAATAGGGAATATAATATGGAATCGCATATCTAAAGAAATTAATAACGATATAATTATATTCATGTTCTACAACACAATAGTACATGCTGTACGATGTCTGTTGATACTGTTTGTGTAGGGCTGTTTCACCACTCCTTGTGGTACTGTGGTCTAGGTGCCTGACTTGTAAACCACAGGTTGGGTGTTCAAATCTAGCTGGTGCCACAACTTTTCTTTTAGAACATTTCTTTAAAAAAATAAAATAGCAATGTTATGGACAATTAATTGATTTTTTATATTTCTAAATATCACAACATGTTTGAATTTAAGTCATTTTTTAATAACAATAAATAGTTGTAAATTGTAAATACGATGTTTACATTGGTGTTATTAATTTTTCACTTGAGTGTATGGAGGATTGTCAGCTGTCACTGAGAGCAGACCCCCCCTCTTAGGCTGCGCAAACGATCTTTTAGATTTTTATAGAGAAATGGAGGCTGTACAGTATGCGTTACAATATAAACATTTACTGTCAAACTTTAAATCAGCAATTGATTTAAAGACGATCTGTCAAAGCGCAATGAAACCTATTACTTGATTCTTATGGATGCCCGGTCCCACCAGGGATTAAAAAAAACCTTGCAATCGCGTATCTAAAGAAACAACAGTATAACTATGTTCATGCACAAACAGCAGCATGTTACATTATCAGTTTGGGGGTCTCCTCTTGCCACAGAGCTCTAAATTGCATTTTGAGTGCTGTTTTTGACTTTTTTTAAATTACAACCCATAAATAAAGCTGATACTGGTTAGACTTTTAATTATTTTAAACTGTATTACAGCAGCACAATGCACAATGCAACGTAAATCGCTACCTTTGTCTTCTGCGTAATAATGTTCACCTCTCTGTCCGGCAAATTAACAATAGTAATAATAATGAACTTTATTGTACATAGTGCCTTTAAAGGTGGCTCCTCAAAGCGCTTTACAGAATAAAAACAATAACAACAATACTGTTAGGCTGGGCAAACGATTTTTAATTTAAAAAAAAAAGAAATAAAAAATTAGATATAATGTGTTCTGGCTTAGACATTGCACGACTTTAAAACCTATAAAAACAGATTTCGAGAGTTAATAACCACTTTTTATGCGCGAAAAACGGGTGATCTTTTGCAGCTGTTTCACTGTTTTAAACGAATAAGAAATTAGATTGCTCATAAATCTAATCACTTATTATACATAAACACAGCGTAATTGCTCTTTGAAAATGCTCTTTTTCTTGTTCATTTTGGAGACCTTGATCGAAACTGATTTGAGATGTCGGAATGGATTTATTTTCTGTGTATTTCTGTGTGCGCATTTCCTACATTGCTTCATTTGTCGAGATTTTAACTTTATATTTAGGCTCAGGATTTCAACTATAAATCGTACACTAATTACTAGCAGTAAATACTGATGTTTTGCTCCCTCTTACCACAAACATATATATGTATTATAGCTGGAATTAACTTTTTTTCGTACGTGTCTCTACCTACTGCGACTCAAACACGGAATGCTTAAAGATGGCAACAAGTCAGGCACCCAGAGGTGCCTTCATAACATTTAGGAAGTTAAAAAAAAAATTGCGTCGAAAAGCCGGGCGTAACAATTGTTTCCTTTTTCTGATCACTCACTGTCTGGATACTCGTCTCACCTGCCCTGTTCTTTGTTTTCTTGTTATTTGCTGTGTATGCCTGCTGCGATCCACTCCTGCCCTCACACCTAAAGAAGACTATTTTACATTTCTTTGTGCGGTCCATAGTGCAATTAACCCTTGCTAATACATTTGCGGCCTTTTGAAAGTCTGTGCTGTCCTTTGAAAGCGAGATCTCTGGTTTGATCTCTGGTTCTTTGACAAAACAAGGCTCGCCAGATAATGTGAAAAAGACATGAATCGAAACCTGTTTTTATAGCTTTTAAAGTCGTGCAATGTGTAAGCAGGAACACTTAATTATATCTTATATATGAAAAATACATAATATAGCTCCCAAACAAATGCAAACGTGTTTTTAATAAAATGTTTTTATTCATTCATAATCTAACTCGCATAACTCACATTCCCGAGTGCCCCCCACCCCGTCTAACAATTTTAGGAAGACTAAGGAAGGACTAAGAAAGTTGTCATCTGTTGTTGAAGCTCTGTGAGCTCTGTGACTTTGAGACCACTTGTTATCCCAAGTTATTTGAATCACCACAATTCAAATAGAGAAAAAACAGCTGACTGACAAGATTTAAGATGTGGCTGTCAATGTTAGATTAAAAAAAAACATATTGCTCTACGTTAGTTACATTGCTTGAAAAATAATTTTATTTTGAGAGACTGGATAAGTAATTCAAGTGTTTTCTAACTTCCTGAAAAACAAGTAATAATTTAACAATATGTGCAAATGTTTTATGATATGTCGCTGTTGTGAATGTCTGTAGAGTGTATCTTATTTGCCTGTCCTGACTGGTGAAGCTCATACAGCTGTGTCTGGAGACACAGGCCAGGGTATCAGCCAAGGTATCGGCTTGTTCTCCCCTCCCGCCCCTCTCTGTGTACAGTAGAGCCTCCTGTCCTGACTGGTGGAGCTCATACAGCTGTGTCTGGAGAGAATCCAGGGTATCAGCTTATGAGCACTCTGTGATTAAATTAATTATCATTACATTATCATTCCCACTGTGCATAACAAGGAAGATTAATAAACATAAGGTTGTTTAATGACAATCTATTGTATATCTCATGGCTAAATAGTCAAGTCTAGCCAAAAGAGAAAACACCGACTTTATTTAAACCCAAGCAAAAGTATTAATGGTTTTTAATTACCATACTTTTATGGTACATGACTTTGCTAAAATGTATTTAAAAATAAAAATGATTGCACGCCTGTAGCTTTTTCACGAAACCTCCTAGGGTAACGAAATTCTTGCATTGTACAGCTTTTCAGCTAAATATACAGTATTTTTATCGCTTACACCTGAAATTGGAGCTGCTCGCCGAGCGGTGAATAGCGACTAATAAGTAGTGAAAACATTTGTCTGTCTTTCTGTTGGAGGAAGGGAATCTGATCTGATCTGCAATCGCTGGAAGACTCGCCCCCTTCTACTTTGAAAATACCTGTGAAACCGGTTTAATTCGTCACAGCCAGAACTCCCGCAGAGAGTGATGAAAACCGCGCTGGGCCACTCCTATTTGGCATTTTAGTTATGGAGGCAGAAAGACGCACCCCCCACCTCTGGGTGCCTGACTTGTTGCCATCTTTAAGCATTCCGTGTTTGAGTCGCAGTAGGTAGAGACACGTACGAAAAAAAGTTAATTCCAGCTATTTACGATTTACGTTGCATTGTGCATTGTGCTGCTGTAATACAGTTTAAAATAATTAAAAGTCTAGCCAGTATCAGCTTTATTTATGGGTTGTAATTTAAAAAAAGTCAAAAACCGCACTCAAAATGCAATTTAGAGCTTTGTGGCAAGAGGAGACCCCCAAACTGATAATGTAACATGCTACTGTTTGTGCATGAACATAGTTATACTGTTGTTTCTTTAGATACGCGATTGCAAGGTTTTTTTTAATCCCTGGTGGGACCGGGCATCCATAAGAATCAAGTAATAGGTTTCATTGCGCTTTGACAGATCGTCTTTAAATCAATTGCTGATTTAAAGTTTGACAGTAAATGTTTATATTGTAACGCATACTGTACAGCCTCCATTTCTCTATAAAAATCTAAAAGATCGTTTGCGCAGCCTAAGAGGGGGGGGGGTCTGCTCTCAGTGACAGCTGACAATCCTCCATACACTCAAGTGAAAAATTAATAACACCAATGTAAACGTCGTATTTACAATTTACAACTATTCATTGTTATTAAAAATGACTTAAATTCGAACATGTTGTGATATTTAGAAATATAAAAAATCAATTAATTGTCCATAACATTTCTATTTTAATTTTTTAAAGAAATGTTTGTTAAAAGAAAAGATGTGGCACTAGCTGGATTTGAACACCCAACCTGTGGTTTACAAGTCAGGCACCTAGACCACAGTACCACCCACAAGGTCACGTGAGTGATGAAACAGCCCCAGTTTTAACAGACAGTTTAAACACAAACAGTATCAACAGACATTGTACAGCGTGTTCTATTGTGTTGTAGAACATGAATATAATTATATCGTTATTAATTTCTTTAGATATCAAATTCTAAAAGTATGCTTGTTGACTCCGGTATCGAGCGTATTCACAGAAAAGCTTAAAACTACCACTTTTTATACACGTTATTTCACATGTTAGTTAAAGACTTTGGTGCTTAAAATGTTTAGGGAGAAATGGAATACTGGTGTGTATTTTTTCTTTAAAGTACCGAGACCAGCAATATACAGTTTACATACTGTAATACTGTATGTTTATGTTCCAAAATTAATATCGTGTATGGCCTTCACACGCGTTACAGTATGCTCCTATTCTTTTTATGCTCAGCTACTATGATTTCCCTTCAGTGGTAAAATTCCATATAAATATTCAATACTTAAACGGGCACAGTAAAGACATTAAATATACATATACATACTGTATACAGTACAGTTTTGCATACAGTTATATGTTTATGTTCCTAAATCAATATCTTTTATGAGAATGTGAAAGGCATGGTGAATCGGAGATTCTCAAAAATTACTGTATTTTGCATGATTGGAAACAAATGCGTGATTGGATCAACAAAATGCTGTGGTGTTACTTTTACAAAGACGGTCAATGAAAAAAAGAATGTGGACCAGGGCAATACTTTGAGTTTACAGCTTGTCCAAGGTCATTCATTATAAATACTGCTAGTAATATCTTCGGTAAAGACTTTCATGGCGACAGCTCAAACATGAGAGGTTGAGCTTTATTAGCTCCACCTTGTGGAAATTCCGGATACTATTATTTTACCTGCGTTATCATGCGGTATCATGCGGTTCTATGCGAGAATAAACGGTATTAATACCGTAACTTGCGGTATACCACGTGAAGCGCACTGCAAAATAATGCGGTATCGCCTTGTAGTGGCAATGCTTGTTAATAAGACAGAATTAAGTGTTGCTGTGCTTTCCCAAATGAGGCCCCATCTCTCTCTTCATCTCTGTGGTGCAGCCACAGAGAAACTATTCATGCAGGCTGATTTAAAGATGTTTTCTTTTGATAAGGGACAGCTCCCAAATGGGGATGCACTTAGCTAAGCCTGGCTATCATGATCAATGGTCATCCATTGGCGCCTAAAAGTCTGCAAGATTCCAAGGGAGAGCCTCATCCAAGTGGTTTACAACCCCAAGGTCAGAGGGCATGGTTAGTCATCATCAGCCAATCAGGAACTGGTAGGGCCAAGTAACCCACATGGGTCTCTGATGCCCATGAAACTTTCAGCCAATGAACGAGCTGAAGTTCCTCCAGGTAAAAACAGGCAACACAGAGCTCCAAGATTTAAAAAGAACTATTCTAGAGGCAATTCTAAAGGGAATTCAAAGGAGAATTCCAGGGCAGGACAGCCCAGGAGCAGAAAGGCTCCCAAGGGCAGGACATTCTCGCAGTGAGCCTCCTGACCATCCTGAGACTCAGCCCGGACAACCACGGAATGGCCAGTGTGTCCGAGTGCCAGAACCTTCCTTTGTTCTAAGAGTCGAGAGCGGAGGTTGCCAGAGAGTAACCAGAGGATACACCCAAGGTTAGCATCAACAGCAAGCCTCGTGAACAGGTTGGAACTGTGGACAGCTGAATCAGTATTCAGAACTAGCGCTTCATCAGGAACAAACCGGTCCTCTTCCTGACTTGCTGGGACCCACAGTCATCTTTTCTCCTGTGCACAAACTTTGCTAGTTAAAACCAACACTAACTAGCCGGTCAGTGAGCATCAGCAGTGCACAGTTGCAAGCCGCACAGCACAGCCTGGCACGGAGCCAGAGAGCCCGCAGGAGATCTGAATCCCCAGAGATTGGATGAGTATTCAACTTCACTGCATTACTGCTCGAGAATTCAATTGTTATCCCAACCAGTTGATATCAATTTAATTCCTAAGAGTTATGTACTTGTTTGAGTATCTAAGGTAGAAGTTGTAACCAAGTTCAATTACGAAACGGTCTAAATGAATGATATACCGAACGTATGTCCTCTTGATATGTGTAACCCTTCGTAACTGACTGAATATATACCTTTTGTATTCTGATAACCCTCTCGATAAGATCTGTTAGGTTTATATGCATATTTTATGTATTAATAAATGTATTCTTGTGTATTAGTACCTGTGTGTGTGCGTTGTTTGAGTTATATCGCATGGTTGGATTCTAAAGCCATTAAAAGAATCATTTTGTGATTTACGGCTACAATTAATAATTGTCCCCGTAAATGCCCAAATCCTACAGAACTGGTGCCTCGTGAGAGCACACTACAGCCTGCTTGTTTTGAATGGCTGCATCTGTACACACACTAAACTACACACACACAATAAACTTACAACATGCAAGTTAGGCAATTTACCAATAAGGCATCCCAGATGCCTACCTCCAAATCACCCAGAAAAACATGACTGCTGCTAAGTATTCAACTCTTAAATAGCTCCTACAAAAGCCAAAAGAAGAGATCAGCTCACTTCAAAACTAAAATCAACGCTACCTGCTGTTAAATATCTCTTCCTCTGTTAATCTGATTATATCAAATTAATGGGAACCTATCTCTTCATTCTCAAAATGCCCCCACTAATAAGGAGATGCCATTTTTAACCAAGGGATTCTTTACACGGGCAATCAGGTATTTCTGTGTT
This sequence comes from Atractosteus spatula, assembly GCF_055471065.1. Lineage (NCBI taxonomy): Eukaryota > Metazoa > Chordata > Actinopteri > Semionotiformes > Lepisosteidae > Atractosteus > Atractosteus spatula. The sequence goes on along the minus strand of NC_142733.1, from coordinate 186,806 downwards.
GTAACAGAAAGAATAAGGTTCTGGATCCCGAGATGAAGTTAAACAGATGAGTTTATTGCATGCATGGAACAATAAAGCCGAAGTCTTGTTTCCCGCAAGAAACAACAAAACCGAAATATTGTTCCAAGTGCTGGTACAAACTTTAGGTTTATATATCCTTTCCTCTCTGCTTCTGACGTCACTGTTATTATGGTAAAGGGGGGAGGTCATGTGTTCGGCCAGTTTACAGCTTTTTGGCCAAATGGTCAGGGATTAAGTCCCCAGGGGGTTCCCTAGCTCTCCTAGCTCGCATCTGGAATCCTTATCAGTTAACCCCCTTTCCTGCCATAAACTCCTGTTGCTTAGAAGTCTAAGTCTAAGTCTGCTAGAAGTCCTTCATGCAGAAAGGACTTAAAGTTAACATCTTGTATCTTTCTTCATCTGAAACTACAGAATAACAGGGTTTCAGATATTGAGCTCCAGTCTGCTCTTTCCTGGTGATCTGAAACAAGGAACTCCTGCTTTCATGTTCTCTTGTCTCTTCTGTTCTTCTCCTAGTTGTCATTTTCTTGTATGCTGTCTTTCTGGACTGCTGATTAACACTTAATTTACTCATTTACCCTTAATTTAATTAACTAAGGTAAACCAAACCATTGTATCTAAACCAAGGTGAACTTTACAATTGCTTGGATCTGAATCTGGGCCTTTCACATCCCAGCAAACATCTCCTTTGCTCTGAAGCTTTAAATGTTGATAATAGCCAAGAGTTATCCGTCATATCTACATTCACTTCTTAATATTATTTTATAAAATTTGATAGTTTTGTATTTATCAGGGCTTGAAATTCATTCAAACTAAAATTATTGTCCTTTTCCTCAGTTTTTCTCTTCCTCATTCATGCTTTCTCTTCTCAATTCAACTTTATTTGTCATTATACTTAAACATAGTATGCATAGTATAGCGAAAAGTGTTTCTCATTAGTCTCTCAGGTGCAGTATATACATAGAACAGAAGGCAAGACAATAGACAGTAATACAATAACAATAACAGTGTAAACAACAGTATGGTGCCAGTGCAAAATTGTCAGAAACTGTGCAAATACGCAAACAGAGAAAAGTATACAAACAGGACAAAATCAGTGCAAAAGTATTTGGCAAACAGTGCAAAAATAATATGGCGATTAATAAATAGTACAACTAGTACAGTTTTAAGTACAAAAATCCATCTGCCTCTGGTGTTCTCTGTCTAAACTATATAGTGCCTTCAGAAAGTTTTCACCCCCCATTGATTATGTCTTGTTCTGCTGTGTTGCAAAGTCAAATTATTTTTATTTTTATTTTTTTATTTTTAGAGAACAAAACAAAACCATTTTACATATGAACATCCATTATTCAGTCTTACATTGCAGGCACAAATTCCTGTTTGTTCCTCTAATTTTTTACAATTATATAACTTTTTAACAAAACTATATACATTCAAAAGAAGGAAGATGTATACATTTATGAATATGAAAAGGGAGTAGACTATATAAATGTATCTTATTAAATTTCAGTTATTCTGTATCTCAACAAAATCTGACCTTAAAGGTTTAATGTACTGAACCCATCTAGACCAATATTTGACAATTTTTTTCATTTGTAATTTTAGTGAAAATGTTATTTTTTCCATTATATATATTTCTTTTATTAATTCAATCCAATCATTCATTGTTGGTAGATCTGTGAGAAGCCACTTTCTTGTTATAGCTTTCTTCCCTGCTGATGTAAGGACTCCAAACAAATGTTCATATGTTCCCCTCCAATCAAAATCCAGTTTACCAAAATATAAAGCCTCAAATGTAAAGGGTACATTCCTTTCAAATATAGTTTCCAGGGCCTCATGTAATTCCTTCCAGAAAAGCCTTATTTTAGGGCAGCTCCAGAATATATGCCAATGACTACCTTGGTTTCCGCACTCTCTCCAACACTTAGAGTTCCTCAGTATGGTGCGCCTTCTGACTCGGAGTAATGAAAAATCGAACAATGTTTTTCCAGCAAAACTCTCACCATAAATGCGAGTTAGTACATCTCCATTGAAATTCACAAATTTTAAGCCGCTTTTCATTCGAAATTCTAACTTCACTTTCTTTCACCCATTTATCTTTTATATACTCTGTAGAATATGATTTCTTTTCCATAAAACTTTTATATAATCTAGATATAATACCTTTACCTAATTCTGATTTGTAGGCTTCTGTAACTATTTTCACTACTCCATCATTAACAATATCTAAATCTCCCCTTATAATCTCCTTATTAAAATAATGGCGCATTTGAAGATATCTATAAAAATCTGAATTCTCCAAATTATGTTTCTCCTTCAAATACTGAAAACTTTGTAGCTGATTCTAATCCATTATATTACAAAATGCAGTTATTCCTTTTGTAATCCAAAATTAAAATCTATTATCCAACTTATTTGGTTTAAACTCCGTATCATAGGCGCACCATCTGAGTATCTTTACTGCCTCACCTAAATTATACTCTTTTGTGATCATATTCCATGTCCTTAATTGAAACTTTATCCATGGATTGAATATTTTTTCAGTAATTTTGTCTAAATTTCTATTACCTAATAATGCCTGAATTGGGGGGCTATTTACAAGGGACAATTCAATATCTTTCCATCTGGCTTGATATTCTGGATTACAGGAATTAATGAAAGGTTTAACCTGAGATGCATAATAATAATCTTTTAAATTTGGTAAAGCCATACCCCCTTTATCTTTTGAAAGTTGCAATGTTTTGAATCTAATTCTTGGTTTTCTACCCTGACAAATAAACCTAGAAATCATCTTATCCCATTCCGAAAATTGTTTTGCAGAGACTTCTACAGGGAGAGCTTGTAATAGAAAGAGTAACCGAGGCAGTAGATTCATTTTTACAGATTCAATTCTAGAACTGAAACTCATAAAGGGGATTAGGCTCCATTTCGATATATCTGCTTTAATTTTAGTTATAAGGGGTCCATAATTAATTGTTGCTAATACCGAAATATCTTTGGTAAATAGACTCCTAAATATCTCATTGAACTTTGGTCCCACTTAAGGTGGTATTTGCCTTTTAATAAATCAGGAGGGTTGTAATTAAAAGTTAGAATTTGTGTTTTTTGAACATTTAACTTATAGCCTGCCAGCAAGCCAAAGCTATCTAAGAGTTTCATTGCTTCTAGAAATGAACTAGTGGGATCCTCCAGATATAATAAAACGTCATCTACGTACAGTGCTATCTTGTGCTCATTACCTTGTATAGAAATACCTTTTATTTTGTTATTTTGTCTTATCCACTGGGCTAGTGGCTCTATATATAGAGCAAAAAGCAATGGAGATAAAGGGCAGCCTTGTCTAGTCCCTCGTTCTAAAGTTATTCTATCAGATAAATAACCATTTATCTTAATTCGTGCTGTTGGTCTATCATATAAAGTTTGAATACCTTTAATAATATTTTCACAAAACCCAAACCTACCTAAAACCCTTTAGAGGTATTTCCAACTTACAGAGTTTAAAGCTTTCTCAGCATCTAGGCTTATCAAAGAAGCTTCTTAATTATGTTGCTGAATATGGTTCATGATATGCAATGTGCGTCGAATGTTATCATGGGTTTGTCTATTTTGAATAAACCCTGTTTGATCATAGTATATCAAATGAGGGAGAATCTTTTCAATTCTTTTAGCCAGTATTGCTGTATAAATTTTATAATCCACATTAAGGACTGAGATTGGTCTGAACGATCCACAATCTAATCTATCTTTCCCCTCCTTAGGGATAACTGAGATGATAGCCTCTCTCCATGATTGGGGCATTTTCCCATCAATTAATGCCGAATTACAAGCAGAAAGAAGATTTGGTATTAATTCTGCTCGGAAGGTTTTATACCATTCTGAATTAAAACCATCAGTTCCAGGTGATTTATTAGCTCTGAGGCTCGTAATCACTGAATTCAATTCTTCTAGTGTTATAGTCGTTTTTAATATATTATTTTGATCTTCCGTAAGAGTTGGTAAACTGAGAGATTCCAGAAAAGTATCCATCTTTTCTTCACTTTCTGAATTGTGTTGTGTATATAATTTTCTGTAATAATTTGTAAAAGTGGTTTGAATTTCTTCCCATTTATATAATACAGCATTACAGTTCTGGTCCCTTATTTTATATATTGTATTATCGGTCTGTTGTTTTTTTAATTTTCTTGCCAACAGCTTTAGTGATTTTGACCCTGATTCAGAATATTTTTGTCTAGTAAATATATATTCAATTTCCTGTGTATATAAGACATCTATTTTGTTTCTAAGCTTCTTTATTTCTTGCATGATTTTTGAATCCTGTTTTCCTTGATGTTTTTTCTCCAACTCTTTTAACTTTATATTCAGATTAGATAATTGTAGTTGCTTTACCTTCTTCTTATGACTGCTCAGAGCAATACTTTTCCCCCTTATAACTGCCTTTAATGTATCCCATATCATCTCTGGTCTCACTTCCCCATTATCATTCTCTTCCAAAAATAATTTTATTTCTTGTTTTATCTGTTCTTTACATTGTGGATCGTTCAACAGACTTGAGTTCATCCTCCATGTTGTATCTCCCCGATTATTACTTAATCGTATGGACAATGACATAGGAGCATGGTCTGAAAAATACCAAAATCACAATCTTGGATCCTATGTCTATCTCTCTTGTGTATAAAAAAAATAATCAATCCTTGAATATACCAAATGAGGGAAGGAATAGTGAGTGTAATCCCGCCCACTTGGATAGAAATCTCTCCAAAGATCTATTATTCCCATTTCCCCCATCAGTACATTAATCTTTTTATACAGTGACTTATCTCTCCGAGAAGATATATTTGTAGAATCAAGCCTGGGGTTAAGACGCACATTCCAATCACCTCCACAAATCAGTATCCCTTGTGCATTTACCATTAAATCGACCATTTTTTTAATAAAAATTAAAATCACTACCAGGTGGAGCATATACATTAAGTAATGTTAGTAATTCCCCTTCAATTTTTCCCAGTACTAATACATATCTCCCCTCCTTATCTTTAACTTCTGTAAGCAACTCAAATTGAACCTTTTGAGATATCAGTATAGCCACTCCTCTCCTATGGCCAGATTTATATGAGGAGAAATAGATTTTTGAGAAACCCATTCTCCTTAATTTCTCATGTTCCAATACACTCAAATGTGTTTCTTGTAAAAAAGCAATATGAGCCCCTTCTTTCTTTATTTTAGACAAAATCTTACTTCTCTTAATAGGGTTAAGTACTCCATGAACATTAAATGTAACTATTTTAAGGTCTTGCTTGGACATATTTTATGTAAATGGTAAAACTTTCAAAATCTCTCCCATACAACATATGTTTCATATTGTTAAACATCCTCTTCCTTTTTTTCTAATAATGTACCACAATCAAAAAACACAATAAACAAAAACATTAACCAAACAATCTTAAACAAAACTGTATCCATCTCTGTCTCTTTCACAGTACTTTCTTCCAACTGTGGGGTTCTTTTCAAACGAACCGTATGTGGGCTTCTCTCCTTTTTTTCTTAAACAAAAAAAAAGGGGAAAGTCCATTAGGGAAATCCTCCTTCTCCTCTGGAGGAGGGCCCTTAAGCAGGCGGCGCGGTGGCAAATTCAAACTTATATTATAAAGAGAAAAAAAAAGGAGTGTAACCAGAAAAATAAAAAGTCACTCTGGTCGTAATCACCAAGTATCTGTCCCGACATTTACAAATTCTCTTAAAACATCGCAGGAAACTTATTTAAAAAAAACCCTTAACTATGAAATCACGACCAACTTTTAACAACTCACTGTATCCAATTTCTTTAATCTTGAGAGGGGGGTCTTCTCCTGAAACTCTGTAATTTCTCCTGATATTGCTGTTTCGAGGACTGGTTTTTCCCAGGACCACCCCGTCTTCCAGCCTTCTGCCAAGTAAACAGTCGCTCGATTTCTTCTTCCAGTGTAGGCGCTGGCTGTATAACTTCTACTTTAAGACCCTGCTCTGCCATGTCCTTTGTGGCTTCTGCTGCCAAATGGTATAGGCAGGTGCCGTCTTCGTAAAACACCCGCAACCTCGCTGGAAATGGAGTCTGAAATTTTATTTTCTGCGATTTCAGCACCTTTTTTACTTCAGAATATTTCATACGTTTTTTTAGTACTGTCGGGGGGTAATCATGATCCACATAAAATCGTTTGTTATTGTGGAAGAGTTCTTTCTTTTGCCAAGCTTTACACAACACTTCCTCTTTCATCTTGTAGCTTAAAAACTTGGCGACAATGGAGCTCTATGCACCCTTTCAATTCCCAGTTCCACATCCTTCGGTAAATCAAGTTCCCCCTTTAGCAGATTTTCAAGGAAGGTGACCATGCAGCGACCCTCCGATTCTTCGGGGATTCCGTAAATCTGAATGTTTTCTCTGTGCGATCTTCCTTCCTGGTCTGTTAATTTAGTTTCTAAAGTAATTTGTCGTTGCAAGAGTTTCTTTATCGCAGTTTCTGTTGTTAAGACCCTTGTTTCCACTTCTTCGATCCGTCCCTCTGCTTTATCCAGTCTTTTATTAACCTTGCTCAGCTCCTGTTTAATATCCATAAGCTGCTCTTTATTATCCCGTCTGAAGTCTCTAAGTTCGTATAATATTTTCTGAAGACTGGCATCTGCGCTATCTTGTTCAGAGTCCGTTGAGCTACTTCAACTATGGTCTGAAGTTGCAATTTCAACATTTTCCACGGTCGTTAGTTATCTCCTGCTTCTCCTGACAGCCCCTTCAGCCATAGTTATTATTTTTTCAAACGTAATGTAGAAAAAAACACTTTTTCAGGGCTTTATTACAAAGTTGCCGGGCGATCCATATTATGCTGCCTTTCCCGTCCGCATTCTAACCGGAAGTCCTGCAAAGTCAAATTAAAGCACATTTAAATGGGATTTTTTCCCCTCCTGTAGAAGTAATTCTCTATAATGTTAAAATGAAATAAAGTATTTTGTTGTCTTCACAATTATATGAAAAATAAAAATCTGGAAATTACTTAATTGATAAGTATTCACCCCCTTTGCTTTCACAACCTAAATTGGGTGAGGTATTGAATTATCTTGAGAAATCACACTAAATACGTTAACAAGGTACACCCTGTGTTCATTTTGAATCCACCTGTGTTCAATTGCTTGATTGTACAATGAATATCACTGACTTTGTGAGGTCTCACAACTCAAACAGCAGATCAGATCAGTCCTGCTGTCATGAAGACCAAGGAGCTGCCTGTGAAATTTTGATAAGAAGTTGTTAGGAGGAAAAAGGCTGGAGAAGGTTATAAAAAGATTGGCAAAGCTTTGAACCTTTCTAGGAGCACCGTGAAGTCCATTGTAACAAAAAACATGGCACAACCCAGACACTACGAAGATCAGGCCATCCTACCAAATTGAGAAACTGGACAAGAATTGCCAGAGAAGTGACCAAGAGGCCAGCTACAACACTGACAGAGTTGCAGAGCTCTTTGGCTGAAATGTCCAGACATCAACAATCTCTTCGACACTTCACAGATTCATCATCTTTGGGAGAGTGGCTAGAAGGAAGCCACTTCTGAGAAAGGCCAACATTAAGTCATGCCTAGAGTTTGCTAGAAGGCATGTGACAAAACCTGAAACCTTTTGGAAGAACATTTTGTGTTCTGATGAGACTAAAGTTGAGCACTTTGGCCTAAAAGCAAAGCGCTATGTTTGGCGCAAACCAAATACAGCCCAACACCCAGGTAACACCCATCCCTACCTTCAAGCATGGTGGTGGCAGCATCATGCTCTGGGCTTGCTTTTCAGCAGGAGGATCTGGAAAGCTTGTTGCCATCAAGGGCAACGTGGATGGAGCCAAATACAAGCAAATCCTTGAGGAGAACCTGTTTCAGTCAGCCAGAGATCTACGTTTAGGGCAAAGATTCATTTTCCAGCAGGACAATGACCCAAAGCACAGGACCAACACTATCAAGGAATATAAAGAAGGTTAGTATTCTGGAATGGCCCAGCCAGACTGTGAACTTGAATCCAATTGAAAATGTGTGGTATGACCTGAAAATTGCTGTCCACTGACGCAATTAGAGAAACTTTGCATTGAAGAAAGGGCAATAATTCCACAATCTAAATGTGCAAAGCTCATACAGACATACCCAAAAAGACTCATGGCTGTAATTGCTGCTAAAGGACTATGTACAAAATATTGCCTTGGGGGGCTGAATACTTTTGTAAATGATAAATGTAAGTCTTTCATTCTGGAGAAACTAATGTTCTTGAAAAAAAAAAGTTTTGTGCACTGAATCCACTTGCAACTGGTATAACTCCCATGGCTATTTGAAATAGCTTCTCCATTTCAGTGAACACACCACTCTCTGTAAACTATTGAAAGGAAAATGAAGCATATGTATCATTGGACACGATACCTTGCTTCTTTGTGAACTCTGACCTAGCTTCCTCTGTACTTACAGTAGACGAGAAGTGTTTCAAGTTTCTCTTAATTAATAATTAATAATTGCTTACACTTATATGCACTTTTCTGGACACTCCACTCAAAGCCCCACAGGTAACGGGGACTCCCTTCCACCACCACCAATGTGCAGCATCCACCTGGATGATGCGATGACAGCCATAGTGCACCAGAACGCTCACCCCACATCAGCTATCAGGGAGGAGGAGAGCAGAGTAATGTAGCCAATTCAAGATGGGGATTATTAGGTGGCCATCATTGGTAAGGGCCCATGCGAAATTTGGCCAGGTTACACCCCTAGTCTTTTTGAGAAACACCCTGGGATTTTTAACGACCACAGAGAGTCAGGATGTCGGTTTTACGTCTCAGCCAAAGGACGGCGCCTATTTAGAGTATAGTGTCCCCGTCACTATACTGGAACATAAGGACCCACATGGACCGCAGGGTGAGCGCCCCCTACTGACCCCACTAACACCTCTTCCAGCAGCAACCTTAGTTTTTCCCAGGAGGTCTCCCATCCAGGTACTGACCAGGCTCATACCTGCTTAGCTTAAGTGGGTTGCCAGTTGTGAATTGCGGAGTGATATGGCTGCTGGCGTGATGGATCTTCTGTCCATGGATCTTGGACCATAAAGGCTCTCTTGGCCATAAAGGCTGAAATCTCCAGTAGACTGGCACCCCATGTATCTGCTTTTCATGTTCTAAAAAGGTAGGCTTCTGTGTATGGCAGTCACACAGTTTGTCTCTTTTAAAATTGTTACCTTCAAGAGAGCTGAAAAAGTCCTGCTCTGAAGGACCAGAATGGACTAATATCTCTCTCAGTGCCTTTTAAGTACTCTGAACCATAGGGTGGACTATGGAGAAGTCCAAGTCTTCCCTTGGAAAATGCTTAGAGAGAAGGCACTATATGCACCAGTACATCTTTCATCCAGTGATAGAGGGCCACAAAATTGAATTGTCTGACAGCAATAAGACCTTTGGCTTTATCAGAGTCCTGCATGCTGGAGGCAGCCATGTGTTCTAGCACATTTCCCAGGGCTTTTAGTGATCTGCAAACAACTGACACTGCACTCTGAATTCTCAACCACCTCACTGTACGTGGCTGAGTAAACGTCAGAGTTGGCTTCTTGAGTTGTTTCTGCAACTCATGAAGCTTGTTGCTTCTTATAGCGGAGTTGCTAAATTTAAACAAAAAAAGTGCCCTCACGTCTTGCTGGAACCTTTTCACTTGTTGCACAGCTGCATCACTTGGAGCAAGGGCAAGCTGGTGAGCTGTGTAGGGCAATCCGGTTAATTCTGAATTGAATTCTTCCTGCAGTTTTTGAACAACTCCTTGGTGGCTTCCTGTCATAACAGCATCTCCATCTGTGCATACTGCAACACGTTTGCTTCCATTTATATATATTTTTTCACTCATTATGTTGCTTTATATCTTGAAAAATGTTTTTTTCCATTTGAAATTTCTGAGTTTCTAAAAAACTTTGTTTTCACCTTGTTTCCGTGTATGTACCTTACAGAAGTATTAAGCCGCTTACTGTGCTTACAGTTGTGAGAAAAAGATTGTGAACCATTTGGAATTATCTGGATTTCTGCATGAATGGCTCCTAAAATGTGATCTGATCTTCATATAAGTCATTAATAAAGTCTTATTTCACAAAAACACACACTTGACTTAGATGAAGATCAGATCACGTTTTAGGAGCTATTCATGCAGAAATCCATATAATTCCTAAGGGTTCACAAACGTTTTTCTCACGACTGTATGTCAGTGGACCCATACAATATTAAGGAAAACACAGGACTTGTACCCACAGTGGCATCTAACTCTTCTAAGAGTGTGCTTGCTAAGAGATAGCGTGATGCATTTCTGACAAACCTTTGTCATTCCGTAGTTTGATCCGTCAATCTTAAGACACTTCAAAGAAGAACATTCCATTTCTTTCATGAATCTCATGAGTTCCATGAAATTTGAATTGACTAACTCGTTTTTTGCAACAAATAAACGCCACTTTAAGTAGCCTTTTTACCTCTTCCTTGCCATACAATTGTGCGGCTTCGATTGCGCCAGCCATAACATTCTTAGACGATTCTGCTTCACGCTTTCTTTTGAGTGCTGCATTATGAGCAACTGCGTTTGAGTATCTAATTTATATAAACGTTTTGTAACATTGGCTAGCAAACCTCACACTACTAAACATGTCGCAAACTGAGCAGCTCATTTCTCCGTCTTTCATTTCAAGGCCACAGGTATATTTTCAGCCAACGTGCCTGAATCATATCTTTGCACGCTTTTTCCTCGCTGTTTCTTTTGTAAATCTCCTCATACCCGTCATTACATTTTTCAGCATCTGCTGTTTTTTCTGTGGGGACTCGCCTTATTCAGACTTAAGACTTTCCTTTCAGTTCCATTGTTGATCGAGTTTATTAGCCAGATGTTGAAGTTTTCTACATTGAGCAAATGTTAACCAATTCAAAATCAATTTTCTATCCCTATTTGTCCGCCTATAAGCAATGCGAGATGTGCAACACGACTCCACAAAGAGTGACGTCACTAAAGCTTGTAATAGTGCTGTGCAACATGCTTTGAAAACTCAATCTGGCAGAGAATACGTGTGGATTGATTTAGGCTAATTCTGCTTGCCAATAGATGCATGTGGGAAATCCCTGCATTCTTAATGCTGGATTTGCGGGAATAACTGAAATTGTGCCGCATACCTGCAATCCCACGCCGAAATTCAAACCCTGATTTATTGTTATGTTTAAGTCTGCTGTTGTTATTGAGCGTCTTGCACTATGTTAGTGTTGTCTTTCCTTTTTGCGAGTAAATTCAAAGCAACCTTCCCCCCCCTTATCATATCAAGCAACGGCTCAGTGGATAATCCTCTCTGGACTCATTTTCTCCCACAAGTTATCTCTGTGCCTTTTTACTGTTTTTCCCTTCTTTGGTTTATTTTTTGAATTGCCAGCTCGCCTCTTTCTGTTTTAACTCGGAGGTTCTCTGTCATTAAAAAGTTCTGTATCAGACAGCGAAGGAACAAATAATAAGTTTATTCCAGGCTGAAAAGAGAAGAAAAGAAACACAGGCTTTGGAGCCGTCTTCGGGTATGAGAAAGACAGGGCAGACAGCAAAGATTATATAGCATAGGAGAGCAAAAACCCGGGAGAGTGGCGGAGGTTGGAGAAGGGGAGAGTTAGATTGGCCACTCAGGTGGTGCGAAGTTGAGAGAGGTGTAGAGAGGTGTAAAGTCAAAACCTATAAATGAATAGAGAGGATTAGAAGTAAGCAAATCTGTCGCTGAGAGAAGGGGAAGGTGTGAACCAAGTTTCAGGATAATTGTAGTTTCTGAAGTCTTTCTGCTATAGGAGTTAAGAAATCCTTCTTTGAGAACGCAGATGAACAAGACTTGTTGTGCCTTAGTTCTTGAGCATGTGACACGTCTAGTGTCCTAAGAGTGGGGAAATGTGTGAATGAGTGATGATCATCTGTTTTGAGAACAAGGTGAGCTTAGCTCTACATGCATTCACATTCGAGTGCAGTTCTGGAAGAAATACACTTTTTCCTTGCAGTTTCATGTTAAGCTCGTTCAAGTGAGCAAAAATGTCCAGAGTGACCGTAAAGTCGCAGAGCCAGTCTGAATCTCAGAACTCAGGGAAATTCGTGGCTTTCCCCAGGTTATCCAAAAAGGAGTCAGTCTCCCCTCTCAGCTCCCACACTCGCTTGAATACTTTTCCCAAGCTGAGCCAACGAACACGTTAATAATAGAGTAAGATCATGGTGATCTGAGCCAATATCTTCAAGAAACTGAATGAACTGACGATGATTAAGTTCCCTCGCGCGTATGTTTCACAAGTTTCACAACAGCTTTCACAACATGATTGAGGCCCAGCACGTTTTTGCACAAGGCTTCCTGATGAATGATGCAGTGAAGAAATATTACCTCCGCCTCAGGGTCATTTTCTTTCAGTTTGTCCTGTATTCTCTTCAGTTGTCCAGCATTTTTCCGAGTTAGATTCGGAGATCATTCTGTGGTCACATTTACTAATTTGCTCCACAGTAGCTTCATTTGGTCAATACAACGTAACACCTTGTCATACAAGTCCGAGCCCTTCGTTGTTCCTTTAATAATCTCCATTGATAAAAGCTCCTCCGTAATTTCAAAACTGTCTTTAATTCCCCTGACAAAAATTAGAAGCTGTGCAGTGTCCTTTATATCAGTACTTTCAGCCAATGCAATTGAATAACTTGAAGTTCTCCATCTTCTTGTTCACAAGCCAAGTCTTCACAAATTACCTCGACCCGACGGGTTCTGCGTGATAAACTTATTTTCTCAAATTTGCTCTGCTTTCTGGACAAAGAATATCTGCGGTTTCTATCATACACTCCTTCAAAAAAAAACCTTCAGAGAATAGCTTGCTTTGTTTAGCAATGTTATATGCGAGCGGTGGTGTGCCTTTGTGCTGGCCTCTTGGATGGTAGAAGGGTGGGAAAAAACATTATGCTGAGCCTGTAAACTAGGGGCTAGTTTGGAAGCTCTATTAGCCCACTCCTCCCATGACAGATTGCTAGCACAGTTAGCATCTTTGGTAGAAAAATGCCAACTGAGATTGTATTCGTTGAACACTGTAACACTTTCCTTACAATTAAACATATAGCCTTTGTTCCAACCTCTGTGAAAAGGTATTTTGCAGTCCATTCTTTGTTGAACACTCTGCATTCACTGTCACCTTTCTGCTTCTTCACTCCGCTCATTTTGACACAGGATTGCAGTATGATGCACCCACTTGTTGAGAGGGTCTCTTTGAAATTTGTATTCTTTTTTCTTGCAGAGGATGCAATATTTTACAAGGTGGACATTTAGAACAAGGGCTACTATTTAATTCTATATCATTTTATAGGGATGCGTGCTAGGAACCTAAGTAATCAGTTATATCAAAAGAAGTTATCTTGAGTGAATAGGGAGGTAGGAGGTTGTGCGTGATTTTGGAACACTGCTAATCTTGTAAGCACAGAAATGTTTGATAGATAACAGAAAAATATTTAAGGACTGTTCTGGCTGAATTACTTGGAAAAAAATACACCAAGCATCTCTGTGTTTTTCCCCCCATGCGCTTGAAATAAAAATGTATTTTAGCTTCTGAGATGGACTCCTGACTGTCTTTAAAGGGGAATTGGGGAAACATTTCTCAAACACACTGATTCCCCAGCAAATCAAATTGGTATTGCTTTCATGCGCCATCTAACGTCAAGAATAATGAAATGTAAGAAAAAATAGCCCCAAACAAGGTGGAAAATGGTGAATATTGACTAATTTATTTTTTACCTCAAGGGACGGTTAAAACTAACCTCAAGGGCCCAGGGGTGGTCTAGATGCTAAAAATCCCTGTATCTTAAAGTTTGTTTTCTTGTTTCTCCATGGTGTTATTTTTAAATTCTACTCTCAGCCCATGTTAAAGGTTTTGTCCTCTTGTCCTGTGTTTGCAGGGCCAGAGGCCAGTGCTCTCTCTCATGCTGGGGAAAGGGCCCCTCTTGAACAGCAGCACAGTGAGGAGGAGTGGGGCTCCAGTCTGATGCAGGAGACAGAGCCCACTGCTGCAGAAGAGAAAGAAAAACTCAGTGAACAGCACACAGAGAGCAGACAGAGTGTTGTGGATCTGGACTGTGTGCCCATGATAAAGACAGAGCCTGAGAGTGAGACATCTGGTTTCCTAGTATCTGATGATTTTACAGAGAAGATTAATAATCTGGACATGAACAATATTAAAGAAGGTTGTAATGAACTGGACTGTGGCTCTGTACAAAACCACAAAGAACACCTAGATAAGTTTAATCTTAGAAAGCAGGACGTAGAGCCCCAGTTGATTGAACCTGCAGAGCAGCAGATGAATGTACCTGGTGAAGAGAACAGCACTGAGTTACAGCACCCAAAGGAGAGTCAGTACAGGAAGGAACAACAGCAGCTCCTACAGGGCTTCATAATAAGGTCTTGTGCTGTTAAAGTGGAGCGCCTGTCATTGCATAAGGGGTTTAAACAAATGAATGTTCCTTTAGTATCTATGGACTTTACAGAGTAGTGTAATAATTTAGACACTAATAATATTGCAGAGCATTTCAATGAAGTGGCATTGGTATCTGTACAAGGGCACAAGGAAGAGGAACAGAAGGAATTGATTTTTTTCAGTCTAAGGGAGCAGGAAATTGGGTCCCAGCTGCCACAGCCTGCAGAGCAGCAGACTGATGTACCTGGTGAAGAGTACAGGACTGAGTTACAGCACACAGAGGAGAGTCAGTACAGAGAGGAAGGGGAGAAACAGCAGGGAGGCCCACAAGACTTGATGAGTCCTTCTTCTGCAATAATGCAGAGATTGTCAGTGCAGCGGTGGATTGATCATTCAAGCAACTTAAAATATCACCAGCTCACTGCAGGTCAGAAGATCAGGAGGACTCATTCTAAACCTTGTTCAGATGAGGTGAAGAAAATGTCAGTACAGCACAGACAACAGCAATGTTTCCAGCAATCAGGTAAAGTAAAAAGTCACCAGCACACTCTCATAGAGCACAGAGCATTCAGATGCAATCAATGTGGGAGGAATTTTAGTTGCTTAGACAATTGTGGGAACTGTTGGAAGAGTTTTAGTGACTCAAGTACCTTAAGATTCCACCAGTGCATTCACATGGGAGAGACATCATTCACCTGCCATCAGTGTGGGAAGAGCTATAGTCAGGCAGGCAGTGTAAAAAAACACCAATTAATTCACACAGGAGAGAAACCATTCAGCTGCAGTCAGTGTGGGAAGAGTTTTAATCGGCAAAGTCATTTAAAAACGCACCAGTTTATTCACACTGGAGAGAAACCATTCAGCTGCAGTCAGTGTGGGAAGAGTTTTAGTCAGCAAAGCCATTTAAAAATGCACCAGCGCACTCACACAGGAGAGAGACCATTCAGCTGCAGTCAGTGTGGGAAGAGTTTTAGTGACTCAAGTACCTTAAGAGCCCACCAGCGCATTCACACAGGAGAGAGACCATTCAGCTGCAGTCAGTGTGGGAAGAGTTTTAATCGGCAAAGTCATTTAAAAACGCACCAGTTTATTCACACAGGAGAGAAACCATTCAGCTGCATTCAGTGTGGGAAGAGTTTTAGTCGGCAAAGCTATTTAAGAATGCACCAGCGCACTCACACAGGAGATAGACCATTCAGTTGCCATCAGTGTGGGAAGAGTTTTAATGACTCGCGTACCTTAAAAGCCCACCAGCGCATTCACACAGGAGAGAGACCATTCAGCTGCAGTCAGTGTGAGAAGAGTTTTACTGACTCACGATCCTTAAGAGCCCACCAGTGTATTCACACCGGAGAGAAACCATTCAGCTGCAGTCAGTGTGGGAAGACTTTTAATCGGCAAAGCCATTTAAAAAGACATCATCTTATTCACACAAGAGACAAAAACATGATTAAATGTTACACAGAAGTTTAGAGTTGTAAAATGATTTATTCATTTTAAAAATTCAAATCTTCTTGTTTTTTTCTAAACTATTATACCTTGGGTAGATTATGGAATAAAGAAGTCTTTAACCTCATAGCAGAACTCACCAGTGTCTGTATAGGTTTTAAATTTACAATGCCCTCAAGTTAAACATGCATCATCATAAACGAAACATTTTAAAAAAATACAAATGATACGCTCATGCAAGTGATCTCCAACATTCTCTAAATCCAGTCAATAAATAATTTGATTTATCAAAATAAATTGAGTTTTTGAAACTATTGTATTTTATATGAAATTGTTTACCCTTTTGCTTAAAAACATTACCAACAAGAGTTTCAGTCTTTAAACCTGAGTATTTTCACAACAGAAATGCAGTTCACCCCTGCTTGGAGTAAAATAATGTGAAACATTGATGTATTTGTATTTGCAGTGGGTTTTTACTTTAAAATTTCTTATTTAATTTAATTTTATTTTCCTGTTGTTGTACAGTGTTGTGTGTGACAGGAGAAGCTGAATGGTGGCTCTTCCACCTGTTACCTTTTATTTCAAATTATTAAAGTTGAAAATTAACATCCTTCTAACGACTTCAATATACTGCAGCTTTTGGGCTGCACTGCTCATTAATAAGACAGAATTAAGTGTTGCTGTGCTTTCCTAAATGAGGTCCCCATCCTTCTTCCTCTGCACCACAGAGAAGCTATTCAGATAGTTTCTGATTTAAAGTGTTTTCTTTCCAATAAGCAGCAGCTCCCAAATGGGGATGCACCCAGCTATGCCTGGCTATCATGATCAATGGCCATTGTTACTCTTCTCTCACCTTGCTCAACCAGTCAGGGACCTGTGGGGCACGTGGGTCTCAAATGCCTGCCAAACTTTCAATCAGTCATCACCTGTCTTTGTTCTAGCTAAAGGAGACTGCAGAGCTGATAACTTTGCTTCTCAGGCCATTTTCGCTCACCTTAGAGACAATCACGTGATGGCCAGTGTTGTCTGTATTGGGACTGGAACCTCATTTCAGCAAAGCATCCGCCAGGAGAAAACCAGTATGTTAGGAATTCTTGCCCGAATCACTAGCGGCCAACGTGGACGCTTAGCTTGATCACCGAAGTATACGTTTGGACTCTTGTCGACAATCTGAATAAGTTTTTATTCAGCAGTAGCGCTACACCAGAAGCAAGCCACGTTTCTTCCACCCTAACAAGTGACTTGCTCGGACCCGCAGTTATGCTCTCTGCATAGAGACTTCTTACTAGTCAGCCGGACTACTAGTAGCTCCCTGGGAAGGCAACGACTGTCACACGCGTTGCGGCCTCTCTCTCTCCTTCCTTCTTTCTGCAGCTCGGAACTGCACCAGGACTGGTTGGCCGGGAGCCAGAGGATGCCGATAGGACACTGCAACAGAGCCTGCCAGCTGGTCTTTTGTGTCTGTGCCCTGGGAAATACAAATCCATATTTGGATAAGTAAACCCAATATTCTGCATTGCTGATCGAGAATTCAATTGTTATCTCAATAAGGGTTGATAGCAGTTTAATTCGTGTTGAGTTACACATTTACTTATGAGTAATTAAGGTAGAATTCATATTCATGAGACTGATGAACAAAACACTATTGCTGAATTTCGTTATAGTATAGCTGTATACTGAATGCATATTCCGTGTTTTGTATCTCTTCGTGATTATATATATATATCTTGTATCTTGGCAACCCTCACAGTACGATCTGCCATCTGTATCCAGGCAGGCTGTTACATGTTTTTATATGCACAATTTTATGTATTAATAAATGTATTCCGTGAATTTGAATCTGTGTGTTTGCGTTGCAGATTGTTCTGACGATTGATCCTCTAATAGCCATAAAAGAATCATCTCGTGGTTTGTTTACTGCTACAATTAATAAATTGTCCCAGTAAATTAACAAAACTTATTTATTGGTGCCTGTGTGAGGATCCATCAGATTGAAATGAGAATCAATCAAGTGGAATAATTGTGCTGGGAAAAAAAGGTTCCCCCTGCTCTTTAACGTACAGATGCAGCCATTCAAAGTGCGCGTCACAGACACGTACCGCAGGTGACGTCGCTCAGTATGACGCAAGATGACGCGTGGCACCGCAGTACGTGATTGGTTGACCGACAGGGGCACTCGTGGTCCGTTGGTCTGTCGTAGAAAGACTTACAGTAAACGTCTTTGCTGTGCCCGTTGTAGATATTGAATTTTACCACTGAAGGGAAATCTTAGTAGCTGAGCATAAAAAGAATAGGAGCATACTGTAATGCGTGTGAAGGCCATAAACGATATTAATTTTGGAACATAAACATACAGTATATAGCTGGTCTTGTTACTTTAAAGAAAAAAATACACACCAGTATTCCATTTCTCCCTAAACATTTTAAGCTTTGAAGTCTTTAACTAACGTGATACCGGAGTCAACAAGCATACTTTTAGAATTTGATTAAAAGGGAATATAATATGGAATCGCGTATCTAAAGAATTTAATAACGGTATGATTATATCCGTGTACTGCGGCAGGGCTGTGTAGGGCTGTTTCGCCTGCCTGTTCATGCAAGCTGTCTTGTAGCTGACTGGTCTAGGTGCGTGACTACCAACTGGCAGGTTGTGTGTTCAAATACAGCTGGTGCCGGACTTTTCTTTTAACAAACATTTCTTCGAAAAAATAGAATAGCGATATTATGGACAATCAATTGACTTTTATATTTCAAAATATCGCAACATGATCGATATTTGCGATATTTTGAACATATCTTCCCTTCTTCCCTTCAGACACAATTAAACAGGCCTCAAAAAAGTCTGGTACAAACATTTTCAGCATGGAATAAACCGTTACTTTAATGGTATAAACCTTAAATGGATTCATATTCTCAATAAGATTTGGTGCTCAGTAACATGACTTAGAAAATGACAGAAGACATACGTATCATGCTTATCCTTCTATTTTTCATAATCGTAAACTCCTTAAGGCAGTTACATTTTCTCTGTTCTGACCTGGAGTTACAGAGAAATTTAAATTCTAATAAGAGATTTGTAATGAGGAAAGTCGTACCAATCACTCATACAGTACCAGGATTTGCAATTACAATACAAATACTTTCTTTCTGTATGTGTTTATTTTGCAGTTTGAGTCTATGGCATTCCTTTGGGGGTCTATACTCCAAGGCATGACTTTTTTATGTATAAACATCAGTATTTACTGCTATTAATTACTGTACGATTTATAGTTGAAATCTGAGCCTAGATATAAAGTTAGATATAAAGTTAAAATCTCGACAAAGCAATGTAGGAAATACAGAGAAAATAAATCCTTTCTGACATCTAAAATCAGTTTCGATCAAGGTCTCTAAAACGAACAAGAAAAAGAAGATTTTCGGAGGGCAATTACGCTGTGTTTATATAGAATAAGTGATTTATGAGCAATCTAATTTCTTGTTCGTTTAAAACAGTGAAATGTCAGCTGTAAAAGATCGCACCAGAAACAGCACTCTCTCTGCCTGTCATAGACGTTCAGGAAAGGCTGAATGAAGTCATGTCAAGTACAATAATTCGGAGATCAATAATAACAGTTGTAGGACAGTATATAAGGAGGATAAGGATTTTGAAGTTGACTCGAAATCTGATAGGTAACCAGTGCAAGGACTTGAAAACAGGTGTAATGCATCCCTGATAGGATTCTTGCTGTCATATTCTGAACATATCGAAGATTGCTCAGTGTGGATTTAATTTCCCCAGTGAACAGGATGTGCATTTATTAATTCTAGAAAAAAAGCCTTTCTTGATTTCTCTAGTTCTTAGTTTCTCTAGTTCCCTTTAAAATAAACTATTATTCCACAATGCAGAGTATTACATGGCCAGTATTTACACATGATATTTGTGATTTAAAGAAATTAACACAAGCAGCTTTTGGAGATTTAAGTGTTGGCTGAGTTATTGCAGGATAAAAGACTAGAGATGTTGGCAAGAAGAAGATAGTTTGGGGAAAGCTGAGGAATACACTTATAACAAGAACACTTCCTAATGGGGTTAGGCATACTTTTGATGAAGATGATGAAGTTAACAGACTATATGTTTACATAGATACTGAAATAAGGATTGTATTTTAGATTATGTGTAGTTGCTGGCATTGAACTGTGTGTTGGATGCATATGAATTGAAAAAATGGACAAACATAGCTGATGCGGATCCACAGAGCCAGCATATTAAGATGTTTATAATTAGAGGCAATTTGTTTAAATAACTAGGTATGGATACTGATGTGCAAGAGAGGTGGAAAGGCTGTTTCCTTAAGCCAGCACTATAAAATATTTTATTCTCAGTGAGATGCTGCCATTTCATAGTAGGTTTCTAACACTGTGTATAGTTCCATCCACACAGTGCCTTTACTTCCATTTCTAATCTCTTTATCCAGTACAGAGGATTTGGAGCCTATCCCAGTAAGCAACGGACACAAGGCAGAATACACCCTGGACATAGCGCCAGTCCATCACAGGACAGACAGACACAAACACACACACACCAGGGCCAGTTTTCCCATAAACCAATTAACTTACCAGTATGTTTTGGAGTGCGAGAGGGAGTCATATCACACATATGGAGAAAAACCATGTAACCCAGAGAGAACATGTAAACCCCACACACACAGGATGGCAGGAATTGAACCTAGGACCCCAGTACTGCAAGATAGCAATGCTAACCACTTTGCCACCATTATAAATGGATGGATATCTTAGTTATCTTTCTAGTTCACAGGTTTGCATGCATAATTTAATTTTGAAAGCCACTGAGACATCAGGTACTACTGTTGTATTTATGAAAAAGAAACAAAACAAAAAACATACTAACAACTTTGCCATCCTACTCCTTAGCTAATACATTTTATTATTCATAAACAGTTAACATTGTTAGCAAAATATTTTGAATTATATTTAACCCTATTTTTTCTTTAGTTTTGTATTTAACTTATTATATGATAGTCAGACTTAATGTATATTTGAACAATGAAAATATATTTTTACAAGATTTTACATTAAGCACTTAAAATTAATATGGTTAATAATAGTAAACTGTAACATGCTGTAACAAGATCGGTTAAACTGCGAAGAAAATGCTTTCAGAGAAAATGTTTCAGGTGTGAAGAACATAGATCTCCAATGCAATTTCAACCAAACCTGTTCCCACACACCCTGCCCCCACTACCATTAGAATATACTCAAAGCACTCAAATCTTTCGAGCTAATGATCAGGTGACCCGAGAGAGAGCGAGAGAAACACCAAGGGGTGCGGAACCAGGGAACTATTTACATGGAAAACGGGCGATCTCCCCAGACTGTCCGCCCGTTTCACTGTTACCTGGATACCTCTTTATTTAGAACTCACTAACACTGATTTTTAGTTTAGAAGGATTCAAGTAGGGTTTTAGATGAAAGGCAGCGACCTTAATCAAGCCCAAATCACAATTGAACCCATTCAGAGCCTACATTACATTTTAGTGTTTCATTCTGAGCAGAAGACCCTCACACCTGAAGAAGGGGGAGGTGTTTTTCGCCGGAAATCTCGCCTGCTTCTACTTTACAACCGGAGTGCTGGCTGTGACGAATTAAACCGGTATTACAGGTTTCAATCACAGACCATGTGACATGGGAGTCAGGAAACTAACACAGCGCCACCGGATTTGATAACGCTATAAAAACGCTATAAAATAATGTGACTTGGCACAGAACAAGTTTACAGCACAGTACAAAAATGCTGACCATGACTTTAGAAGCATAAATTGCCTTACACTCAATTTAAACACAAGCTGTCTTTAGCCCTCTAAGCTGGTTCATACAGAAATGTAGAGATCCAGGCTCAGAACACACAGCTTCATTAGCGAATACATATGCAGGACAACTAGAGAAGACGTTTTACAGAGGATGGATTTTTAGAAACATCCCATCAGTGACATCACTGAAGTCAACTCCTAGGTACTGTAACTGTCGTGTGGATAGTTTCACAAGAATCAGACAAAGGTTTAAGCATCGCTTGTTCTAGATAAAACTGCAAAAAAAAACAACAACCCATAATGTACTTCTTTGCGGCTCTGTTTGCCCAAATCATATATTCACAACGTGAAATCTAGAAAATAATATTACGTAACCAAAATCCACAATATGGAAACAGAACCTGTGTAATTGTTGATAGATGATGTACTCGTAACATTTTTTCAAGACGAACTACAACATTTAAAAAATGACTTGTATGTACTTGATATCTCTAATCAATCCACGGGTCCCAGCACAAAACGAAACTAAAACGCATACCGTTTCGCGCTTCTTATTAGTTGCTCAAAAGTAATTTGACCGTATGAAATGCATAATATAAACCTAGAAACATATACGTGAGCAGTACTTAAGCACTGTAGTATCGGTGTTAAGGCATACCTCTCAAATACTGTAAATCAAGTTAAAAATATCTCAAGACCGATTCTGGTCATAATGAAACCATGTTTCGTGTATGTTTTCTTTAAAGTACCGAGACCAGCCATATACTGTATATTTATGTTCCAAAATTAATATCGTTTATGGCCTTCACACGCTTTGCAGTATGCTCCTATTCTTTTTATGCTCAGCTACTAAGATTTCCCTTCAGTGGTAAAATTAGATATGAATATTCAATACTTAAACGGGCACAGTTAAGACATTAAATATACATATACATACTGTATACAGTACAGTTTGCATACGGTAATATGCTTATGTTCCTAAATCAATCTCTTTTATGAGCATGTGTAAGGCATGGTGAATCGATTCTCAAAAATTACTGTACTTTGCATGATTGGAAAAAAATGCGTGATTGCGAAATGCTGTGGTGTTACTTTTACAAAGACGGTCAATGAAAAAAAGAATGTGGACCAGGGCAATACTTTGAGTTTACAGATTGTCCAAGGTCATTTATTATTAATACTATTATTAATATCTTCGTTAAAGACTTTGATGGCTACAGCTCAAACATGAGAGGTTGAGCTTTATTAGCTCCACCTTGCGGAAATTCCGGATACTATTATTTTGCTAGCGGTATTTACCGGTAACTTGCGGTATTTACCGGTAACTTGCGGTAGACTGCGTACAGCATACCGGAAAATAATGCGGTATCGCCCGCGCATTTTGAATGGCTGCATCTGTATAGTGCGGTGTGCTTGCTCTTGAAACTATAGTGCAGTGTGTGCTGCTTTGTGATCCATCTGTTCGGTTGTTTTGTATTCGATACTGTGGTATTTTGTGGTGATAGAACTGTGGTATTGTGGTTGAACCTAATACGCTCAAAGGTGTCACGAACAGTTCTTTCCGGGCCCTATGCAGACGACACGAGCAGACGACTTCGGAATTGTGAAGATACACTGGGGAAAAGGTCATGCAGGAGAGGGTCTGGAGACAGGGGGCGTGTTCAAGGTGAGCAGGTGTCCTGGGAAAGTGAGGCCGGGGCGAACAAACAAAGACAAAGTCCAAACAGAGAATCCAAAACAGAAGAGTTGAGTCCAAAACCAGGAGATCAATCCAGGGAATAAAAGCATGAACCGGGTCGGGACCGGCGGGGTGGGGAATCAGGAACAGAAGGTTAAAATCGTAACGGAGCCAGATGCAGCAGGACCCCGGGTTCTCACGAAATGGCATTCAATGAGGAACCTCGGCTGACGTCTGTGTCTGGCTTTTAAGGCGGAATGGAAATAGGGAACAGGTGCAGGTAATGGGAGAAAACAAGGAAGGACTTGAGCGCCCTTAACAGGAGGGGTTTGCGATCGTGACAAAAGGTTTGTCCTGAGTAGAAGTGATGGCTCCTAAAAAGCCTGAATTACAGTCGTTTATAAGTACTATCTCTAGCAACGACAATCCAGAGTACTGGGGCAGTATTGAGAAATTGGATTTTAATCAAATTGATAAAGTTCAGGTAGAACAGTGAATGCAGTTTGGATTCTATTGATTTTCGCTTTAAACCTCTAAAAGTCTCGAATTGACTTCAGCCGAGTTGGAGAAGGCTCAAAAGCTTCAGACTAAATTTGAACAAGTTGATTTATTAGAGATAATCAAGAAAACGAAAGTGGAGAATGAAAAAAAGTGAAGCCCAACTCAAAGAGGCTTTAGTGAAATTGGAGGACCTGTCTGCAAAAGAAACTGGTGCTGAGGAGGCTAGGAGCGAACTAGAGGCTAGACTGCATGGAAGGGGAACTGGAGAGTTTGTACGAACGTAATCAGAAAATACACAAGGATTTGTTACACATAAGTGAGGATAAAGAAATGCTTAAACAGGAACTAGATGCTGCCCTGCGGGAAGCAAAACAAATCAGGCAGAGCCAGTGTGCATCACCGCAAAGTAGCCCTCAGTAGCACTCAGTCAGCCTGGAGCTAAAGGTTTCGCCTGAGAGAGAGTTTTTCCGGCCAGGTTCTATACCAGAGTCAGCGTGGGGTAGATTGCCGAGCCCCGAACAATATACTAGGGCAATTCAATCCAGGCATAGACCCTCCGGCCCCGATCTCAGCCATCTCCCCATCAGCGGAGAAGCTGGGAAAATTAACCTGAGTCCCCTCTTGAATATTATGCACTTCTTCGAAATTATGAGGGTTGTGAAGAGAAGGGTTTACTCATTGCAAATCTTTATTCGTCGGTCAGAAAAATGATCGTGATGCATGCTGATGCACAAATGATGAAAATAGCTGATATTAGGAAATTATATCCATGTATTTTGAATCCGTGTGCGTGCGTTGCAAATTGTTCTAACGATTGATCCTCTAATAGCCATAAAAGAATCACCTTGTGGTTTACTGCTGCAATTAATAAATTGTCCCAGTAAATTCACAAAACTCCTACACACTGCATGTACTGTAACAGTGTGGAATTACTGGCTGCCTTTTCACAGGCCCACAAGAAATAAAGAATGGCAAGAATCTACGTGAGTGTAGAGAATTCTCCAAGAGAAAGAAAAGGGCTTCTGCAGCCTTTCAGCTGGTGCCGTAGTTCTCAGGGTGAACACAGGGAGATCACATGAGAATGTAACATAGGACTTCTAATGAAGACCCCAGGTGGCGCTGATATACTCACACAGAACTAGCGCTTGCATGTCTTGTCGACCCCAAGATGCCCACACAGCCGGATGTGAATGAGCTAGCCAGAGTATGAGCTGACGGTCTCTTTTCAGTACTAGAAGTCAATCCTGATTTGGCCCTTTACATTGATAGAGGTGGTCATTCTTGATGATGAAGGAATTAGGAAGCTTCTGGCAGCCTTTCACAGGTTGTCCAGTCAGTTCTACTCCCTGCGCTCTGGCATGGGTGAGGGTTCTTCAGCTTGATCTCGGGGAAAGTCTGCTTTTTAGATCTCAATTTCCCAGCTGTCTAGGGAGTCTGTGCAGAATGTAGCAGCCTCTGATCTCCTAGTTGTCCGGGAAGAAGGAGGAGAAGAGGGCTCAACAAGAGGATCGGTCTGGGTGGCGATCCCCTTTCCACCTCGTTTACCCAGTGCACAGACGGCTACCCACGTTTTTATCTTTTTTTTCTTCTCAGCCACCTCTCTTGTCTTTAGAGAGTTGTTGTGATTGAGTGCAGACTGAGGTGAAAAGCTCTTTAAATTGGGAAAATGTTCTCCGCAAAATAATATGATGTGGCTGCCCCGGTACTACAGCGGCCTGGATGTTGACTCTCTGAGATCGTAAGCGAAGCCTTAAGTGTGCTACGGGGTAACTCTTCTGCTCCCCATGGATACTGCCCACATTGATCCGACGGTGTACCTCGATCTGGTTAGGTAAAATAATCTCGGAGGACACCAGACACAGAGCAATTCCCAATTCAAGTAGGGTTTGCATATTCAGAAAGACTGTTTCTACCAGAGGGGTCCGATCCATGAGCAGACAGCCTCCTAGGTGTTGGTTTATGGAGGCATGGATGATGTTACAGTCCATCTTCATGTCCACTGAGAGGCACTGGTCTGCTTCATGTCCCTCCGTGCCTGGCTTGGGAAAGAGATGGTCATCCTGGCCTTCAGGCAGACCCCGTGGCAGCTCTTCGCTTCCGCCCTTTTCTCTTCCTGGTGAGCTCTCGGACAGAAAGAGACCCCCCTCTTTGGTGATACTGCGGCAAGATGTCTCTCCGAATTTCCGGGAGTAGTTGCCTCAGGTACATATCCAAGACGATGCGCAAGTCTTATTCTCAGCGAGGGTGTCCGGTTCGAGCCGCTTTTTGGCAAGGTAGATTAAGTCGACCATCTGAGAGTGGGTAGACACTTGGGGATCGTAGCACCACTCGTGGAAC
Organism: Atractosteus spatula; assembly: GCF_055471065.1. NCBI lineage: Eukaryota > Metazoa > Chordata > Actinopteri > Semionotiformes > Lepisosteidae > Atractosteus > Atractosteus spatula. The sequence goes on along the minus strand of NC_142733.1, from coordinate 160,552 downwards.
TGTTGGGCTCAGACGCCCTTCCCAAGCTAGAATCTCTGCCTTGAGAGTGTCATAATCAGAGAGCCTCGCCAAACAGGAAAGGGGCTACGATCCAGGCCCACAGGTTACGATCCCACTGGAGCCACTCTGCCATCCTCTCAAAGGCTCGTAGGTATGCTTCCACTGTCCTTCCCACTGTCCCACACGTTATAATTGTCCAAAACAATACAACAGTCATATTTCATTTTACTTCTTCTTAAGTTCATCCTAGTGTCAGTTATATTTTTTTACTTGAACTGTTCCACTACATTGACTATCTTGTTGTAAGGCTACCATTTAGTGTTTGTGTATGGAAGCTTTAGTTTCTCAATTTACATTTTACTTAATATTAATTATTAATAATTTAATTTACTTTTAAGGAATATTGTAACATACACACTGAAGTTTTAAAGCAAACAAGACTTACATATGGATGGCCCATCATTGCCTGTAATAAAAATAATAGAGTACATTATCTTCTTGATTATGCTACTGCAACATGTATAGGACATACTATATATACCAACTTGAAATTCATATGAAGGAAATGTATTTCATATACCCCAAAATGTTTTTGTTACTGAGATATCCAATAACTCTTCAGATATCCATTGAGGTACTCTGCACACTTTGAAAAACAACGATTATGAAAAGTGAAAATGTAAAAGGAAGAAAACCAAACTCTGTAGTATATGTGAGTATGGTAGTCACATATAATTAATACTATTCCAAAAACAATCATCATTTACCCCTCTTAATTTGTTAATTTCACCTCCTTATGACTACTTGAATGGCTGATGGATGTTGTTTTTTCCTTTTACGGTATTTTGTACAATTTTGACTAATTTTTACCTGATTTTGTACAGACTTCCCATACTTGAACCTGTTGACTCCTGCATAACAGCAACCAAGGTATTTTCACAGCCCCTGTCTGCTCTGACAAGATGAGGGCAACCTGCAAGTACAAATGGCACTGTACTTCTCAATTTTTTTCTTCCACTACACACTTGTCCAGGAGAAACACTGTAATTCCAGTCCAGAAACAAATTAGAAAAGTACTGATTAAAGAGTGCAAAACACAATCCACTCTACAGCAAAATACTAAAATTAAAAAAAAAATACTAAAAAAGCGACAAAGACTAGGTAAATACTCATAATGAAGACCAAGTACATAGATGTAACAAAGTGATAAATAAGTTGCTAATCAGAATTTTCCATTTTGAATCTTCTAGCTGAAAAAGTATTTAAGATTTACCACTTTCTCACTGTCTGGCAATGTCTGCCTATGAAGTCTGGTTTATGATTTGATGTTTCTGTATGTAGCCATATAATTCATCTTGGAAACCTAGAAGTGAATTTTGTATGATGCACTGTTTCATCAAACTTGGAAGATGTACCATCAAAGGTTTATTAATATACATGTTTGTACAAAGGTTTATCTACATACCCATTGATGCAAAGATTTTTCCAGATGCTGTAAAATCTCAGTTGATTATTTCCTGCAACATACATGTACAGCAGCAGAAGAGTAATGGTTGTTAAGGAGCCAAAGACAGTAAGACTAGTATTTTCAAGAAAACGATATTGAAGTTTTAAAAAAAACCAAAATGCTTGCCATCTATGTGCCAGACATGATTTGGTCCCTTTGTGGAATATTGGCACCTTGAAATTTGATTACGTCTCAGAACACCACTGCTGTCCAGCTCCCTCGTTACCTCGTGCACAGCGTTCCTGCTCATAAGGGTCAAACAAGGTTGATTTCAGGTATTTCTCAATACTATAATCGGTAATTAGTCAAATTACTTAAAGGTTTTAACTTCGTGACCAGATTTTGATAGCAGTGCTTTAGAAACAAAAAGAGACCTGTAGCATGGTCGAATCCCTTGTACATCCCTGACACGTTTATGCATCACTCTGATTCCTTTCACTGGAGACCAATTCTGAAGCTCATTCTGAAACAAATATCACAGCCAATTTAATTTCCAATAGCAATATTTAACACAGAGTGTTCCTCAAATACTATACCTTAACAGCTGCATAAATGGCCTCAAGAGGGCGGTCTTCTTCGCTTTAATCCCAATTTCTGCAAAATCCTCCTTAGTCGATGATCTCTAAAAAATGCATTGTGTTATTGTGCAACCTGAAGAGAGTTCAAATGTAAATGATTAAGTCCATCTTGCCATACTGCACTGAAGATATATATATACAAGGATAGAAGACCTCATTTTCAAACACAATTAAAGGGGTTCATTAATATAGTAGTTTAAGCATATACAAATTAACTCTGTAAAATGTAACTGCCTAAAAGCAAAAATATTTTAAGTAATGTTAGAAATTGGTATTTCAAATAACGGAACAAAAGAAAATAAATTATACTTATATTTACAATATTAGTTTTTTCACCAAGCACTTCTATTACTTTAAGCATTTATTTCTGAGTGTAACCCTGCTCAAACAAGGTTTTAATGAGTCGCTCTCCTAAAATAATGTAAAATTCCTTTTCTTATAACAGTTTATCAAACATTGTCCTATGTCAGTGATTCTGTTTAAGTACCAAGAAAAATGTGAGGAGCTGGCAAAAGCATTACATGGTGACAAAAGTTCATCAGCGGTGTAGTTCAGTGTGAACACGAAAACATGTCAAAAGCAGTTTATGGTGACAATCTCAAAATATGCGTTTTTGGCATAATAATAACTTTCAGATGTCTTACTGTCATGCGCCAATGTGGTCTTGCACACTCCACATAGGGCTTGTCATTACACCTTAATCTACAACATGTAAAAATATTTATTTCCGCAAAATCATACATAAACATTCAGAAGATATTATTTGCACTTAAAATTACTTAAAATATTTTGATTTCTATTGACAATAAAAAGTGGCCTCCTGAAATAAATATCGGATAACTGCAAAATGTCTTTTGCTTGATATTGAAATTGAATTTTTTGGATGAGATTCATAGGTTAATGGACCTATGGTTCATAGGTTAATCTAACCTCATTAGATTTGTTACAATATAAAAACTGTATCAAATATTTGTTGAACGTGGGCAATTTTATTGTATTTTTACTATTTTAAAAACATTTTTAAATATATTTTGAAAATGCAGCTCACATCGCTGTCCTCTTTAGCATTGGTCCTACAGAAATGATGGTAAAGAGGCAATTGATCCAATTAAATTGTAGACTGGGCGGAGTCTTTTGTGATTGCGTCACCAGTAAATGTGCAGGGAGTGCATGAAGGAGGGAGGAGAGTTTTTTAGGATGAAGGAGGATGTTGCAATATGTACACTGTATGTTTTCATTCGCTCCTCTGGAAGGAATGAAGATAAAAGCCGAAACCCGAAACAGTTGTAGTCATAAGAGGAAATGCTTCCTAGTAATACACAAGCACTCCTTGTTAGTATAGTTGTGAGTATCCTTGCCTGTCACACAAGAGACCAGGGTTCGATTCCCTGACGGGGAGGCAGGTGGCTTTTCTCCAGTCAGATTCAAATCTCTTGTGCAGTGTGATTTTAAATAATTTTCCTTTCCTGTCATTTTCTGATGACTATTCCAATGGAGCACCCTGTCAACTCCTCAATTATGAAAATCTGCCTGTGTGTTTGATTATTGTTGGTTTTTTTTTTTGATAGTTCGATATCGATCATAACAGTCTCCAGTCGAAGGGGCGGAAGGTATACCTTTTCACAAACATACAGCCCCATGTAGTATAGTTCAAAGTCAGATTTCTACATTTCTACTGATAATATACTCTGTGCGTTAATTCCAATACCAACTTCCAGTCCAACTACTAGAATCGTTTTTACATGGGATGTGAAAAGGAAAAGAAACGCAAAAGGTGATAGGGTGAGTGTTCTGACACAGAGTATTACACCCAACAATATGGAACTGAACGCTCTTGTTTTCATCGCGTTCTTCTGTACACAAATCCAAATAATAAAAAATAAAAACTAAAAAGAGTGGGAAAGACCTGGTGAAGTATTCTGACCAAGGAAGAAGCAGAATAAGTAATTGTGTTTGTACTTCTGTTCTATTTTTGTACTACAAATGTTTAATATAGTTTATGTGCTTTTCTATTTATTGTGTTGAATTTGAGGATGGATTTATTTTCTTAAGAACATTTCTGTGTGATTGAATGTGTTTTATATTTTGTAATTTAGTTTTTTTTTTGTATTAATAAAGACAGAAAAGCTACAGGAAGCATTTGGTTGAGGTTATTGCCAAACAAGGAGGTTCCACAGTTCCACTAGCTACTAAATATAAGGGTTCACATACTTTTTTCATCAATGACCTTGATTGTTTAAACTATTTGTTCAATAAAGATATGAAATGTAAAATGCTGTGTGTGTTGTTTGTTAAACAAGACTGTCTTTATTATTATGACTCAGATGCAGATCAGATCTCATTTTAGGAGCCATTTGTGCAGAAATCCAGATAATTCCAAAGGGCTTACAAACTTTTTTCACAACTGTATAAATGTAAGTGTTATAGAATTTCTGTGGCTACATTTGTTGCACTTTATCTTCAATAGGTACGCTGGGCAAACTTTCGAGGTCAAATTCTTCCACGAGGGGGGCACCTTTAAAGTGGAGATGACAGCACCGAAACTTTTTGGCGCACCCTCTCTTTAAAGCCCTGGCCAAATACGAAGACAGTATGTAGTTATAATTCAAACTGAATTAAAAACTACACATCCCAGTTAACATGGCGGTGCTTGCTATCCTTGTGTTTAACCAATGAAACAGGGCAAAAGATCAGTCACATGACTTCCCCAGCTACAATACAAATATATTTTTGTGGTAAGGGGGAGCAAGACATCAGTATTTACTGCTGGTAATTAGTGTAAGATTTATGGTTGAAAGCTGAGCAAAAATATAAAGTTAAAATCTCGACAAACAAAGCAATGTAGGAAACGCGCACTTTTTCAGCAACAGAAATACACATGGAAAAGAAATCCTTTTTGTCATCTCAGATCAGTTTCGATCAAGGTCTACAAAACGAACAAGAAAAAGCATTTTCAGAGAACAATTATGTTGTGTTTATGTAGAAAAAGTGATAAGATTTATGAGCAATCTAATTTCTTATTCATTTAAACAGTGAAATTTCAGATGCAAAAGATCGCACCTGAGACAGCACTATCTCATATCTTGTCATAGACATTCAGGAAAGGGTGAATGAAAGAAGTCATGTCAAGTGCAATAATTTGGTGATCAATAATAATAGTTGTAGGACAAGAAACAAAAGATAGAGAAAACGTAAGCTTTTAAGGCTAAAACTAAAATTCAGTCTACAAATTAAGGCAAACGAAAATTCAATTCAATTCATGTTTTATTGTCCGCTAGGGAAAATTTGTTTTACGGCACAGTCAAACACAACACAAGGAAGAATAAACATCATGAAAAGGGAAGAGAATACAGAAGTGTTACAGAAGAAAAGAAACAAGAGACAAGGTAGTTACTTTGCATTGTTTATGAGTGTAATTGCTGTGGGAATTAAATATTTCCTGAATCTGTTGGGTTTACACCTAGGGGCACAGAGGCGTCTCCCAGATGGGAGAAGTGTGAATTCGCAATGGAGGGTGTGAGACACACACTCCCCTATGCTTTTGGCTTTTGTCAATGACCAGTCCCAAAGTACTTATAATCATCGACAATTTCAACAGGCTGACCATCAATTGTAGTAGGTTGAGGGTGTATGGTATTTTTCCTAAAATCAAGAACCAGTTTCTTTGTTTTTGAAACATTTAACTTTAGGGAGAAATCATTGCACTAGTTAGTAAAATCATCTAGAATAGGCCATTTAGAATTAAGGACGTTAAAGTGCTAGAGATGTAAATAAATGTAAAAATACAAATATGTACATGAGCAAACAGTTTTAGAAATGGAGCAGGTGTTACTTTGAAATAAGTGAACAGAAAAAAGCCATGACTAGACATAGTGCAGAAGAGGGATGAAGGAACACTTGCAAAAGCTTAGATATACAAAAAATCACAGAAAGGTATGTTACAAAAGAACATGCAAACATTAAAGATTTGGCAGAGAGTGAGGGGCTTGAATAATCAGGTGCATTTCTGGCAGGGAGAGTATGAAGGCTTGATGGGATAGATAGAAAATTAGCACACATAAAAAACAGCAATTCTGTCAGAGAGACTTATATGAATTAATAGCAAACATGGTTTCATTGAGGGCTTCTCAAATAAGTGGGCATTCAGGTAGATTGCCAGGCGAAAGTATTTGTAAATATATTTTGTCAAAGCAAGTCAGTTTTTTGCAATACATAAAATACATTTTTCCAAGAAAGTAATTTAGCCTTTGTCACTAGTGAAACCACTAAATAAAGACATAAATATAGAAATCTAAAGATGTTTTTATTCAATGTTGGTAGCAGGATGAACTGTCAGGTTGAGCTAAGTGTATATTTTGTTGCAGAGTTGCTGCAAGATGTTAACAGTGAAAACAGGTATTTAGAAATGACTCATTTCAAGAAGAAGATTTTCAGAATAATTATAAATCTAGCAGGATAGAGAAAGCACAGAAAATAGATAGATTGATTAGATTCGTATGCAAAGCCATTTAGCAAAGAAGGTGTGAGAAGACTGATAAACTAGTATACTTTGGATCTTTTTTTCTGAACCAAGGAAAATCTGATCATGTTTCTCTATAACAATAATAAAAAGTAGCATCTCAAAGCAATACAGCAGGTGTAAAAACAGTTATAAGGAACACAGATTACAAAGTAAATATAATAAAGACAAGCAGTTAGAGGTGCTACAGAAATTAGAAAATGAAGCAGTTGAAGAAAATGGAGACACTAAATAAGTCTTCTGAAAATAAAGGTTTTGAGGTTAGATTTAAATGCACTCAGGGTAGGTGACTCTGATATCACTGGGAATACAAATCCAGAGCTCTGGGGTACAGCTAGAGAAGGTCCTGTCACCCACAGAATGTAGATGTTTTTGAGGACATCTACAAGACCAGAGTCAGGCGGACAAAGGTTGCAGGGTGGGGAGTAGACAGATAATAAGTCGGATAGGTACTGAAGGAGGATGAGAATTTGACTCGAAAAAGTTGACTCGAAACCTGATAGGAAGCCAAAGACAGGTGTAATGTGATTGCTTGCTTGCGACCCGATCAGGATTCTGGCTGCCAAATTCTGAACATACTGGAGATTGCTCAGTGTGGATTTAATTACCCAGTAAATGGGATGTGCATTTATTAATTCTAGAAAAAATCCTTTCTTGGTTCTTCTAGTTCCCTTTAAAAGAAACTAAATCAGTGTGATGTTTCCACAATGCAGAGTGCTACATGGCCTCTATTTACGTATAATATTTGTGATGTAAACAAATTAATGCAAGCAGTTTTTGAGAATTTAAGTGTAGGCTGAGTTATTGCAGTTATAGCAAGACTAGAGATGTATGTAGGAAGAAGATAATGTTGGGAAAGTTGAGGAATACACTGATAACAAGAACACTTCCTAATAGGGTTAGGCATACTTCTGACAAAATGACAGGAGATGTTATAGACCGCAGAGGAAGATGATGAAGTTAACAGACTGAATGTTTACATAAATACGGGAATGAGGATTGTATTTTAGATTTTGTGTAGTTGCTAGCATTGAACTGTGTGTTGGATGCACATAAATTGAAGGAATGGGCAAACATAGCTGATGCTGATCCACAGAGCCAGCATCTTAAGATGTTTATATTTAGAGGCAATTTGATTAAATAACTAACTAGTTATGGATACTGATGTGCAAGACAGACGGAAAGGCTGTTTCCTTAAGCCAGCACTATAAAATAATTTATCCTCAGTGAGATGCTTGCATGCATCTCATAGTGGGTTTCTAACACTGTGTATAGTTACACAGTGCCTTTAGTTCCATCCCTTTTCTAAACTCTTTATCCAGTACAGAGGATTTGGAGCCTATCCCAGCAAGCAAGTGACGCAAGTCAGAATACACCCTGGACATAGAGGGTGAAAGAAAATTATTTATGTTGTTTAATTTTAAACACGAAGTTATAAATGCAGATGCAATGGGTGCCATTCGTACTCTGCGCTAGAGAACACTCATTGTTTATTGCTCCTTCTCCCTCTCTTGGTGCTGCCTCCTTCTCTGACGGAGTGCAGTGGGTGGTGCACTATATTTCCAGCCTCTGATTGGAAAAAAAGACCTGCTGATCTGCTTGACAGCACAGGAAGAGAAAAGAATGTGATTTTTCTGTATGAGACGCGTGTATTGTTTATGAAATTCAAGTATTTTAAATGTTTAATTAAAAAGTAAAAAATTTACAGCTTACACAAAGATTCTAAGCTGAAGAAAATTTACCCATTTACATAGTTAAAAAACATGTTTTTTAACTATGTAAAAAAATTGTTTTTTAACTATGTAAACCCATTTTTTTATAGCTTTTAAAGTCATGCAATGTCTAAGTTAGGCATGAACAGGTCATTGTATCTTATTTCGATTTATTTTTTAAAAATAAAAATGCTTGCCCAGCATACTTTCGGTGGTGCACCTATAGAAATTGGTCAGGAAATGTGATGGCATGCTGAACTTTTTCAGTCTGCGAAGAAAGAATAGGCTCTGCAGTGCTGTCTTGGCTACGCAGCTGGTGTGGTGGGACCAGGTTAGGTCTTCTGTGATGTTAGCAACTAGGAATTTAAAACTTCTGACCCTCTCCACTGCAGACCTGCTGATGTAAATGGGTGCATGGTCTGCTCTCAGGTTTTCTGTTGTCCACAATCAAATCCTTGGTCTTACTGGTGTTCAGAGAGAGGTTGTTGTCCTGGCACCATGCTGTCAGGATTTCAACATCCTGCCTGTACGTAGTCTCATCGCCGTTTGTGAGCAAGCCAATGACCGTCTGCAAACTTAATGGTGGGGGTTGTTTTGTTCTTGGCAACACAATTGTGAGTGAATAAGGAGTAGGGGAGAGGGCTTGTTACTAACTGGACACAGGCACGCAGACACCGTCGCATTCCCATGAGCACCCGATCACTCACTAATTAACTTCACTCACCTTGTCTATTTAAACTCCCACTCTGCAACTTGTCCTTGCTCACTATTGAGGTTTCCTCAGCCAGTGCTATGTTTCCAGTTCGTGACTTTGTCCGACCTCTTGTTTTTCTTGTAACCCTCTGGATTTCTGACCCTTTGCTCCTGATCTCTGACCTCGCTCTAGCTTGACAATTTGGATTATGTTCACCTTAGGAATTCAGTTTTGTCGCCCTCTGACTCTGCACAGGGTCTATTTCCCTACCTTTTCACTTGGCACACAGCCTTGGGGGGCACTGATGTTCAGAGTCAGGGTGGAGGATGAATTGGCCCCTAACCTTACCACCTGCGGACAACCCGTCAGAAATTTCAGGATCCAATTGCAGAGAGGGGAGCTTAGTTCTAGGTCCTGGAGCTTGGTGACAAGCCTTAAGGGTAAAATGGTGTTGAATGCTGAGCTGGTGTTGAACAGCATTCTCACATAAGTTCGTTTTTTGTCTAGGTGTGAGAGGGGGGTAGTGTGTAGAGCAGTGGCGATGGCATCCTCAGCTGATCTGTTCTGTCGGTATGCAAACTGCAGTGCGTCCAAGGTGTCAGGCAGTGAAGAGGTGATGTGTGCTTTGATCAGCGGCTCGAAGCACTTCATGACGACTGATGTGAGTGCAACGGGGCAGTAATCGGCTAACTCTGGTTTTCCTGGGGATCGGAACAATGTTGGTTTTCTTGAAGCAAAATGGGACTGTGTATTGAGTAAGGGAAAGATTGAATATGTCCATGAAGACGTCTGCCAGCAGGTCTGCGCAAGCCTTTAGAACTTGGCCAGGGATAGTGTCAGAGCCAGGAGCTTTGCGTGGATTTGTCTTCCTAAAAACTTGATACACATCAGCTCTGGAGACAGACAGTTGGTATTCCCCCTGGTTTACGGGGATTTTCTTAGCTGGTTCTGTGGTATAGACTTCGAACCGAGCATATAATGAGTTTAGTTCATCAGGGAGAAAGGTGGTTTATGTCGTATTGCTGTGTTGCGCTTCATAGTCTGTGATGGTGCAAATTCTGTTCCACATATTCTGGGTGTCTCAGGCAACATTCTGGTTTCGCTCTATAGTTATGTTAAGCTCTTTTGATGGCTTTTCTGAGGTCAGATCTGGATTTTATGTACATGTTCATGTCTCCGGAGTTGAAAGCGATTGTTCTTGCTTTGAGCTTAGCACGTATTTCAACATTTACCTATGGTTTTTGATTTGGGTATGTGCGAACTGTAATCCTGGTGACAACATATTCTATGCATTTAGTGATATAGCTATTAGCATATTCCGCGTACAGGTTAATGTCATTCTGGGCAGCGGCCGCTTTCCTCCAGGAACAGGTACAAGACTCCATAGTCCAGTGTAGCGGCAATGCTTGTTAATAAGACAGAATTAAGTGTTGCTGTGCTTTCCCATCTCTCTCTTCATCTCTGTGGTGCAGCCACAGAGAAGCTATTCATGCAGGCTGATTTAAAGATGTTTTCTTTTGATAAGGTACAGCTCCCAAATGGGGATGCACTTAGCTAAGCCTGGCTATCATGATCAATGGTCATCCATTGGGGCCTAAAGGTCTGCAAGATTCCAAGGGAGAGCCTCATCCAAGTGGTTTACAACCCCAAGGTCAGAGGGCATGGTTACTCATCATCAGCCAATCAGGAACTGGTAGGGCCGAGTAACCCACGTGGGTCTCTGATGCCCATGAAACTTTCAGCCAATGAACAACCTGAAGTTCCTCCAGGTAAAAACAGGCAACACAGAGAGCCTGAAAGGGAATTCCAGAGAAGGAAAATTCCAGGGGTGCGAGACAATTCCAGGGCAGGACAGCCCAGGAGCAGAAAGACTCCCAAGGGCAGGACATTCTCGTAGCGCGCCTCCTGACCATCCTGAGACTCAGCCCGGACAACCACGTAACGGCCAGTGTGTCCGAGTGCCAGAACTTTCCTTTGTTCTAAGAGTCGAGAGCGGAGGTTGCCAGAGAGTAACCAAAAGATCCACCCGAGGTTAGCATCAGCAGCAAGCCTCGTGAACAGGTCGGAACTGTGGACAGCTGAATCAGTATTCAGAACTAGCGCTTCATCAGGAACAAACCGGTCCTCTTCCTGACCTGCTGGGACCCACAGTCACTATTCTCCTGTGCACAAACTTCGCTAGTTAAAGCCAACACTAACTAGCAGGTCTTCAGAGAGCATCAGCAGCGCACCGTCGCAAGCCGCACAGCACAGCCTGGCACGGAGCCAGAGAGCGCAGATTAAACAGCAACAAGCCTGCAACTGTTTCTTTGCTTGTGCCCGCAGGAGATCAGAATCCCCAGAGATTGGATGAGTATTCAACTTCACTGCATTACTGCTCAAGAATTCAATTGTTATCCCAACCAGTTGATATCAATTTAATTCCTAAGAGTTATGTACTTGTTTGAGTATCTAAGGTAGAAGTTGTAACCAAGTTCAATTACGAAACGGTCTAAATGAATGATATACCGAACGTATGTCCTCTTTATATGTGTAACTCCTTGTAACTGAATGAATATATATCTTTTGTATTCTGATAACCCTCACGATAAGATCTGTTAGGTTTACATGCATATTCTATGTATTAATAAATGTATCCTCGTGTATTAGTACCTGTGTGTGTGCGTTGTTTGAGTTATATCGCATGGTTGGATTCTAAGGCCATTAAAGAATCAATTTTGTGATTTCCTGCCACAATTAATAATTGTCCCAGTTAATGCCCAAACCCCTACAGAACTGGTGCCTCGTGAGAGCACACTACACCAGGTAGTCTAGGTAATCCATCATTATTTTTCGTGCAAATCTAATTGTGCCGATAGACTATCTTATGTCCATTTGCATTTGTCGGTCATAGCTGATCACCCAACAAGCGGTATGTACAGTTAGCAGTACGGAAAACAACATAAAGTACAGAAATAGAATAACAGCAACACTGAGCCCTCAGCACCATACTGAGCACACGTCCATCTGCTCTCCAGCTTTGTTTCGTTGCAATTCAGCACAGAGCTGAATATCATCTCTAGATAGAACAGTGTTAAATAGTCTGCAGACCAGTAGCAATTTTTAAAGTTAATTGCAATTGACCACAGGTGTTTTTCTATAGCTGTCAGGTTCATTTACATGAAGGAAATCTCTTACCGAGTAAGATTACAGTGCATTAAGTAGTAGAGGATACTTACTGAGTAACCTGATGCGTTTAAAAGCAGCACAACTGGGCAGGAGTCAAACTTGCAACCTTCTGGTTTGTAGTCAGATGTGTTATCCATTATACCACTGGCATGATGCGTTGAACTGTAACACAGTGAGCTTAGTGCTGCTACTAGCAATGCGTTACCCTGGTCCATTATTTTCCAAAAGTGAGAAACACTTGTTTTCTAAGTTTTGTCTGTTTTAAAACATCATCTCTCAAACCAAGAGTTTATCCTTTGCCCTGCAAGTCCGATTCATTTGGATTCCAAAGAAAAAAAATGTTTTCTTCCAAAACATCATAAAATCGTCACTTCATCCAGACTCTACCTCTCTCTTGAAGTGGTACAGCAGACCTTTCCAGGTGAGCAGATCACAGAGTCCGAAATGAGCTTCCTCCGTCAAGCAAAGTACCTGAACTTGACTCTGTCATCATAAAAGCACCCCTGTAATAAAGCAATTAAATTCCGAAATCAAGAGGGGAATTACCTACTGAAGTTCAAGAAGTCATCAATTTTAACCTAGCAAACACATTAAAGGCTGCATCTATACAAGTACGATTCTAGAAATGCTCACCAGATTATGTTTTAAGAAGGAGCTGCGGTTTAGGTTCCACCGAGATATAAACTCAGATGGCTGGATTCAGAATGCAGACTGATGGCATATAGATCCCTCGGTGATCTTCTGCATGTTCAAACCACCAGCATGTGACGACTCATGGTAAAGTGAAAAAAAAATGCCCTCAACATTGCTGACATTTTTTTGCCAGCTGGGAATATTTCTTCAGCATTGATAAGCAAGGTTTGTATTTCATCTTTCGCAAGTTTTATCAATTTCAAGAAAAAACAAGTTGTTCAAGAAAGGAAATTAATATTTGCATTCAACTATATCAAGCCGTAGGTGGTTGTCCATAATGATCAATTCTATACAACAGGAAGAAATGCATTGCTGGAAACTGGACCCATAATCTCCTGTTTATTAAACAGGTGCTTTAACCAAGTAAGCCACAGCACCAACAGAGCACTCCACTTTTACAGCCACTTAGACTTATCGTTCTGAGACATCTGCATTCAGTGTGTGCTGAGCGTGCTCGCTGAGCAAGTTGCCACCTTTACATGTAATTGCAGCAACGGCACCAAGAGAAAGGATGAGAAATGGCTTTTATCTGGAACTTTTCATGTCCAAGGAGCTCAATGTGTTTTCCATGTACAGAAGGGTGTCCTCTACACTGGCCACTGAAGCACAGCGTAGGCTTGGTGGTTTGACATCTCCCAAGGAAAATTTTGAAATCGCATGCGGAACAGGAAAATTCCCCTCGATGATCTGCTTATCTGTTGTGTTCTTCATGCATGGGTTCAAATCCCATACTTGTCAATCTCAACATCTGACACATGTGCCATTTCTAAGTTGAGCTTGTGTTCTTTTGTTCTTTTGCTCCAGTACAGCAAAAGAGCAATAATATTTCTAGCGGTGGCTGAACATGGTATAGTAGGCTAACATCAGTATCAAGCAGTGACAGTATCAGTATCAGATGAGGCTGCAGTACTTTGGTTTAGGAGCAGCAATATCTTTCTTGTGGAAAGAGGTATGACTGCAGTAATACAGCTCTTTGGAGCGAAAAAGTATCAACTATGGACATAAAGTCAACAGTTACGTTTAGAATCTAAAGACATAGGCGCCAATGCTCCAGGTAAAACTGGAGCTCACAATCTCTGCATGACTCCATTGTGCACTGCTGTATACATACCACACACTAACTGACTGTGCTATTGGAGCTGCACAACCTGCTCTCCTCACACAGACTGGCACTGCACAAACATAGGGTGAAATGTACCCTTGCTGAAGAACCACACCCTGAGAGAGGAAACACCTCAGAAAATGGAGGTGCAGTCCGAAATGGAAATCTAATGGGTAAATTGATTCTTAGATGTAACTGCTGTGCTGCGTGCAGGTTGTCAGAAGACAGTTTGTCAAGACAGGACATAACTCTCTAAATTACCAAATTAGCCGAGTGCAATTGCTAAACTTTGCAGAATATGTATTGGCGCTTCTTCTTTCGTTTCTATGTTGTAATCTTTCTTGTCCTAAGGAAAGGGGAAGTATTAGAAAAGGGACTAAGTGCTGTATTTTTCCACTGCATCCAACATCTTTTATAAAAAGCCTGTACTGCCTGTAGCAAGTGGAGTCTCTGATGCACTCTGCAGAGTGACAGCAGGACTCCCAATATTGCAATATTGAAATAAAGACCTTACTCAGGTGAGAACTCTCTCTTGTGGCTTCCTTGATAGGTATATTTCCATGACAATTTGGCGACAAGGATGGGATCACAAACCTGAGTGTGGACAGCTGCTGAAATTCCATCTGGACCCGGACAATTTTAGTAAATTGGACAAACCTCAGGGAATAAACTGCTTATCTTTTCCAGAGCGTCAGGATAATTCACGGCCGTCTGACGTCAGTAATTGATCCTTTTAAAGAACCTTTTGTTTTAGACTGTAGAAGTAATCTTACTATAAGCCCGGGGCTTCAGTAAGCAGGTCTTGGACCTGGTGAGTCTGGGACTCAAGTAAAAAGACGGTTGACAATATTTCCTGTGGTTTTGTTGCAGAGAAATAGGAGGCCGGTGAGGGTGTTCTCACACGGGTTTGATGAGTCTGGGACTCATATAAAGAACTTATTTTAACACAGACATGTGGTTAGTGCCCTGTGGGGTAGTTAATGTGGTAAAGTTCTAAGTAAGGCACCGATCGGTAAAATGGGTAATGAAAATTCAAAGATGAAAACGGGACCAAGTGGTCCAGCAAAATACATGTATGATAAGTTTGGAGAAATGGGAATAAAGAAAGTTAGGTTTTCCAGAAAAAGGTAGTTTTAGTACCAGACAGATACAACAACTAGAAGAACAGTTTAAAGAAAAGGAGAAAAAGGGAAATAAGAAAGTCAACTGGAAGTGTTTTGAGCTGTGGAAAACTGAGGCGCAAGTTAGAGAAAGATGAAGTAAACTGGGCAATAGTGGGAAGCAAACTGAAACACCCATGAACATAGTGGGAAGAGAATATGGATTAATATACTGTCAACCTTTTACTGATAATATGTCAGGGTGGACAAGTGAAAGATGGCCCCGTGACGGTAGTTTTCAGCCATGGGCCATACGATTAATACACGAAATGACAGATTTGCCTAACCCAGGGGGAGATCCTTTGTGGGATTATGAGTATATGTGTAAATGTGTAAGTGTTTGGGATGAATGTGCTAAAAGGTATGAGCCACGATGGGGTAAGAAACCTGAACAGATGATGTTGAGCACTACTAAAGTGTACCCCGAATTGGATTGTTTTGCAGTAGGTACTGCTCCTGTAATTGACCCTCCGTCACCTCCACCATATGGGGAGATAGGCGACCGACCTCGCCATATAATAGAATACGGAAAGGGGGACAGGGTGACCCTAGAGGGGCGCTCTCGCCATCCCGCACCAGAACAGGGGTGCGGTATGATGGGGGTCCCTCCACCGACCCTTCCGCCGTTCTGCATCCCCGGTCCAGGGATGGGGAGGAGGTGGTGCCCCATATGCCAATGATTGAATGTCCTAATCCCCGCACTGGTGAGGATGAAGAACCTACTGTCCTTGTTTTCCGCCCATGGAAATTAACTGAGTTGGCGGCAGTTTTTGGGGAGCTGCCAAACCCCAAAACCAATGGGCGCAAGTACACGACAGCCCTAAGACGACTGGTAGCACAGTGCAGACCCACGAGCGGAGAGCTAGAGACTATTTTGCAAAAGACTTTGAAGCTTGATTACGGCGACATAAGGGGAGACGGTCAAAATGAGTTTAGCCCTGACCAACCATACAGCAGCATGCTGGCAGTGACTATCAGACCCAGCTTAATGCCATATGTCGCAGAATAGAGACAAAATACCCGGGGAAAGTGGATTGGGTGGTGCTGGGGCAAATTAAGCAGAAACCCGGAGAAACCTGCAATTACTTTTTGGAGAGACTGACTCCTCTCTTCAGTAATCTTAGTGGCCTGCCTGAATCCCCAGCAGGAGGGGAAGGGTCAGTTTATGAAACCCAACTCACTTAACTTTTTGTAGAGGGACTGCTTTCAGAAATAGGCGGCATGGTAAAAACTACCTGTATCGGCTGGGACACCACCCGATTAGCAGAAGTATGTCGCCATGCTTATCATGCTGAATGACAGCTCACAGACAAAAGGGAGCGGAAAGCCCGAAAGGACAGTCATCAGCTTTACCAACTGCAAATGGCTCAGCTGCAGTTTTACCAGGGTAACCACAGTAGAGGCCGAGGGCAAGGGCAGCGTGGCCGTGGAGGATGGAGAGGAAGAGGCAGAGGCCCGAGAGGGGACTCCCAGGCTTGCTTCAAGTGTGGACGGAAGGGACACTGGGCTCGTGACTGCCCTGAACAAAACACAGCAGGAGGCAGAGACGACGGTGACAACTGGGATCCACCACCACCCCCTCCAGCCGAGGTAACCATGAGCTCACCCTGGCAAAGGGAGCAAAGGGACTGACTTTCATCGAAAGCTGAGGTAGGGATACCGGAGCCACACACTCGTTACTCAGGGATAATATCCATAGGTTCAACCCTACCTCAAAGTCCATTTTAACAGTAGGAGTAACGGGACATCCGATAAAATCTTATTTTTCTGCACCCCTCACAGTAGAATGCCAACAGCATGGGTTTGGGCCAGGTAATCACTCGTTCCTTCTTTCTAAAGGGTGCCCTGTTAATTTGTGTGGCAGAGATTTACTCTGCAAAATGGGCCTCACCATCGTCTGTTCAGAACAGGGGCTTGAGCTAATCTGCAATGAAGACTGCTTGCCACGCACCATGTTAGTACAACACTCATCCATGATCCCTGACTGCTATTACAGTTGGGACTTAGTGCAGGATGAGGAACAAACACCACAACTCCTTTTACAGGAGGTTAAAAGACTGTGGCCAGGCCATGGTGATTTTCAGGATGGGAGTAATTTACATTGTACTGCAGAGGTTAGTTTTGAAGGTCCAGCTGAGGAATTTGAGACGGCGTGGTTCGGTGATGGACAGTGTAGTGACCCTAACCCTAACCCTAACCCCTAACTGGCAATGGGTATTTAATTTCGGCAGACTTTGCAGCACTAGCTATAACCTTAACAGAAAAGCAGAAAACACTTTATCGAGCGGGAATGCACCCTCATGTTTCCCTTGCTAAAGCATCAGGTTTTCTCTGGCAGGACGTGGGTGTCTTTGTCCGGCGGTGTGTTGAAAGCTGCTCGTGGTCAGCTCCGGATTCAAAGGGAGTTAGATACAATGCCACACTCCAGGCTAGTTGGTACCCATGCTCAGCGATCCTTCAAACCTGGAGGACCATGCACCTTACGGCTCCAGATGACCAAATGGGTGCATTATTTGTGTCTACCCCTGTTGATACTTCCCATCCTGCACTAGAGGGGGTGCCTAGTTCCCTCTGGGCAGCCCACAAATATGATGTGGGACTGATGAAAGGCGCTTCCCCGCTCGAAGTGAAGCCCCAAGTCCACCTATAGGCCGAATATGCCCCAGTATCCGCTCAGGCCAGATGCTGAAGTTGGGCTCCAACCCGTGGTTAACCAGTTGGTCACTGCAGGAATCTTGATTCCCTGCCCAACATCTCCCTGTAACACCCCACTGTTCCCCATTAAAAAAGCTGATGGGGAATCCTGGCGCCCGGTCCAAGACCTAAGAGCAGTAAATGCAGCTATATATGCTCAAGCTCCTGTAGTTCCAAATCCAACCACCATTTTGTCATCTATCCCCGGGGACTCAAAAGTTTTTTTCTGTAATAGATTTGGCAAATGCATTCTTTAGTATCCCAGTATCCCAGAGTCTCAGTTTTGGTTTGCTTTCACATTTCAAGGGAAAAAGTATACTTGGACTTGAATGCCTCAGGGGTATACCGAGGCTCCTACTATCTTTTCCTCTGCATTGCAGGACTTGGGTTTGGTTTTAAAAACGGTAGTACATTAGTGCAGTATGTTGACGATTTGTTGGTTTGCTCTCCAACCGAAAGCGCTTGCATTCAGGATACTAAAGATCTTCTAAATTATCTTGGCAGTACTGGAAATAAGGTTTCGCTATCAAAGCTGCAGCTTGTAAAAAAGAACATATGTTATCTGGGTCATGACATCTCTGCAAATTCACGCTCAATTGACACGGAGCGAATAACTACTATCCAAAAAATTCCAAAACCCCACACCAAGAAGGAAATTATGTCCTTCTTAGGCTGCACAGGTTACTGTAGGGCGTGGATACCAGGGTATGCAAAAATTGCACAGCCATTGTCTGACATGGCACACGCCTCAGGCTGGAATATGACCGACAGACTGACTTGGACTGATCAAGACTGCTCTTGTGTCTGCCCCTGCGTTGGGCATTCCTGACATGACTAAGGGGTTCACTTTATATGTTGGCGAGAAGTCTGGTTTCTACAGTGCTGTCCTTTTACAAGAACACTGAGACCGTCTTAAACCAGTTGCTTATTATTCTCAGCGACTTACCTCTGTAGCCAGAGGCCTGCCAGCCTGCCTATGTGCTGTAGTGGCAGCAGCTGTAGCCGTCATGGCTTCTGTCTCCTTGGTTTGTTATCGTCCTCTTAAACTCTTAGTTCCACATGCTGTGGCCTCTATCCTCCTTCAAAGTAAAACGTCACATTTTTCTTCTGCATCTACTCTTCACTACCATCATGTCCTTTTATCTTTGCCGCATGTTACTGTCGAGCGATGCACAGTGTTAAACCCTGCAACCTTGCTACCTACTCAGGACATGGAGGAGCCACATAATTGCCTGGCTGCCATCACCTCTCAGGTAACCCCCAGGCAAGATCTCTTTTCTTCTCCCATCCCTAACTCTGAGTTGCTCTTCTATGTTGATGGGTCAGCTCGCAAAGACCCGACCACCGGATTGAGTCATGTGGGGTATGCAGTGGTCTCTGACCACTCCACTGTCGAGGCCGCTCGCCTCCCTTCGCATTTATCTGCCCAGACAGCCGAACTTTTTGCTTTAACAAGGGCTTGTGTCCTGGCAACCCGAAAATCAGTTACTATTTACACTGATAGTAGATACGCTTTTGGGGTTGTGCATGACTTCAGTACTCTCTGGAAAAACAGGAGGTTTCTCACATCACAAGGCACGCCGATCCAACACTCCCTCTTGGTAAGCAACTTGCTTGAGTCTATTTTGTTGCCCAGCTCCGTTGCTGTGTGCAAGTGCGCAGCACACACCCGTTCGCCTGATGAGGTCTCAAGAGGCAACTCCAGGGCCGATGTTGCAGCAAAGGCAGCTGCGGCATCCCTTTCTTCCTCTGCACTTTTACTTCCCCTTCTCAGCTCAGAGTCCGAAATGGCCTCACTAGCTAACGTGCAGGCCCTGGCCACTCCGGCTGAAAAGGCAATCTGGAGAAGGTCTGGCTTGTTTTCTAATGGGGTCTGGCTAGGCCCGACGGGGAAACCAAGTCTTCCCCGACATTTTTTCCCCTACATTGCTAAAATGACACATGGATGAGACCATGTGTCAAAAGAAGGGATGGTAAGTATGGTGAGTATGCAATGGGACACGAGGGGATTCACAAATTTTGCAGAGAAATTTTGTAATAAATGTCTCATTTGTGCACAAAACAATGTAAGGCAAGGCACTAAAACTCAGGCCTCAGCGCCCCTCATCCCAGATGATCCGTTTGATCACATTATGATGGATTTTATTGAACTAACACCATGTAAGGGATACAAGTACTGCCTGGTGATCGTAGACATGTTTTCTAGATGGGTAGAAGTTTTTCCCTGTAAGCATTTTGATGCCAAAAGTGTGGCTAAGCATCAACTCCAGGATGTCATTCCCCGATGGGGAATCCCAGGGAAACTTAGTTCAGATAACGGTACCCACTTTGTGAACAGTGTCATTACCTTTCTGGCAGATCGCCTGGGCATTAATTTAAAACAATTGTTCGTACCACCCTCAAAGTGGTGGTGCAGTGGAACGAGTAAATGGGACCATAAAAATAAACTGACCAAAATGATGGCTGAAACAGGAATAAATTAGATGACCTGCCTACCATTGGTGCTGATGTATTTAAGGGCTAGGCCACATTCCACCACGGGGCTCTCGCCACACAAGGTTCTTACTGGACGCCACATGAGAATAGGGCTCCCAGTAATGAAGGGGGAGGCCACAGACCTCACCCAGTTAGATGAGTGTTTGGTAGCATATTGCCAGGAAATGTCTAAACTTGTTAGTGATATTCATAAACAGGTTAAAGCTGCGCTGCCTGCACCAGGCCAGGACCTCTGCCACACACTCCATCCAGGAGACTGGATTCTAGTGAAAGACTTCAGGAGGAAGAAGTGGTGTTCACCCAGGGAGAGGGGACCTTACCAGGTGTTGCTGACCACTGCCACTGCTGTGAAGGTCGTGGAGAGGGTGCCCTGGATTCACGCATCCCACTGTAAAAAGGTCACGAGCGAACTGAGCGAAACACTGAAGTGATGTCTCCACTAGAATGGATGGGGATTGCCTGCTTGGGACTGCTGTGCACAGCCTTCTTCATTTTTATGTGGAAGCCTGTCACCACTCCGAATGAAGAAGAATCTAAACGCGAAGTCTCTTCGTGTAAAGACTGGCTGAATGAGGCTGATAATGAGGGGGATATTAATAATTTGTGGTATAAATCTGTGAATCATACTGCTAAATCACAGAAATTGAATGTATCTTGTTACGTATGCACTATAATGCCTCCTTCTACAGCCTCACCCATGCGACTTTTTCCCCAACCGGTTAGTAGTCCTATCTCTGAATGTATAAGTTTAGTGGCAGGATTTCCAAAGCCAAACCCAAAACATTTTCCCACCTTCACCATAATGTCTTTAAATTACTCCAAGGGTCTACAAATTCCGATGACCCCACTGATATGAATAGGAATACTACGGTAGCATTAAGCTTTGTTTCACCCTCCGATCCAGGAGGACTTTCTTCTATTCGCTTCAATGTTGCCAGTAAAAGATCAGAATGCCCTCCTTTGTGGGATTACCTAAGAAATCATATTACCTGGACTAATTCTCCTGTTAAAATAGTAGTCTACCTGCCCTCGATGGTTTATCACTCTTATTGCTATGAAAATAATGGCCATGGCCTCTCATTAGGAAGAACAGGAGGCTGTAACACTACGGTTACGAGCCATACTTTATCCAACAGAACTATGGTTTTAATGGATTGGTATTGGCAATGTGGTGCGAAAATTTATGATAGCCTTCCTCCCCAGTGGAGAGGAGTGTGTGCCCTAGTCACTTTACACCACTCCATTCTTGTGGTCCCAGTGAACTCTCATTTGATAAATTCAGTCAAGCCTCTTCAGAGGAAGCTAAGGGTCAAATGCGCTCTCAGTTGGGCTGACAGATATGGCCCGGATATGTCTAATATACCAAATAACTATAGACTATTTACTGCAGCTGAAATGATTTATTCCTCAGGACTGAGTATTCAGGCTATAGCTAATGCCCGGTGGTTACAAATTACTCGCTATGAAATGTACTCCTTTATTAATATCACGCTAGAAGGCTTAGACGCTATCAAACAAGAATTAAGGGGAGTCCGATTAATGGCACTTCAGAACAGGTTCGTGCTAGACCTCCAAAATGCAGTCTCTGGAGGAGTCTGTGCTTTAATAGGAGACTCCTGTTGTACATATATTCTAGCTAATGACGATGATCACGGGAATCTTACATTCGCTATTCATCATTTGAAGCAACTAAAAGACAGGGTGAATAAAGAAAGAGGCATTAAAGATACACCCGCTTCCTTCTCCTGGTTAGAATCACTGTTTGGGCCATGGGGAATGTTTTTCTTTAAGTTACTAACACCGGTTATACTTGTCTTTCTCTTATTATGTTGCTGTATGACACGTATTATTCCAACGCTTCGCAATATGGTAATGAATATGTTTACGCATCGGTATATTTTGTTAAGAACACAAGAATCCGAAGCATGGGAACCTCCTGGGAATCCATATGAAGGATCTAGCTTTTAAACATTTTAAGAATAAAAAGGAGGGAATTGAAATG
Source organism: Atractosteus spatula (assembly GCF_055471065.1). NCBI lineage: Eukaryota > Metazoa > Chordata > Actinopteri > Semionotiformes > Lepisosteidae > Atractosteus > Atractosteus spatula. The sequence goes on along the minus strand of NC_142733.1, from coordinate 138,227 downwards.
GAAATCTAATGGGTAAATTGATTCTTAAAATGTTAAAGAACTTTAGAAAAATATATGACAATGATGTAACTGCTGTGCTGCGTGCAGGTTGTCAGAAGACAGTTTGACAAGACAGGACATAACTCTCTAAATTACCAAATTAGCCAAGTGCAATTGCTAAACTTTGCAGAATATGTATTGGCGCTTCTTCTTTCGTTTCTATGTTGTAATCTTTCTTGTCCTAAGGAAAGGGGAAGTATTAGAAAAGGGACTAAGTGCTGTATTTTTCCACTGCATCCAACATCTTTATAAAAAACCTGTACTGCCACTGTACTGCAAGTGGAGTCTCTGATGCACTCTGCAGAGTGACAACAGGGCTCCAAATATTGCAATATTGAAATAAAGACCTTACTCAGGTGAGAATTCTCTCTTGTGGCTTCCTTGATAGGTATATTTCCATGACAAGTCAATCCCACATGTCATGAGACCACTAGATCAAACAACAAGAGCTGATGCCACTCAGCATTCTCACAGTCAGCACTATGAGGAAGGGGGTAGCAGTTCAGGGTAAGGTCTAAAGCGCTGGATTACGGCTCCAGTCTTGTCGGAGGAATGGATTTACATCCCGCTGCTACCAAGTCTCATGTGGAACAGGAAAATGACCCCCGAGTACAAGGAAAAAAAAAGATCATCTGGAGCGTGCCAACTCATGTCCGGACAGCCAAGTTTCCTTGACAAGGTGGCTGAGTCGTTAAGGCTATGGATTGTTAATCTATTAGGCTCTGCATTTATGGGTTCAAATCTCATCCTCATCACTCTCCATGTCTGATGTGTGCCTGTTCAAAGCCTTGCTTTCCTTTGCTCCGGTACTAGAGCAGTCCATTTTCTAACGGTGGCTGAACATGGTATAGTAGGCTAACATCAGTATCGAGCAGTGACAGTAACAGTATCTATGTGCCGCTCCTGCCAAGTGGCTCTGGGTTAAGACCGCGCTTTCACTTATTTGTAATGCAAACGGAGAAAGCAATTTTTGACAGTCTCTCGAGAAACTGTGCTAAGTGTTTAAAGATAGACTTTGTCAGTTGCAACTGGAATGATGGCATCTCAAATATTTTGTGCTACCTCTAGACGTTTATACAGTAGAAGCCTGGTTCATGGCTTAAATTCAAGCTGAGCAAAACTAAGGAAACAATTTGATGTAGAACTACAATTTAAATGAACGGGAACACTACAGTATATTGCACTGTATGTGTGAGGAAAGTTGTTCTTGCTGTCGCTTGTGTAGCTCAGTTAATCAAACAGAGGACTGGAATGGAAATAGTCATGAAACTTTAGGTTGCTGGTTCGAATCTGGCTCAATGGTGTTATGTCATTAAAAGGTAAGAATAGTGAATCTCCCTTTCACTTAGAGGTTGATCGAAAGCCAAATTAAACGGTTTTCCATGGAGCAGACTTCAGACCTTTTTATTTCTTTTATTTGTACAGGAGGACGCATTCCCAAACGCGAATCTCCTGTTTTAGAAATGCTTTGGGTGGTGTGAAATGAAAATAAGAAATCAACTTCAGATGCACATGGAATCAATCACGTCTTTCATTCGAGCTGTTTCATAGACTGCTCAAGAGCTTTCCTTTCACAGATGCGCAAAGGTTAATGATGGGGGTGCACGCTTCAACACGCCTTACAACTCTATTGAGTGATAGAGATGATTCATAGTGTGTTCAGTTCGATATACAGTTGTGTGAAAAACTAAGTACATCCCATGAAAAGGTTTGACTTTTTTTACATTTTTATACAAAAGGATATTTGATTGTCATTTCAACAGCTCATGCTGGGCTGGGAACTGCGTACCCCGGTGGATTTGGCATTTGATTCACCGCTGGGAGGAGAGCTGGCGCAGCCAGTCAGGCTGGATATCAAGTGGAACCTGTGAATACACAGCTTCACCTGAACCCACCTGACTCAGGCAGGGGTATGGCAGAAGCGATACTATGATCTGCGCTACAGTGGGGCCCCCTTCATACCGCGGGGACCTCATCTGGGTCTACAATCCACAGCACTGCAAGAGCCTCAGCCCAAAGCTGGTGCCGGCATGGGAGGGACCCGGGGAGGTTCTGGAGTTTGTGGGGGAAGTCTGCTACCTTGTCTGGCGAGGGAAGCGAGCGAGCGAGGGAGGGAGGGCACCGAGATCATCAGGGCTTCAGGGCTTGAACGGGAGGGTGCGGAGGAGCCCAGGGTGCAGCCAGTTCCAGATTTCACCTGACCAGGGTGGCCAAGAATGTGGCGCTGGGCGCCGTGTGGCCTGGAGGATTTTGTGCATAATGTAGCTCGGTTATTGGATGTTGGTGGGTCGCCATACGTTTCAGGTGGAGGTGATGTGGTGCCCTCGCCTGGCGTTGTGGCCGAAGAGAGTCCAACCCCTTCGCGGCAAGGGGAAAGTTAGGAATAGCATGTTGAACTTGATTTCAATGAACAGGAATACTTCATTACTACAATACTACTCAGATGTATGTGTGAGAAAAACTGTATGTTGAATTTCTTCAATATCTCAGTTGGTAGATTGGAGGATTGTGGTGGGAATCCTTAGGTCACTGGTTCGAATCCGGCTCGAAGGAAGGCACAATTTGTGTCCTTCAATCAAAATGTAAAAATAGCAAATTGCATTCACTTAGATGTTGATCGAAAGCTCAATGAACGATGAAGCAGAGACTCCTGTTCTGAATTCTCCACTCCTTGGAGTGTCCTGTTTTCACCAAGATCAAACTAAATCAGTACGAGGGATTCTAACATATTCTAATGATTCAAAGACTCTGTAACTGCGTATTTATAACATATTCAAGCCTGTGCTCTAAAAGAAGAAATATAACAAATATAACCTCTGTGGTGTCACTGGTAAAAACATCAACACTTTTGGTTGAAGATCCAGGTTTGCTTCTGGTTTTTCATGGCATCATCGCTTCAGCATCTCCAGTGTGTTTCTTTGAAAGATACTGTTTTTTCCAACTTCATTACCTACAGCTTTCTTTGAGCAAAGGTAGGTCGTTATAGAAAGAAAAGTTTTAATAAAATGTTATTTTTAAGGACTTTCTGAATTGAGTTTAATAAGTGTCAGTATGTTATATTACTGTTATTTAGTATCAAATATTTATTTTTTATTATTAGGATTTGTGTACAGAAGGATGCGATGAAAAGAAAAACGTTCAGTTCCATACTGTTGGGTATAATACTCTTCCGTGTCAGAACACTATCGGAGTCTCTGCCCGCCCCATTACGCTGAACTGACCCCTGAAACCTCACCCTATCACCTTTTGCCTTTCTTTACCTTTTCACATCCCATGTAAGAATGTCACAGTAAGGTGAACCCTTTGGGTGAGGAATGTTCCTGCCTCGTGTACGACTACGCCACCTAGCAATACAAACGGGGTGCTAGGACCCCTCTACATAGCCACAGGTTCTGTTTATCTCCCAGAATCACTAATGCACACACAGACCAGCAACAAGCATTCATATTGCATAAGTGCCCTTTTATTTTCCAACTACATTCACATTCACTATCACCCAAAGATGCAACAAAAACAGCATTTCCAGCAAGAAAAAGGCCCTTCCTGGGGTCATCCAGGTCATCCAGAGAAATACACAATAGAAATCCTCTATTCCCCTCGGTTTGAATCGGCTAGCTGGGTCGGTTTCTTTGTTCCTTGTCTTCAGGTGTTAAAAGTCTCTGTACAGTACCTCTGTTCCAATGCCAATATCTACCGTGGTCGTCAGTAACTGAACCAATAGTTCCTTGCCTCCAGGTATTTGAAGTCTCTGCTCAGTACCTCTGTAGTCTCGCGCTCTGCAGCTTCCCTTGTGCTGTCATCTCCAGGTTCCCTAAGGAATCGGTAGCCCCCTCTGTTCTGTCTCAGGTGTTTTTATCCCACTCCTTAGCCAATCCCTTTCAGAGGGTTTTCCACTGTCCCTGTTAGAATCGGGTTTGCCCAGTATTATTCCAGGAGGAAGCTTGTGTTTTTTGAGGGGTGTGGGAGTGCCAAGCTAGGTGTTGTGGGACCTTATCACTTCATTGTTCACTCTCTGGCTCTCCCTCTTCCTTCCTTGGTCTGGCTAAAACTGGCTCAGTGACTCCTCACACCTCCAAGTATCGATACCTAATTGCTTCCTGAATGACTTGGGTGTGACTGTTGTTACTGACTGTTCCAAGCTAATAATTCATTGGGACAACTGCAGTTGCCACCTGGCAATATTGACACCATCCTGGAAATCAACATAACCTAATCAATCCCAGCCTGCTACTGCCTCAGTGGCCCACATCCAGCGACAAGAACAATTCTAGTAGTTGGACATATGGCGGTATTGCAATTAATGCACAAAGTATATTTTCAGTAGAAATGTAGAAATTTGATGTTGAACTACACTGCATCAGGCTGTATGTGTGAGAAAAGCTGTACCTTCCGCCCTTCGACTGGAGATTGTTATGATCGATATTGAACTATCTAAGAAAACCAACCATAATCAGACACACAGGCAGATTTTCAAAAAGCATTTAGGAGTTGACAGGGTCAACTGTATCAGTGGTACAGCCCAGGCGTATTTAGACAACATGTCTATATATGTTAACATGTAACAGAAACCGTCGTTGAACTCTCTGTACACGCTTACGTCCACCAAGTCAGCCTGCAACTGCCAGTCCATATCAGGCACCAGCATCCTGTTTCTATGAGCAAGCTAATCGTACAGCCATTCTAACACATGTCCGCGGCTTGTGCTCACACCCCGGGAACTTGCAGCCCTCACCAGACTCCCCACACTGCCGTAACTCTCCGATTTCTTAGGGGTATAATATAGCGCACTCAAACCCACTGCAGTCATGATCGCCAATTGATGCCAATACGCACTTTTATACATATATTTATAAAAGAGTTTGACGAAAGGTGTTGCTTCTCACTACTATCATTTTACATGGCCATAACTTTATTGAACAAATGGTTTAAATGATCAAGGTCATTGATGGAAAAAGTATGTGAACCCTTATATTTAGGAGCTAGTGGAACCTCCTTTATTGGCAATAACGTCAACCAAATGCTTTCTGGAGCCTTTTTTGTCAAAAATGACAAAATATAAAACCCATTCAACGATACAGAAATGTTATAACAGTCTTAAGAAAATACATCCATCCTCAAATTCAACACAATAAACAGAAAACCACAAAACAATATTAAACATTTGTACTACAACTTCTTCTTCCTCATTCAGAATACTTTACTAATTCTTTCCCACTCTATTCACTATTGTCCATGCATACAGCCCTTGCTTTCAGAGCAATATCTGAATCAAGGTCCAAAGCGGTAAGAAAGCTGAATTACGAAAAAAATCATAAGGCACTGGGCATCACTGTAAGCCATCATGTTCTACTTGCATGGTCATACTAGAAGAATATCACCTGTTAGTCTTTGTTGCGCATCAAGCAGAGTACCTGAACTTGACTCTGGAATGGTAAAACTGTACAATAAATGGATGAAAGCGGAAATCATGAGCAGAATTTCACACTTAAGTTGAAAAATTAATCGATTTTAAGAAGAAGAGACAGGTATGTTTTGTGACTCACAATGATCCTCTTCTCGATCCAAAAAAGATTCATATTATGGTGCCCTCGCCTGGTGGTGGAAGGGAAGGCCTGCCAGACTGCTGGATGTCCCCAGTGACCAGCACTACAGCTACTTGGCGTTGGCATCAGCCCTCCTGACGTGTTTCGGCAGAGGAGAGGAGGTGTATGGATTGCTGCGGACAAAGCTGGCCCAACAACGGCACCTATCGGGAGAGCCCCTGGGGCCGGTTGCTGCAGACCTGGCCTACTTAACTGCCAGGTTACCCAAACCCTCTCAGAAGTGGCTCACCAGGAGATAGCACTCCAGGTGTTCCTCCGGGCCTTGGCGCTGACAGAGTTGTAGCACCATGTGATGCTGGTTGCGCTGGTCTCCTTGGAGCAGGGTTTTGTGCTGGATGAGCAGGCCGATGCTGTGTTTGAGAAGGGCGCTCCTTGCCGGGCAGTGGAGGCCACATCAGAGGAATCGGGAGAGGAGGAGGAGATGACCAGTGTGGCAACACCAGCGGAGCAGCGACAGCTGGTCACCTGCTACCTTCCACCTGCTAGGGAGAACTTCACCCAGGAGTGCCAGGCACCGGAGCCCCAGGGCTGCTGGAAGCCACTGGGAAACGGGATTGGGGCAACCTAAAGGGTGGCAGGCCACTCTTGAATCATGCTACCCTGCTCCGGAGAGCCCAGAGGAGTGCTACACCCCACCTGCCACAGTGGGCAGGCACTGTCAGGCACTGGTCAACACCGGCTCGACCATCACCCTGCTCCAGACCCCCAGGATGGGAGACCACCAGCCTGCACCTGAGGACGGTGATGGGACAGTGTGCAGACTGTGCAGTTTTGGGCCACAAGGGTGAAACACCCCTTTTATCTCGCCCCAATCCGTGAGGACTACATCCTGGGGTTGGACTGGGTGCAGCAGGTGAGTGGCTGCCTAGACTTGAGCCGGCGGGAGTCGGTGGGTCAGGAGGAATGGATCCGTCTCGCAGGGGGGCGGGGTGGAGGGTGTCCGGGGCATGCAGGCTGACTGGAGCGGGAAGGGTGGGTGGCTTCCGGGCCACCCAGGCGGGCGGTTGGCAGGGTGGCTGCTGGGGGGAGCGCGGGGGCTCCCCCCAGCAGCCCAGCAGGAGGGCGAAGCACAGGGAGGAGACAAGGCATGCTGTAGGGGAGTTGCTGTGGCATAGCAGTGAGGGCCTCACCCGAGACCAGCAGTGGTCTCTCCTCACCGAAAACAAAATTTTATTCGCGGCAAGGGATGAGGACTGCATCCGCACTGCTCTCGCACAGCACAAAATTGACACCGGGGATGCACGGCCTATTCGCATTCCACCCCAGCGGATGGTCCACGTTAAGCTGGAGTGATCGAGCCCTCCGTGTGCCCGTGGTCCGCTCCAGTTGTCCTGATCTGGAAGACGGACGGCTTGTGGAGGTTTTGTTTACTACAAAAAGCTGAACGAGGTAACCCGGAAGGAGTCCTATCCGCTTCTGCGGAAAGATGATGCCCTGGACTATGTTTCACGGTCAACCTGGTTCAGCTTGCTCGACCTCTGCTGTGGCAACTGGCAGGTTCCACTCGCTCCCGAGACTAGCCCAAAGACGGCCTTCTTCATCGGCCAGGGGCTCTGGCAATTCACGGTCATGCTGTTTGGACTGTGTATTGCCCCGGCGACATTTGAGTGGTTGATAGAGCGAGTGCTGGCATCAGTCCCCCGGAGCAAGTGTGTTGTGTATTTAAATGACCTACTCGTGCATGCCCGGGGTTTCAAGCAGGCTCTGGCGAACCTTCGATTAGTGTTGGGCTGCATTCGGCGGGCCGGGTTGAAGCTCAACCCCAGGAAATGTGAACTCGTGAGATGGGTGGTTACTTTCCTGGGGCATGTGGTCAGCCTGCAAGCTGACCACATGCCCCAGCCTGCAAGCTGACCACATGCCCCAGGGCATCATCCTGCAAGCTGCAGGCTGACCACATGCCCCAGGAAAGTAACCACCCATCTCACGAGTTCACATTTCCTGGGGTTGAGCTTCAACCCGGCCCGCCGAATGCAGCCCAACACTAATCGAAGGTTCGCCAGAGCTGGCCACAGACCTGGTGAAGGTCCCTGCAGTGCACGACTGACTGATGCCCTGCACTGTGGCAGAGCTCCGTAGGTTCCTGGGGTTGGCGTCTTACTACTGGAGGTTTGTTTGGGACTTCGCCAGCCTCACCACTCCGCTGCACTACCTCATGGAGAAGGGGTGCCATTTCATGTGGGACGTGGAGTGTGAGGAGGCCTTCTGGGGTTTTCGGGAGGCGCTAGTGGGGGATCCTGTCCTGGCCTTCCAGGATCCAACGCTGCCCTATGTGCTCGATACTGACGCTAGTGACACGGGAGTGGGAGCAGTACTACCACAGGAGGGTCCGGACGGGGAAAGAGTTGTTGCGTATTTTAGCCAGACACTCAGCAAGGCCATGAGAAATTATTGTGTCACTTGGAGGGAGTTGCTGGCTGTGGTCTGCGGTCTGCCATTTCAAGCCCTACCTGTTCGGGACTCATCCCTCATATGTCCCTCACCTGCCTGCTGAATTTCAAGGAGCAAGAGGGCCAAATGGCTAGGTTGATTGAGTTTTTGCAGGAGTACGACTTCAAGGTTGTGCACCATGCGGGGTCTCACCACTGAAATGCAGAGGCTCTCTTGCAGCACCCCTCCGAGGCAGCGGACTGGCAGTACTGTGCCCAGCGGGAGCAGCATAAGGAGGCCACGTCCTTGAGCGGTGTTCGGTGTCGCGGCAGCAGGAGGAGCTCCGCTTGTGCTCCACTGGAAGGCAGTGGGGACCCAGCCCACGCAGGAGGAGCTCGCCCCTCACCCCAAGACCGTGAAGGCTCACTGTGCTCTGTGGGAAGCCTTGGAGGTGAGGGACGGGGTGCTGCGCTGGGGGTGGCGGGTACCCTCCAGCGGTGAGGTCAGGTGTGCAGTCTGTGTGGCCCAGAAGGGCCCTCCCGAGCTCATCCGGACGCCCCTCCATCAGCACTAGGTGGGGGCGCCCATGGAGCGAGTTGGGGTGGACACACTGGGCCCATTTCCACGCACCAAGGTGGGCAACTGCTACGTCCTGGTGACAGTGGATTATTTTACAAAGTGGCACGAGGCTTACATCCTCCTGGATGAGAAGACGATCACTGTGGCCGAGGCCCTGTTGGATGGAATGTTCGCCAAGCTGGGGGTGTCGGAGGAGCTCCACAGTGACCAGGGGTTGAACTTCGAGTCCCAGGTGTTCACGGGGGTGTGCCAGCACCTGGGGATTAAGAAAACGAGGACCACCCCACTGCACCCCCAGAGCCACGGGTTGGTGGAGCTTTTCAATTGGATGCTCTCCACTCAACTGGCCACCTTGGTCTCGCAGCACCAGCAGGACTGAGACCGCCACTTACCCCTCGCAGTCTGGGCGTACTGGGCCGCTGTGCAGGAGTCCACTGGGTGCACCCCGGCCTCGCTCATACTGGGCCAGGAGCTACGTACTCCAGTGGATCTGGCATTTGATTCACCACTGGGAGGAGAGCCAGCCAGGCCAGATTACAAGTGGGACCTGTGAATACACACTTCAGCTGAACACTACATTGTCTTGTATGTGTGAGAAAATCTGCATGTTTGTTCCTTGGATAGATCAGTTGGTAGAGCAGAGGACTGTAGCGGAAAGAGGTGGGGATCTTTAGGTTTAGGTTTTTAATTTGAGGCTTTTTATATATCGTGTATGCCTCAACTAGGAGTATATGACCACATTCTGCATAGTGTACAAAGTAAATTATTTTCACAGTATGTAATTTATTTACACATCTTTGCATACAGGGGTTTTTCTGAGGGGTTCCTGACCCACCTGCCTGAAAATAAATAGTAAAATTTTGATCGTTTGAATGCCTGTAGATTTTCTATTTTTATCTTCTTATTAAGGAAGCCAATTTCCTTGACATCCCCCCCAACTTTATATTTCCTAGTCCTTATAATACCTTACATACAACAGTCACCGTTTCCTTACTAACTGCATGCATTAAAATTGTCTGTAGGTGCACATCAGCACGTAATAGGGGGGCACGCTAAACCAGCCATTGTGTCAAAGCACTATCTATCCCAATAGAGGAAGCGCAGTGCAGAGCTAAATGCTCTTGCAGAATCCAGCAGTGATGATCAAAATGAAAGTTTTCATGAAGATGACACTAAGAATGAAGATGTGGAACAATCATCTGGTGATATGGGTGCTAGTGTCAATGATGACATTATACATCAGAGCTCAAATGTCTATGGGTACACTAAAGATGTTCTTTCTTCTGAAGAAGAAATCTTGAACAAGGAGCAGATTTTTGACTCTGATGAATTCGAGGTAACTGACCCCAGTCCTGAATCTATTGACCTTGTAGATTAGGCACAGACTGACCCAGCAGGGCCAAATCTATTTACTGAACTTGTAGCTTGGTCAGCTAAGCATGGTTGTAAAAGAGAGTGTTTCAATGATTTATTGGAGATATTGAGACATCAGGGGCACAAGCTTCCAAAGGACTCTCTTACAAACACCTAAGAAAGAGCAAGTCAGTGATAAATTTAGTGGCCAGTACATTTACTTTGGATTAAGGTTACTACAACTTTGGAACTTTGTTTTCTAAGGCTGAGCAAGTACTGCATAAAAGTGCAGTTAATACGTGACCATGTGTTTGTTACATTGAATGGTCGTGTGTAATGTGTATGTCTGATTAGTTGATTAATGAAGATCTAGTAGTAAAAATAGCGTCCATATTATTTCCAGATAAACCAACTTTGGAGAGTACCGAAGAGTGCCAGAGAGTGTGAAATTATTGATTATTGATTTTTTAATTTCATTTTTACATGAAATTTTAACTTTGATCAAGTACACAAAATATCTATCCACAAAATATAATTTATAGATACCTATGTACTAACCCCTGAATTTGCAAGGTGTAAAACTGCAAAATTGTCTTTTAAAATATGACTACAGTCCTACATTTGATCCTAAACATCTGAGTAAATAAACGTTGAGTGGGAACTCACTTGAAAAATATTTAAGCTCAGTGATAATTTGGTTTTCAGACTGATTTTCATGACAAATGAACTGATGATAGAATTCAAGAAAAGAGGGGCCTGGGAGACACAAATCTTTGTATAGTAATTAAAGGTACTCTTATTCTATATTGTACTTTCAAACTTTAGGTACTGTTTAATTAGGACAGACTTCATTACTCAATTACTATAATGCAAGTCAAATTTTATACATTGACTAACCTTTGATCTTAGTAAATCTTAATGGTTCTTTTTTTAGATTATGTTCAAGAAGAGATTAGTCATCATTTCTTTTAGTATTAATTAACTAAAATTTTCTCCTAGCTGCAGTGCTGAAGTCCCACCCAACAGCAACAGAAAAAGAAATAAAGGAGCACATAATGCATTATTTGAAGAATGTGTATGCAAGGCAGGGGGCCAGGAAGTCTGGACACTGAAAATAAGTTGCTGTTAGGACAATTAGACAGGGCTTTGCAAATGGTGGACAGTAAAAATCTTCTTGACTTCACATTGCAATAATATTTTCTCAGAAATACAGAAGTTGTACATTTTAAAACTTACATTTGGATCGAAATGTGGTTTTAAGTTTGATATTAAACTCTCATTCAATTAGCGTGTGGCTTGTCATTGTCGATATCAATTATAGTTAGCGTGTTCATGTAATTAGCAATTAGAGTTCACATCAGCAATGTAACTATTATTTTTAATATTTATCAACAAAGGGTACTCAAATCACATTCTATTTGGACTAAATTGTGCAATTTACCATATACGTGAACCCACAATTGCATCTTTAATATGGTAAATAGCTCTTGCTCTGTCATTAGAGTTTGTAGTTTTGATGCAGGTATAGCAATTATTGAACACTAGTTGCTTTTGATGATTGACCATGTGTTTGTCATTACTATATGTATATATTTTGCCATGTTACTAGAATTTGTAGCTGAAGTTTAAGATTAGTTGGGTTTTTTTTGATGATGATGATTGGCCATATGTTAATTACAATATTTTTGCTATGTCAGTTTTTAGATGGAAAAAAATATAAAATTGTTCAGTACAAACATGTCAAGTTGAGTAATAGCTGAAGGCTACGTAATGAAACTTTTTTATGATTGGCCATATATTTGAAACGTTTCATGAGTACTTCTGTTATTAGTTACTTCTAGTATTAGACCTTGCAAGTGTATTGTGCTGAGTGGTATGTGAATAATGTTTCTGGTATCATTTAAACTACATATTTTCCAGGTGCAAATGATTGTATATTTTCAGAATACATTGCTAAACCAAATGATTGGCATGATTTACTAATTTCTGCACCTATAAAACCAATCTTTGATGTATAATAGACCTCTAACCATATATGTATAATAGTCCTCTAAAGTTATCTATATAATAGAACTCCAACCATATATGTGTAATGGACATATAATCATAGATGTATAACTGACGTATAACAATATACGTATATTTGAATTTCGATATAGACGTAGTACGGACCACATTTATACGTCTAAGGTATGTGTTTAATAGAAGTACATTCTACATCTTTTGCTCACTGGGGATGTAGGTATAAATCCAGCCATTCAAAATGAGTGAGGTATGCTGCGTTAAAAGGCGGTGGACGTAGCACAACATACCGCATGTTTTTTTAAATAGGATAATAGTATTCTGAAGCCCCTTGTAAAACCACCAAGTGGAGCTAATAAAGCTTAATGTTTCATGTACAGCATTTGAGCCATCGCCAGAAAATGGTCGGTTTCGAATCCCAGTTACTGCTGAGGGACAATCTTTTTCCAATTAAGAATTTATGTTGTATACTGTTTAGACTTTTAATAATTTTAAACTGTGTATTATAGCATGTTTAACATTAAACATTAAAAAGTCAGTGTATTTTATAAAAGCCAGATTGCTCAGTTGGACAAAAGTACACAACCTCTCTCGGCTAGCGGTTGCCCAGTGAAACCGGCACATTCTCACAAGGGCTGAAGGTTTTCCAAGGCTTGTCTCATAAATCAGATCCCCTTCAGGTGATCTGTATTAAATGACCAATTATTCCAATCTTTACTCAATTACTCAATTAAAGCTGGAGCCCAGCATCAATGGAGCTTTGTCATTGATTTTTTCATCTCCTTTTAGTTTTAGGTCTGCACTTTTTTCTCCTCCATTCTGTTTTTATTTTTCCACCATCCTGTCTGTTCTTGCCTGCTCTCCAGTTCCTTGTGCAGATGCCTCAGAAGCCTGTCCAGGTGGTCGTCTCCCTCTGGATCCCAAAACCTGTCTTCACCCCCTCTGTGGTTCTTGACGGCAGGATTCCACTCTAAAGTCAAATACCCCTTCTCCCTCGGTGCTCGGCAACAGAACCCTGTTCCAAGCCAGAGATACCCAAGCATCCTCCTTTTCTTCCTGGGAGGTTGGCACATGATGCCACTACATAGCCGAAGACGCTGACCACCAATCTCTTGCTGCTGAGGCAGTCTGCTCAGGCTCCGGTCCAGATCACTCCAGTTCCAGGATTCACTCATCACCGCAGCAGCTTCCGCCATCCAGGACCGCAGAGCTCTCCCCGTCCAGCCCTGCAGCTCTGCTCCAACTCTGACTGCTCGGTGTCTCCTGGCCACTGCTCCTGGGAATACCGGACTTTTCCCAGCTGGTCTTCTTCTCCGGCAGTTCCTTTCCACATCCAGGTCCCCATGATGTCTGTGCCACCGAGGGGGTGGGCCTTTCCCCACGGCCCAGTCTTCTTCCACTTGTTCTTTTCTCTGGCCTCTTTCTGGCCACCCTTCCAGCTCCTCTCTGCGGAGAATTCCTCTCTGGTTCAGGGCTCTTTTCTTTTCCAACCTTGCCTGCCTCTTGGGCTGTCTGGGTTCTGTTCTTTCTTTTTTGCCCTCAGTCTCCTTCCAGTGTCCCAGCCGATCCTCCTGTTGCATCCTGGGGAGACAGGCATCCTTGTCCATTCTGTCTGGAGAGCATTTCCTTGTTCGCCTGGGCTCTGACTGGGACTGCTCCCTGCAGCTGTGCTGACTCAGGGCTCTGAGAGCTGAGAGGGATCTCAGGACAGGTCCTTGCCTCCTGTCCTTCGCAGATGTCTCCAACAGTGGGTCCAGAGGAGACCTCCAGGGATGTGCAGCTTGAATAATAAGCTCAGTGAGAGAGAGCCCTCATCTCAGTAAAGCCCCTGGGGCAAAGCACAGCTGCACCCTGAGGAGACTCCCTTTCCTGTACTGCACATAGGCCTGTTGGTTTTGCCGGGGGTTTGAGAAGGGATGTGAGAACAGATTTTGAGAACCAAAGGGCGGAGCTGCAGTAAAACTGTAGTACAGAAGTTATGAACCTCTGTTATAAAGCATTGTTGTGTGAACAATTTACTGCTGATAATAACCTTATTTTCTATTTAACCTTATTTTCTATTTAATAGTTTTCCTTTATTTGAGACTTGGCAAAATAGGAGCATGACCCAATCCATTTATTTTTTCATTAAAATGTTATTGGAAGTGCAGTATCAGACAAATACTCTGCCTGTAAATCATTCAGGAGCAAGTGTGTTTAATTGCATTATAAAGCTACATGATAGGTATGCAGCTGATGGGTTTTGTACTCCTGTAATGCAATCAAACTGAACTTTGGCAGATAAATGGAAAAGGAAACTCATCTTGAGTAAATATGAGAGTCCATTAAATACATACAGTGTACCCCAAAAACGGCAGTTTGTGAAGTCTAGTTAGAGGGATTTTCATTATAAATTTGGATAATTTCATATAAAAATGTAGCACTTGTTTTTTATTGAGAAAGGAGGATCATACAAGGGCTGTGATCATGTCATCGTTCTCACTTTGACTTCGGTGTCTGCATTTTGTGGCTGAAGAAAATACAATGAAAGACAAAGCACATCCTGCAAACCTCAAGCAGACATTAAGAATCTTGAAAAGAAAACCTCAATCAGAGCCACAGCAGAGCTGAACAGATCAGACGAGCCAGCTGTGGAGCTCAGACACTCAAGAAATTCAAGACATTCTACTCCTCCTGTCACACATAACACTATACAACAAGAGGAAAATAACAGTAATTCTACAGTAAAAAACACACTGTTAATACATATACAAATGAGTTTCAAATTATTTAAGAGTAAAAAGGGGTTAAACCCACATTTTTGCTTTGAAAGTACTCAGTTTTAAAGACTGAACCACTGGTTGATAATATTTATAGGCAAAAAGGTAAACATGTTTAGATGTTCATGAGTAACTGCTTGCAATTTAAATAAAAAAAAACATTTGAAGTGTATCTTTCCATAATGATAATATACAGTGGTGTGAAAAAGTGTTTGCCCCCTTCCTGATTTCTTATTTTTTTGAAACACTGAAATTTGTCACACTGAAATGTTTCAGATCATCAAACAAATTGAGATATTAGACAAAGATAACACAAGTAAACACAAAATGCAGGTTTTTATTATTAAGGGAAAAAAAATCCAAACCTACATGGCCCTGTGTGAAAAAGCGATTGCCCCCTAAACCTAATAACTGGTTGGGCCACCCTTAGCAGCAACAACTACAATCAAGCATTTGCGATAACTGCCAATGAGTCTTTTACAGCGCTGTGGAGGAATTTTGGCCCACTCATCTTTGCAGAAGTGTTGTAATTCACCCACATTAGAGGGTTTTCGAGCCTTAACCGCTTTTTTAAGGTCATGCCACAACATTTCAATCGGATTCAGGTCAGGACTTTGACTAGGCCACTCCAAAGTCTTCATTTTGTTTTTCTTAAGCCATTCAGAGGTGAACTTGCTGGTGTGTTTTGGATCATTGTCCTGCTGCAGAACCCAAGTGCGCTTCAGCTTGAGGTCACGAACAGATGGCCAGATATTCTCCTTCAGGATTTTTTGGTAGACAGCAGAATTCATGGTTCCATTCACCACAGCAAGTCTTCCAGGTCCTGAAGCAGCAAAACAGCCCCAGACCATCACACTACCACCACCATGTTTTACTGTTGGTATGATGTCCCTTTTCTGAAATGCTGTGTTACTTTTACGCCAGATGTAATGGGACACACGCCTTCCAAAAAGTTCAACTTTTGTCTCGTCAGTCCACAGAGTATTTTCCCAAAAGTCTTGGGGATCATCAAGATGTTTTCTGGCAAAACTGAGACGAGCCTTTATGTTCTTTTTGCCCAGCAGTGGTTTTCGTCTTGGAACTCTGCCATGCAGGCCATTTTTGCCCAGTCTCTTTCTTATGGTGGAGTCACGAACACTGAACTTAACTGAGGCAAATGAAGCCTGCAGTTCTTTGGATGTTGTTGTGGGGTTTTTTGTGACCTCTTGGATGAGTCGTCGCTGCGCTCTTGGGGTAATTTTGGTCGGCCAGCCACTCCTGGGAAGGTTCACCACTGTTCCATGTTTTCGCCATTTGTGGATAATGGCTCTCACTGTGGATCGCTGGAGTCCCAAAGCTTTAAGAAATGGCTTTATAACCTTTTCCATACTGATAAATCTCAATTACTCTGTTTCTCATTTGTTCCTGAATTTGTTTGGATCGCAGCATGATGTCTAGCTTTTGAGGATCTTTTGGTCTACTTCACTTTGTCAGGCAGGTCCTATTTAAGTGATTTCTTGATTGAGAACAGGTGTGGCAGTAATCAGGCCTGGGTGTGGCTAGAGAAATTGAACTCAGCTTTCCAAAGATGTGATAAACCACAGTTGATTAATGTTTTAACAGGGGAGGCAATCACTTTTTCATACAGGGCCATGTAGGTTTGGATTTCTTTTCCTTTAATAATAAAAACCTTCATTTAAAAACTGCATTTTGTGTTTACTTGTGTTATCTTTGTCTAATATTTCAATTTGTTTGATGATCTGAAACATTTCAGTGTGACAAACATGCATAAAATTAAGAAATCAGGAAGGGGGCAAACACTTTTTCACACCACTGTACAAAGTTGAATGTCTTTACATGATCTGCTGAAGTTTTCAGTGGGCGGGCTTTGTCAAATGGCTTGGAAAAACGCACTGTGTTTCGGCCCGGGAAACATCCTGCATGTTTTCTGTGTGTATAGCTGTCTTTTGACGCATACAGAATTCATTCGAAATCATTGATTTCTCCAATTAACAGGGGGCCCTTTTTGAACCTGTGAGAAGCAGTCTTTCAATGTAACAGATTTACTCCGGGGAAAGGCAGCATGACATTGAGAGTTGCTCAAGCTTTCAACACCCGGATCGGACTGCGTGTAAGCAGACATCGCTCAGAATCCCCTGTAAGATTCTCGTAGCGGCGCCTGGCTTTTATCTGTCAAACGTTAGGTTGCGCTTCTTCATGCTGCATCGTCGGCATGAGTGGAGCTTTTTAAACGTCTGTACTTACTGCGCCCCATAAGAAATCATTTGTCCCCGTTCAAAAGAAATTGTGCGATGTCCTGCAGCGTTCGCAAAGCAAGCCTTTGACAGTTTGAAAAGAGGAATTTATTCTGCTTCCTGTGCTTGCAGTAGTTTCAAAGTTGAACGTCTTTACACGATCTGCTGCAGTTTTCAGTGGGCGGGCTTTGTCAAATGGCTTGGAAAAACGCACTGTGTTTCGGCTCGGGAAACATCCTGCATGTTTCTGTGTGTATAGCTGTCTTTTAACGCATACAGAATTCATGCTAAATCATTGATTTCTCCAATTAACAGGGGGCCCTTTTTGAGAAAGACTGCGAGAAGCAGTCTTTCAATGTAACTGATTTACTCCGGGGAAAGGCAGCATGACATTCAGAGTTGCTCAAGCTTTCAGCACCCGTATCGGACTGCGTGTATGCAGACAACGCTCAGAATCCCCTGTGAGATTATCCCCCAATTCTGTTTTGCAACCTCTTTCAAAAGGCTTTGCTAGTCACATTCCTAGGCTCATGACAGCATTTAAAAACATCCGCCACTGCGTTGGCTGGGAATCGAACCCAGGTCAACTGCTTGAAAGGCAGCTCTGCTCACCACTATACCACCAACGAACGCCCGCTAGAGCCCTGCAGGACACCACCAGAGCATGCTCACGATATCGGACGCTGTCTCCGGGACGTGCTAATTCCACACATTGTGAATAAATCATGATATTGTTAGTTACTGTAGCTAGACGTTCAAATGAGTTTCATGGCCTGATGGACTGTTTCCTCCAGCGGTATTTTTTTTCTTATAAAATATACTTTAATCAGAAAAAAAAACATCTCAAATGTAAACATCTCACACATTAACACTGCATGTAGTAAAAACAACGGCGGAACGGCAGTGATTGTCCGTTATCAATCGTTGCAAGGGTGGGCGGATTTGCGCTATTATGAGAGTCCCTCCAAACCCTGCCACTTGCTGTTAACTATTAATCCCTGTACAGGGTCCATAGTCCTTTCCATCGCTCCTTTGCCATGGGGAAACCCCATTTGGCAACGTCGCGCTTCATCCTCCTCCTGAGGTCCGCCAGGATCCTCTTCTCCAGCTCCCTCGCTCCCCACTCAATGTTGTGCCAGATGAGATTGTTCCTCGCGTCCCACAGGCCTTTCTTTGTGAGGGACAGCAGCAGCCACATCAGGAGCTGCGTCCCCTTGTCCAATCCGGTAGGTGCCAGCCCCAGCAGAATGTACTGGTAACTGAGCACCGCACCCGTCTCCAGGAGTTGCATGGTGTTGTCCATTCTGCCCCACACCGCCTTGGCGAAGGGGCAGCTCCAGAACACGTGCTCCTGAGTCTCCTCGACGAAACACTTGTCCCGGGGGCAATGCGGGTTCCTGGTAAGCGAGTGTCTGTAGAGGACCTCTCTGGTGGCCAGTCTCTTGTGTACTGCCATCCAGTTGAGGTCCTTCAGTTGATTGTCCAGTTCTTTAGGCTGCGTCCTTTCCCAGACTTGTCTGGGAACTTGCAGCCTTTTGTCGGCGACCAGATGCCCCCTCACCTCTTTGTACAGGGCTCTGTGGTTGGTGCAGAGCTCTGGCTGTCTCGTGGCCTCGTACCTCCTGCTCCACTTGACAGCGTGGGTGTAGAACTTCGGTCGCCTCTCTGCCTTGGGCCCAGTGTTTGACCACTGGACCAAGTGCCTCATCGGGATGGAGAGCCACAGCCTGACAAAGTACTGGTACTTGTGGCCGATGGGCTCCCGCAGCGCCCGACAGAGGTTGCAGTAGAAGATGCAGTCGAGTTTCAGGGGGAAATCCCTTCCTCGACCGGCTGACACATCCGGTTTCTCGTGATGTACTCGTACTTGCCGTCCCAGACGAAGCCAAAGATCATCCCTTGCAGCGCTCGTCTGAGTCTGGCTGGCAGCGGGTACACCACCGCCAGGTAAACCAAAGCCGGCAGGACGTCTGCTTTCAACACCATCACTTTCCCTGTGTAGGTCAGCGACCGCGTTTTCCACAGACCCAGCTTCGCGTTCACCTTGGTGATCCTCTCGGTCCAGTTGTTGGTCTCGTTGTCCTGGCTCTGGAAGGAAACCCCCAGTATTCTGAGGGGCTCCGTGCAGAGCTCGAGACCCTCCGGCGCCGTCGTCCTGTGCTTCCAGGGCCCGAAGAACTTCAGTTTGCTCTTTCGGCGGTTGAGCTTCGACCCCGAGGCTCTGGAGTATTGCTCCATGACCTGCAGGGCCCTCCTCAACCCCCTGTCCGACCTCAGGAACAGCGTCGTGTCGTCGGCGTACTGGGAGATCTTCAGGGTTTCCCCCGCGCCTCCCGGTATCTCCAGGCCGTCGATGACAGGGTCCTGTCTCACCGCCTCTGCTAAGGGCTCTGTGAAGAGAACATAGAGAAGGGGTGAAAGGGGGCAGCCCTGTCGTACTCCGGATTCCTGGGGAATGAAATTCCCCAGGTTTCCGTTCACGTTCACTCTGCTGCCAACATCAGAGTACAGAATCTGAATCCAGCGGCTGAAACTCTCTCCGAAATGGTGGCCGCTTCTACCTTGTCGCTCTCATCCAGCACTTCCTCTCCATCTCCCCATCTCAGGCTGTGGATCACCCTCTTTTTCTGGGCTCCTCGGACCTGATTGAAGAAATAGGAGGAACAGGTTTCATTATTTTCATAATTCTCCCTTTGTGCCTTGACCAGGAAAGCCTTGGCTTTCTCGGTGTGCAGTTTGCAGAGCCTCTCCTTCAGGTCCCGTGCCCGGGCTGAATTGAAGGCTCCTCCCCCGTTAGCCGAGCTGTACTCCTCCTCGAGTTGTCTCTGGAGTCGTGCAGCTTCCTTCCTCTCCCTGGCCGCCTTCCGTCTGCAGTACGTCTGCGCCAGGGTTCGGGTCCTGTCCTTCACCGACTCCCACCATTCCACCACGGAGCTGTAGCCGTCCCTCAGATCGACCCAGCTCGCGTAGTCTTTCCGGAACAGTGCCCTGAAGTCGTCTTCCTCCAGTATCTCCCGGTTCAGCTTCCAGTACCCACGACCGAATGCCGGCAGGCTGGTGTTAGCCATCACCGTCAAGCGCTCGTGGTCGGAATACCACGCCGGGGACACCGTCGCCGACTCCAGGGAGCAGGTCGTGTGCAGGAAGATGTAGTCCAGGCAGCTGCACACTCCCCGGGAGTTTTTCCAAGTCGTTCCGGTGTCGTTAGGGCTGCACCGTCTGAAGCCATCTACCAGGGAGAACTGCTTGAGTAGCGACTCCAGCTCTGCCGAGCTAACGTCGCTCCCCTTCTCCCGGTCGACGTTGAAGTCCCCGCCGAGCACCACCTGTCTGTTGGTGGTGCAGCAGCTGGCCAGGTCAGTAAACACTTCCTTCCGGATAGAGGGTTCCGTCTGAGCATAGACGTTAATCGCTCTCAACTTCTGCCCCCTCCAGTCAATGTCTGCGACCAGGATCCGGCCCTGTACCACTGAGAAGGAGGAAACCAGCGCCATCTTTGGGTTTCCAAGGAGGATTCCCACTCCGGAAGAGTGGACCCCTCCTACGCTACAGCATGATTCTCCCTTCGTCCATTCCCTGGTGAATGTCAGCTTGTCGCTTTCATCCTTCAGGTGGACCTCCTGTAAGAAACAAACTGAGAAAGACTTTGAGGCCAGATCATGAAAGACACCCCGTCTTTTCACCGGGTCTCTCAGCCCTCTCACGTTAGTTGTTAGGAAGGTTAGTTTCACAGTCATGATTAAACTAGTGAAAGTTAAACCTCCTCTCTGTACTTACAGTTGAAACTTGGGAGTCTACATCTGGGCACTGTTTAGCCTAGATGTAACTCCTCTCGTTCGGGTCCTGGGGGGAATATGATGGGCTCCCTCCAGGTCTCGCTGGGGACTGAAATGCAAACATGCTGGACAGGTCCAGCCCTACCATCAGTCCGGGCTCCAGGGCGGCTTTGAAATAATCCTCGTCTTCCTCGAGGATACTCTCCGCCACCGCTTCGGGAAGACTCCTTTCTTTCCTTTCTCTGGGAGTTTCGGGGACCTCCAGTTGCTCCTGGGCCTCGGGGGAGGGGGGCTCCGATTCCTGGGCTGCCTCTTCCTGTTGTTCCTGGGCCTTGGGGGAGTGGGTTCCGACTTCCTGTGCTTCCTCTTCCTGTTGTCCCTGGGCCTCGGGGGAGAGGTTTACCTCTTCCTGGGCTGCCTCCTCCTTTTGTCCGTGGGACTCGGGGGAGGGGGGTTCCGTTTCCTGGGCCTCGGGGGGGAGGGTTTCCATTTCCTGGGGCGCCTCCTCCGGTTGTTCCTGGGCCTCGTGGGAAAAAAGTTCTGTTTCCTCTAGGACGAGGAAACGGTTTTCCCTTGCCACTCTTTTTTTCTGTCCTTCCGACGGTGGATCCGCCCTGGTCTCTTCTCCCGCTTTAGCTTTCCCTTTTTGCTGGGAGTTATCCAGGGCCCTTCCTCCGGTCGGCCATTTTGTCCATCTTCCTGACGGCCATCTTGTGGCACCGATGCGGCTGGGGGTGTGGCCTCGGCAGTTTCGGTTCTCAGCGGGGGAGGTGCGGGTTCTTTGTTCTCACCCCTCTCCCTTTGTCTGGAGACCGGTTTCTGCCTGCCGGCTTCCACCACCTGCGCAAACGAAGGTTTGCTTACCTTGCATTGGCGAAGGAGGTGTCCCTCGGCCCCGCATCCGTCGCACTTTTTGGCTGCCCGGCAGGCTTTTGCCAGGTGCCCGTCCTCGTTGCAGTTGTGACATCTGACGATGTCACATGTGTTTGCCTTGTGCCCGGACTGTCTGCACTTGCTCCAAAAATCCGGCATCCTGGGGTAGTAAAGGTACCCCCTGTCGGCTCCGATGTTGAAGCGAGCCGGGGGGTGCTGGAAACCGTCGACGCTCTCTGGGTCCTCTTTCAGGAGGACTCGGTACTGGCATTTGCCGTACCAGACGCCTTCGTCCCTGACCTTTGTTGGTTTTCCCACCACGGTTACATACCTCCCTAGGTACGCTGTTACCCGTTCCGTTGGTACGTAGGGGTTGTATGTGCAAACCGTGATGGTTCTCTGATTCGTCTTCCTCATAGGCTCCGGCCTGAAATCAGAGAAACCGGGGTGCTTACCTTTTTCCCTGATCAGTCTCGTTGCCTTTTCGTATGAGGCGTCTGTGGCCATGTAGGCCTCCATGTATCTCTCTGCCTTGTTGTCCTGGAGGCAGTAGAGATCTCCAGCCACCAACTGCAAGATCCCTCGCAGGAAGGTCATAAAGAAGGACTTCGCAGTCGGCATCGTCTCCGTTTGCTTGGTCCAGTGGAACCGGATCAGTGTCCTCTTGTCTGCCATCTCTGAGGGAGAAAAAGGGAAAAAAAGGAGGGAAAGAGAGAGAGCAAAAGGAGCTAAAGAAGCAGCGAGGGAGCCCTGGCCTTTGTCCTTGTGGGCAAAGCCCAGCTAGGTGCAGGCGCAGGAGGAGAAGAGAGAGGAGAGCGGAAAGTGCTTCCGGGTCTCGAGGAAGAAAGCAAGCACCGCGGGCAGGCCACGTGTACCTGCTCCCAACCAAGAGGCCAAGGAGGCAGAGAGAGAGCGAGAGAGCGAGAGAGAGAGGGAGCGGATAGCGCTTCCGAGTCTCAAGGTGGAAAGCAAGCACCGCGGGCAGGCCACGTGTACCTGCTCCCAACCAAGAGGTCAAGGAGGCAGAGAGAGCGAGCGAGAGAGAGAGGGAGCGGATAGCGCTTCCGAGTCTCAAGGTGGAAAGCAAGCACCGCGGGCAGGCCACGTGTACCTGCTCCCAACCAAGAGGCCAAGGAGGCAGAGAGAGCGAGCGAGAGAGAGAGGGAGTGGATAGCGCTTCTGAGTCTCGAGGTGGAAAGCAAGCACCGCGGGCAGGCCACGTGTACCTACTCCCAGCCAAGAGGACAAGGAGGCGGAGCAAGGGGGAGAGGAGAGGAGAGAGCAGAGAGAGAGAACGTTGCTGCCGGATCCCACCCAGCTCAGCTGCTGCTTGGCCTTAACCCCCTAGGCTCAACCTAGAGCGATACCAGCTCAAGCACTCTTCAGGATCTTCGATCGCCTTCTAGACCTTTGGAAAGACAAGAACTGCGGGCATGCCACTTGAACTTGATCTTAGCCAAAAGGCCAAGAAGGGCCGAGAAGCTATGCTCACCACTATACCACCAACGCACAGCTGCTAGAGCCCTGCAGGACACCACCAGAGAATGCTCACGATATCGGAAGCTGTCTCCGGGACGTGCTGATTCCACACATCATGAATAAATCATGATATTGTAAGTTACTGTAGCTAGACGTTCAAATGAGTTTATGGCCAGATGGACTGTTAATAGTATAAAGCGACACCTTTCGTCAAACTTTTGACAGGTACCACGCCCCCTTTTTCCAGCCAATGGGAGTCCGTTGTGGGTTGATGTCCCGCCCCCTTGCCAGCCAATGGCTTGTTGTTATGTGTGCATGTCCAGCCCCCTCAGGAGCCAATGGTGTGTCGTTAAGGGTCGGAACTCCCGCCTTCCCCCCCGGCCGGTCTGTCCGGAGCCTCAGGGTCCAAAAGCCCCAAGGCAGCGCATCCCTCGCTTTAGTTGTGTGAAAGTGTGTATTGGTTTGGAAGGGGACCATGTCTGCAGCGGGGTTGAGTGCGCTCTATTATAACCCTAGGGAATCGGGTAGTTACGGCGGCACGGGGAGTCTGGTGAGGGCCGTGAGATCCCAGGGTGTGAGCGGCGCCAGCCGCAGCCGGGTGGCCGAGTGGTTGTCCGGCCAGGCTGCTTATACGCTGCACAAGCCGGCGCGCATACGTTTTGAGAGAAACAGGACGTTGGTGTCCGAAATGGACTGGCAGTGGCAGGCCCACTTGGTGGACATGAGAGAACACCGCGAGTTCAACAACGGTTTCTGTTACATCTTAACGTGTAGAGACATGCTGTCTAAATATGCTTGGGCCATGCTGCTGAAAACCAAGTCTGGAGGGGCCGTGACAGGCGCCTTCCGAAATATACTGCAAGAGGGGCGTGCTCCTAAAAAGCTACAAACGGATGAGGGTAAAGAATTTCTTAACAGGATCTTCCAAAATTTTCTCAAACGTGAGAATATTGAACATTTTGTTATGGCCAGCGATGTGAAGGCTAGCGTGGTCGAGAGGTTTAACAGAACTATTAAAACAAAAATGTGGAGGTACCTGACACACAAAAACGATATGTCGACGTCCTATCATATCTTATTTACGCTTATAACTATAGTTACCACACGACTATTAAACGAACCCTGGCTTCTGTTACGTCCGACAACTCCCTTGAGGTGTGGAGAACGGTCTATGACGAACACCACGTCAAAGTTTTCATTTAATGTGGGTGATCGCGTGCGGGTGTCCAAAATAAAGGGAGTGTTTGAGAAGGGATATGAACAGACCTTCACTGATGAAATTTTCATTGTCAAAGAGCAGACCTCGGCTCTGAGACCCTATTACAAACTGCAGGACTACGCAGGCGACGACATTAAGGGCTCCTTCTATGCAGAAGAGCTACAAAGGATAAACCCCGCTGTTGAGAACGTCTACTGCATCCAAAAGATTTTAGCAGCCAGGGGTCGTGGCAAAAACAAACAGCTTTTGGTAAAATGGCGCGGCTGGAGCGATAAATTCAAAGGTTGGGTAAAGGCTTCCGAGGTCCGAGACATATAGAGGTGGTGAAAAATGAACCCCAATGGTTTCTATGTGACGCTGGCCAGTAATTCATCCTCAAAGATGTTTCCAAAGAACACCAAAGCGTGCTTCACAGAGCATCTGGCAAAGGCGATTGACCTGGACGGGAGCTGGGAAGTGGGCCTGGTCGAGCTGCACTATTCGCATACACTAAACACTTTTGATGAAGACAAAGTTTTTCTGTTCGTCAACGATGAGCTCAAAACTATATGGACATGTACCTTACCGAGAGGGTACTACAGCAACATCGAGCAGCTCTTGCATGAAATGAAATGGGCTGTGGAAAAATCCAAGTTAACGGCCGTAAGTCTTAAATACAACCCCATTAGCCGGTCGGTAAGGATTGTTAGTGATAAACGGTTTGTTATACAGATGCATAACCGCCTGGAGAGGATGTTGGGTTTCAAATTGGGTGTCGGAAGTGTAAAATCACCGCACCCCGTCAATATAACTGGCGGATTTAACACCATGTATATATACACCGATATCATAGAACACCAGTTAATAGGCGACGTCTATGCACCGCTTTTGCGTTGTGTGCCCTTCAGAGGTGTGGATTGTGAATTTGTCACAGTATTGTACAACAAACCCCATTACGTGCCGGTGAGCATCGATCATTTTCACAACATCACTATTGAAATAAAGACGGATCAAAACGAGCACATGTCATTTGCATTTGGAAAGGTCATTGTCAAGCTGCATTTCAGACCTGTGAAAGCGACAAACATCTAAAAGGATGACGGTCATCAAGAGCTTCGGGGATCCTTCTTTGTATACGCACTACTACAAACAACAGGCTGGTTATGGATTACCAGGATTTTCAGTACGGCGCGGGTATCGGGGGTATTTTCAGAGCGCTATTTAGAAAAGCTGTGCCTTTTCTGAAACGAGGGTTTGAAATAGCTAAGCCGCACATGGCATCGGCGGCTAAAAACATCGCCAAAAACGTGGTCAGCAACATTACAAGCACGGTCATGTCTAAGGTGGCTGTATATCAGCAGGAAGGTTCGGGTCTAGCATACATCCGCAGGGGTGTCAAGAGAAAAAGACAGACGTCATCATCTCACCGTCGGGGGCCTCCGAAACCTGATAAAAGAACGGCTAAGCGCAGACAGTAAACTCATAAAAGCTTCAGGTCGACCAAGAAGGGCGTGACACACCATAATCAATGAGATACGAAACGAGACATATTTTAAATATGGCTTTTGTTCACAGTGGGTCTGCAGAATGCGCCAAGTCAGAGCTGGACATATTTCAATTAGCACCTACCCAAACAAGCATCGAGAAAAGCTTTTACATTACATTTTACATAGTTCCACCCCTCACGGCCCTAACGGAAAACGCACCTCTGGAGTTCTACGTCGCAGGCAACGGAGAAGATTATTTAGATTTAAACAACACGCTGCTCTATTTGACCTGTAAAATAATGGAAGCAGACGGTCGGGACATTGATGCGGCAGCCCGTGTGAGTTTGGTGAATTACCCCATCGCTGCCATCTTCAGCCAGGTTGACATCACCGTAGGAGACCGATTGATCAGCCACAGCAACAACTGCTATCCTTACAGAGCCTTTATAGTGTCTGTCCTGAACTACAGTGAACATTGCGTCTTTTTTCTATACCATAGATGCAAAGGCTTATCTTTTAGAAACATTTTAGAACTTTATTCTACGAATGCAATCCAGAATGACCGCATGGTGGAAATGTTTCTGAAAAACAGACGCCGTGTGAGAAGGAGACCCCTGTACCCTTTTAAACCATTTGAAAATATGAATGTTCAATTATGCGGGTGTTTACGACAATTTAAAACATGTCATAAATGTTAATCGACCGTCTAAAATAAAAATGAAATCGAACCATTTCATTGTCTGTGTGGTTATTATTTAAAAAGAACACAAAACATTAATTAAAATCAATACAATATTTTTATTATACATTCGCGGTTATAGCGCTCAAGCTTTTTTTAATACATGTTACATCCAAGCCATTTTATTACAAACATTTTTAACTATATTGCTCACGCTTTTTAATATACATTTCAAGTCATTTATCACAAACACACATACCCAGAGAAAAAATGTTACAAAGACAACCATGTGGGTCTAGGTATTAATGATTGTCTCCTTTCAGCGGTTATCTTAGAGACCGGGTCGACTGTCGACAGCTCTACCGGTTGTTTTAAAGTTTTGACCGACCCTGCACACCCCAGCGGGGTAGCCTTGAGCTTTTCAAGTAGCTCTCGGTTACCAGCGTTGGCTAGCAGGGTGCCCGGCACGTTGATTTCTGCCATAGCCTCCATGAACACATCCCAACCTTTTGGTTTCTTACCGACCGCAACTGGTTGCTGCTGTGTGAGAGCCCTGACAAGATCAATCATGTGAGAGCCCTCAACAGGTGCCCCCTTGTACACAAATTTCCCTATTTCATTCCAGGCTATTAATGGTTCATTGCGGACCATGGTCTTTAACAATATCTCTGCATTTCTCCGGAACCGCTGAGACACGCTGTTTAAAATATACCCAAAGTCAGCGTCGCTCGTTGACGGCGGTTGTGCTAACGTGCGTGATAGCTCGGCGGGTGCATTTTCCGGTAGTACAACAGTTAAAGTCCCCTTTTCGGAAGTCTCCTGGCGTACTAATGTCAAATACCATTGTAACACCTGACTGTACAATTTCACTTTTTCATATTCAACCAGATGTGAGTTCTGAAGAATGTCTCTCATTTCATCATCCAACCGGCGGTTTGTTATTTTTCTCACATCGCTTTCGAGCCCAGACTGCTCTCGGAGTCGATCGAGCTGTTTCTGAGGTACCAGGTACATTTTTTCAGCGTGCTCCATTATTGACGTTGTAGAAGCCCCGTAATCAATTGTACTGCAATACTCAATAGGGTCCAGATAAAACCGCCGGACTGGTTCACCAAGAATCTCTTTCTTTTAAGAGAAAGACCCTTTCGACTCAAAGTCTTTATAAGCTTACGCTTTCTCTTCAGGGTCCCAAACTGCTTAGCAGATGTAGTGTTTCATAGCCGTTCAGAGACGCCAAATATGTAATCATAGTGGCTCTCTGAAGGCACCAGTTCTGTAGGGTTTGGGCATTTACTGAGACAATTATTAATTGTAGCAGTAAATCACAAAATTGATTCTTTTGATGGCTTTAGAATCCAACCATGCGACATAACTCAAACAACGCACACACACAGGTACTAATACACGAGGATACATTTATTAATACATAGAATATGCATATAAACCTAACAGATCTTATCGAGAGGGTTATCAGAATACAAAAGGTATATATTCAATCAGTTACGAAGTGTTACACATCAAGAGGACATACGTTCAGTATATCATTCATTAAGACCGTTTCGTAAAGTGAACTTGGTTACAACTTCTACATTAGATACTCAAAACAAGTACATAACTCTTAGGAATTAAATTGATATCAACTGGTTGGGATAACAATTGAATTCTCGAGCTGTAATGCATTGAAGTTGAATACTCATCCAATTTCTTGGGAATTCAGATCTCCTGCGGGCACAAACAATCAGCTGCAGGCTTGTTGCTGTCCAATCCGCGCTCTCTGGCTCCGTGCCAGGCTGTGCTGTGCGGCTTGCGACGGTGCGCTGCTGATGCTCACTGACCGGCTAGTTAGTGTTGGCTTTAACTAGCAAAGTTTGTGCACAGGAGAAAAGATGACTGTGGGTCCCAGCAAGTCAGGAAGAGGACTGGTTCGTTCCTGATGAAGAGCTAGTTCTGAATAGTGATTCAGCTGTCCACAGTTCTGACCTGTCCACGAGGCCTGCTGCTGGTTACTCTCTGGCAACCTCCACTCTAGACTCTTAGAACAAAGGAAAGTTCTGGCACTCGGACACACTGGCCGTTCCGTGGTTGTCCGGGCTGAGTCTCAGGATGGTCAGGAGGCGCGCTGCGAGAATGTCCTGCCCTTGGGAGCCTTCTGCTCCTGGGCCGTCCTGCCCTGGAATTCTCCTTTGAATTCCCTTTAGAACAGTCCACAGAATCCTCTCCAGAATCTTACTGAATCTCCCAAATCTGAATCTTGTTGAATCTGAATCTTGTTGAATCTGAATCTTGTTGAATCTCTCAGGCTCTCTGTGTTGCCTGTTTTTACCTGGAGGAACTTCAGCTCGTTGATTGGCTGAAAGTTCCATGGGCATCAGAGTCCCACGTGGGTTACTCAGCCCTACCAGTCCCTGATTGGTTGATCAAGGTGAGATATGAGTCACTTAGTCCTGACACTTAGTAATGCAGTCCAGATGTCCATCCGGCACTCCCTAGACTGATAGGCGCCAGTGGATGACCATTGATCATGATAGCCAGACTTAGCTAAGTGCATCCCCCTTTGGGAGCTGTCCTAGGAAACCTTAAATCATCTTGCATGAATAGTTTCTCTGTGGCTGCACCACAGAGATGAACAGAGAAATGGGGCCTCATTTGGGAAGCTCCGAAACACTTAATTCTGCCTTATTATTAAGCCTCGCCGCTACACAGATAACGGTATGTTCCCTTTCAAGGTATTCAAGGCGATTTCAGCTATGGCCTGTACAAGATCATTTGTAGCCCCGCAGAGAATAGCTTTCCGCTGATTGGGTGCAGCTTTTACCAGAAAATGTAAGAGAGTCAGGTTTCTCCGAACGCGTGAAGACATGACGACGCCCCGAACGTGTCTTTCGACTGAGTCTGTGGTTGCAAGATCACCGACTTTTAGATTATTTAAAAACATTATTATTTAAGCCGTGGGTACATCTGGGGGGAAAAGACCTGTTCGCAAGCGATAGTCATCTGGGGTGTCAGCATTTAAATCCACCAACCAGTAACTGAAAGGTTTTTTAGTAGCGTCATCGAACGCTTCCAAAAAAAATTTGGCTTTACCGGGGTACATCTGCCGGGACAGGGTTGTAATCTGTAGTTTATCTCTAGGGTTTTTAAACAGCACCATGTACTTTGTATTTAACGCTATGGTTCTACTTTTCCGGCCTTGACAAAACACATTTTGGACGATGTACATGATGCTGAGGTTTTGGTGGTGTACGTATTTGGTAAAAGCTTTTTCTATCTCATTATTTTCACATGCAGACTCCATCAAATCATCAACTATAATCAAATTTACTCTACCCGGCGGCAGTAGCTGGTCGTCGGAAAACAACGTCGGTAGTCCTTCTATAAACTGAATGTATGGAAATTTCACAAGCAACTCAGCGTATAGAGGTTGCCAGCAGCTGTAACACCAGACTATGTTTTCGGGTTTACGAGTCATAACGGTATCACCATTCTCCAAGAGTTGTTTTATAAAATAACTTTTACTGCAATTCGAGGGTCCGGACAAAATGCATGAAAAAGAGTGTTTTAACCTGACATCCATCGTGTTAATATCCGTAGGGCAACGGTGTCAAATTTTCTTGCAGCACCTGCTTGTCGTACACCACCTTCTGGGTTTTCTTTAAGGTCTGGGTCTCAATGCGCCAATCCTTTTTAACACGCACGATCATCGGCTGTTGAATAGAAATGTGTTTAAATTCCCGGCACTCTGCATAACGCCATAGTCAAAAACCAAATCCAGACTCTCAAAGTTAACTTTTTCACAATTGTTCACATTGAGCGTAATGCCTTTCACCTTTAAACAGGCTTTCCCGCCAGACAGTTTGTACCCGTACGACTTGGGTCCTGTTGACACAAACTCGGTGATGTGTTGTCCAGCATCGATTTCACTGGTCAGCTCACCCAAATAGTCACCCAGCCCCGGATTCCACTCACCCTCCCGGCTCACAAAGATAACGGAATCTGTGTCGTGGTACAGACAGCAGCCTTGCAAAGCATTTAGCAGGTTGTATAACTCCAAGTGGGCATAGGCGGTTGTAAAGCTAGCGATGAAAATGTTAGTGTTTGAATGGCCTGTATAGTGGTGTTCAGTGTGTTTCCACGTAACACAGGCTGTGTTTTCATTGATAAACTTGCAGGCTGACACCTCATGATATGGCGTAAATAAGTACCTGAACAATTCATCAGGGTTTCTCACAATGGTGGTCTGTGGTAAATTGTCTCTTTGCCCATACTTGCCCCACAAACGGTTCGAGGCAAGTTTTCAAAGCTGTCTTTTGGCCGGATTCTTTTTAATGTTGCCGGGGTCCAGCCGGACACCCTCTTTTTCATAATATTTGCTGATATATCTTTGTTGTTTCGTGACATCTGTACACCACTCTGGAAACCCCGAAGCTTCCTGTTTCCCTTTCAGATGCAGTCTGATGTAATCGGAAAAAAGATCGTGTGAGGCCTTTTCGAAATGCCAAATTTCGTAAATTTTACACACTCTATACCCCAGATCTAAGGCCATCTGTAATTCAGGGGTGCACCAGACACCAGTCAAAGCGCGATCTTCATCAGTGTGCTCTCAGGGAGTGGTCTGTTTTGTTTCAGCACACGTACGACACAGTGTGAAAAACAGTTTTTTGTCAATTTTGGTTGGAAGAACTGGAAAGTACAAACATCTGGGTGGGTAAACTTTCACCTTCGCTAAACCGAAATACTGTTTTAAATCTCCAAAGTTGTTATAAATTATTCTGGGGTGACCCAGTGGGTATTTTTTAGTTTTGTTCACAAATGGATACAGACTGGTGAAATCATAGTAATGAATTTTTTCACCGGGCTGCGCTGTGTAATGCAAACAAATAGCATTTGTTCTCCCCCTAAAAAGCGAATCGCGTGGTTGCAGAGGCTCTGGTAACTGAGCAGCTGTTAGAAATTTACCCAAGTCTCCATTTTCAACAAGCATGTCTCTGAACTCGTGCTCCCACAAAACACGCACGTTAAAACCTCTCATTTTGAGAAAATTAATTTTCACTATCGTCTTTCTGTACAATCAACCAAAAGTAGTGTTTGTCAGCGGATTAAAATTATTTTCACAATAACAAACGCTACAACCGTGAAAAAAGTAACCGTTGAACTGTAGCGGCAATACTTGTTAATAAGACAGAATTAAGCGTTGGTATGCTCCTAAAGGAGACCCCATCTCACCCTCCATCTCTGTGGTGCAGCCACAGAGAAAGAATGCATGCAAGTTGATTTAAGATGTTTTTCTTTTGATAAAAAGCAAGCTCCCAGACGGGGATGCAAGTAGCTAAGGCTGGCTATCATGATCAATGGTCATCCACTGGTGCCTATCAGTCTAGGGAGTGCCGAATGGACATCTGGACTGCATTCCTAAGTGTCAAGAGTAAGTGACTTATATCTCACCTTGACCAACCAATCAGGGACTGGTAATACCACGTGGGTCTCCAATGCCCGCAAAACTCTCAACCAATCAGCACACATCTGAGTCTTGATCAAAAAGGGAGCGCAAGCTCAGTTCTGGGCTCTCCTTGGCCATTTTCGCGCATCCTCAGAGACAATCACGTGACAACTGCTGTTGTCTGCAAAAGGACTTGGACTTTGTTCTAAGCGCGAGGCCGAGGATCCCGTACGTACTCAGAATTCTACCAACGTGAATGCTCCGCTTGATCAACGGCAGCCTACAGTTGGACCCTCGTCGACAACCTGAATAGCTTATTCAGAAGCAGTGCTGGACCGGGAACGAACCGGTTTCTTCCCAGGCAAAAGAGTGACTTGTGAGGACTCGCGGTCACACTCTGTGCATAGAGACTTTCTACTAGCCAGCCGGACTGCTGGTAGATCCCCTCGGAGCAACGACTGCCCTGCCCGCCGCAGTCAGATTCCTCCGCCCGTCCTACTCCGAGCTGCACCTCAACTGGTTGGCCGGTAGCCAGAGGACGCCGACACAATGCCCATTAGACAACCGCTGCAACAGAGGCTGCAACAGAGCCTGTCAGCTGGTTTGGTGTTCGTGCCGGGAAATTCCAAATCCAAACACAGTGGATAAGTAAACCCCATGTTCTACATTGCGTCTCGAGAATTTAATTGTACCTCAACACAAGTTGTTGTCAATTTCATTCATGAGTAATGTATTTACTTCCGAGTTTAGAGTAACAGTGGGTAATAACACTGATTAGCGATTTGGTAACCGAACGATATATATTGACATATATTCTCTGTTGTGTATCTCTTTGTTTGCATCTCTTCGAGATTATATACCTTGTATATTGATAACCCTCACGGTAAGGTCTGCCGCTCGTATCCAGGCAGACTAGTATATGTTTGGTGCACAGTATATATTAATAAATGTATCTCGTGTATTGAACCCGTGTGTGTGCGTTGTTAGTTGTTCTGACGATTGATTTTCTAAAAGCCCCAACAAACAACCTCGTGATTACTGCTACAATTGATAATTGTCTCAGTAAACCCATCAAACCACTAAAGAACTCAAAGGCTGTCTGCACTCCGTCAATTACAGCATAACCATCCAGAAAATATGGTCCAACCTTGAACTCACCGGCCGTGGTTAGCGCGTGTTTGATTTTAACGGGCTCTGTGTGTTCGATGTACATAAGCCACTGAATGCTGGGTGTAGAAAATCGTTTTTGCTGGCGGTGGTAATTGTCATGGGGTAGCAACGCTATCGTCTCTTCCTGTAAGAACATTAGTCTGAACATGGCCATGCAGACACTAGCGATGGCCACAAACTGAAAGGGGTCGATGCACACAACGCAGGCGGCCCCTGACTCAGTCACGCGTGTCTGTCTGGTCATATTCATGACCTTGTCCCAATACCTGACACAGCCTTCTCTTAGAATTGCAGTAGCGTTTCAACTCTCTCTGTAAGTTAAAGACACTTCCCTTGCATTCTTCATACCAAACCAAAAACTCTGCTTTCTCGCTCGGCAGCATGTAGTTAACACCGTAACGTTCTGGCGGAGGCATCGGGCCAACATAATTTTGGTTTTCGGAAGTGTTCATCAAGTGTGGAAAATGACCCTTACCCCCAGGGAACCCCATGGCTGCCGGCAGTTTGCTTAATTTCATAGGTAGAAAGCTTAGAGAATCAATAAATCTGATGTTCAGAGCTTTTATGGTCATACACATTATCTTACCACCCTGATTAATTAGTTCAACGTCCATCTTTTCATCTAACAACTGTCTGATTACTAGGTAATTGTCATATCCCTTGCCATTGTGCGATATGAACGTATTGTTTTTGAAACGTCTATCGATAAATTTACACACAAAGTGTTTCACCATAGAATTCCCAGCTTCGTTTATTGTCAATATGAAGGGCGTGGACGTAATTTGGTATGTGTGTCCCCGTTTCTTGCATGCATTCAAAGTCGAAAAAAATGTACTTGTTTGAAAGTCAGGGGTGTCGATCACGTTGTTACAACGCGAGCACAGTTTCTCTTTTCACATTTGTGACTTGCAAAGTTATAAACCCCACATTTCTCACAAAAGACCCAGCGCTCACACTTACTAACACCCGTCGCCGCATTCTGAAAGTGTCTCGCCAAACACTGAGAGCTACAACAAAAGACCTTACAGGCCGGGCAATTCTGAATTTCTGCATCAATTTCGCAACACTGGGGATCTAAACAGGTTTTACAAGCTTTAACACAGGCGTGTGTGTTCTTGCGGCTATACGCCGCATGGCAGTTAGTGCAAAAATACGCCGCCCCCACAAAAGCTTTAATATTTAAAACCCCGTAAAAATGCTCTTCATGCAGTAGAACAAAAAGTATTTTCGAATTTGGTGGTGTGGGCCCCGTTGTAAAATATTTCCAATCACCCTGGTCGTGGTACAAAATTTTAATGACCACCTTTAAATGTTTTTCAAAAGCGGTAATGTCTGACAAACTGATTTTCCGATTCTCTGGAAAACCCAACTCTTTGTGCATTCGTTTAGCGCCCTGTAACATTTCCCCATCGGTACAACCTTCATTCAACAAACCGTACACACTCCTGGCGAAACACAGATTACCCCCTGTGTAATGTAAGTCGAAAGGTGCGCTTTTTTCTGAGCAAGTACCCTGCTGTACAGAACAGATTTAAATCTTCGGCGGGCACCCCCCTGCATATTCCTAACTATCGTTACCACTAATCGGAGGCTGTCATCGGTGAGAACTTCTGTGTGGCTCTTTAAGAGGTCTGAGATGTGGCTTAAAAAATCGGCAGCATTTAATTCTCCGGGGTGTCTCCTGCGTGAGAACAAAGGTTTGTTAAAACCACCCGCAGTCAAACGCAGCTGTACAAAATCATTCGCCGCGATGTTTGGAGAAAGTTCATCCAATATTCTCTGGACTGCACCATGCACAGCGTCTATAGCCTGTACATACGAGGCTATTCTGTCAAGATTAACAAAACGAAATTCTTCATGGTGCTCTGTTGCTCTAAAATTATTATAAGACCTGTTATAACTACGTATACGCTCCAGGAAAACTAAGGGGTCTCTATTCGCCCCTGCACCGCCACCAACCTGATTCAGATCGTTCAGCACAACCGGTTCTCGGTTTTCAAAGTTACCGACATCCTGTTCTGCTACAGCACCCCCGGGCATTAAGTTATTTTCTACCACTGCATTCTCATTGCGTGGTTCTGGCGGCCCTTGGGAAATCTGATGCCTCTCTCTGAATCTTTTGCGATGCAACAAACATGCTTTTGACAGTTTAATTCTTTTATTAATGTACAAACGCTTGATGTTGGCAAGCGGTCGGTCTTTTAAACACTTTTAAGACCGCATGTTTAGTCATTTATCCCTGTGGGTCTTCGCCAATGAGCCATGAAATAGCATTATCAGGTAATGAAATCCAGAGTTTAGAGTGGCATCCTCTTTAGAAAATACGTCTAAGAGGCTAGGAGCGTAAACCTGGATCGGCTTTGGAAACACGGAATGTACACGTGCTAAAGCGGCTCTTAAATTCTCTAAATCACGCTTTTTATCCACCTCATTAGTGCCCACCGTTGATACTAACTGTGTAATATACCGCACTGAATCTCGCACATCACCAAACACCAAGTCTCTAATTGCATTATTATTTCGGCTTGACACGTTTGGTTTTGGGCAGAGTATTAACAGCCACCTTCGATGTGGTCACCACCTTAGGGTCTACGGTTCTGCCACATTTGTTTCGCCGCTCGTCAATACAGCTGCTGAGTGAATAAATAAAAGACTTTTTAATACCACGCCAATGCTCCATATCTCAAAATCAGAAAACTTCACTGTGATAAAAATAAAAGACTTTTCAACACAACAATCAATGCGTTCTAAACGGTCAAATTCAGAAAACTACGATAACTATGATAAAAACGCCACACATGTGGCACATCCTTACACAAAGGGCTGCGGGTGAATGGAATAAGTTACCCAGACATGTTGTTACACCGGTTTCCTTTAAGACTGTGGTGGCGCTACTGGGTCAAGCGGCATGGTTAACGGCATATAGACCCATGGCACTTTAAAGGCTAAGCAGTTTTAAAATAAGGCTTTTTAACACCCCCAAACAAAAAACTACGTGAACTAGGATCTTTCAACGAATTAACATTCTAACAAAAGAAGTAACGGTTGCCGTAAGTGGATCATAACACATCTTGACCATGCTTAAATTATATTAACCTTTGGTTGTTGATTTGAGATGTTTTGAGCTCGTTGACCCCGTTAACGTGTTAGCGCGGCATCGCAGATTATTTTTTGAAGGTTCGGGTTCTGCACGGAGAGGGAAAATACCATTAGTGAAAGAACTCAACACCGCAAATTACCAAAAACTAGAAAAACGGTGGGAATTTTTATTATAGACACGTTTAAATGGGCATGCTAAAAGAATGTTTTATATAATACCGACCTCTTCTCCCAGGCGATCTGATAATATGCTCCGCACCCTCTAGTATAACGTGAACATCTGCATGTGTCTCCACAAGGTTTTGCAGTGGTATTGTAAACCGAAACGAAGTTTTTTAAACGTGTAGCGACTTGTCCCTTTGCCCGCGTCTGTGGAATAGACACATACGTGTATTGGTGTGGAGAAAGTACCCCTGTGTCTTTAAGACTCACATGGTCGTAAAGCGTTATTTAAAACATTGTCGTAATTACTCACCAGTGTTGGGTTGTGCCGTAACTGGTCTTTTTAGAGCTGTTGTTTTCGGGGCTAATGGAAATGAATGGATACACACAGTCACGAACACATTACGGAACAACTCCCTGGTAATTCCATTATAATAATTCAATATTGCCTAGTATACAAATATTATACAACGTTTTGCAACTATAGCTAACATGAGACATGCACCGTGACGTTGTAATTTTCTCACAATAAGCCAGATATACATACCGCTGAAATTCGTGGAGTCCTCGTCTTCGTCTATCAAATCGAACAGTGTTAAGTCTGTAAATAGACTATCTTCAGACTGTTGTAATTGATCGGTGTGATCCATTCTGACGAGTTAGTTGATAACGCGAGACTGTAAGAATTGGAATCCAGCCAAAACTTCGCCTGTTACACCGCTGGTACTTATACCCCAAACGGATAAACATTCTCTTCTAAGAAACACACATGGCCCCCCCATAAAACCATTAATCTTAGGTATCATTGGGCGTGCACGTACTGGTCTGTAGAATTTATTTTAAGAAACATTTTAGAAAACGTTTTACACCATTATAATGTTAAAATCTATATTATTTTAAGACAACAACAGTGTCTAAATTTCATAGCGGTTAAAACGTGGTGAAAATGTGCCTCGGTGTCTGTGTTTGATTCATCAACAGACCACTAAAAATATTATTAAGCAAAATGTTTTTTATTAATGGTAACGCTATAAGAAAATGTATCTATTCTTTATAGCGATGTGTTCACAAACCAAGCTTGACGTTTTGAGGTTTTATTTTTTCGGGATGTGATGTTAAGAACATTTCTGCGTGAAATACATGTGGTGATTGTAAATTAGAAAACTTTACATGAATATAAAATGTATATACAAAACAGCATTTAAAACAAATGAAAAACTATAACTCCTATATCCGTCCTTTTATTGTCACTGTTAATTGTACCCACTTAAAATTTAATAATTTTATAAACTTTCACGCTGAGGTCAATTTTAACCCCCCCACCCCCACTCTGCATTCCAGAGCCTTTAACTACCGTGACGCCGACCCCCCACCAAAAATATCTCTTATACGTGATTTTAAAACTTTAAGATCAATCCGTTAAAGTATAAAGAACAACACCCCATCATTTGTTACCTGTTAATACCTTAAAGACTTTTACGCTTGCGGTGTGTGGAAATTTATTTCAAACTTTCGAAAAAAGCTGTCGTGAATGTGTTATTAAAAATAAGTTGTGTCTTATTACATTATTTTAAAAACTTTAAGACCAACCCCGCGTGTTTAAAATTTCTTTTCTGGGCAAACACATCATTTGTGTTTGTGTTGTGTGTTAATACTTTTAAAGTTTAAAACTTATAAACTGATAAGTGAATATAGACCATTATTATGTTAAAATCTATATTATTTTAAGACATATAACGGTGTCTAAATTTCATAGCGGTTAAAACGTGGTGTAAATGTGCCTCGGTGTCTGTGTTTGATTCACCAACAAACCACTAAGAATATTATTAAGCAAAATGTTTTTATTAACGGTATAGCTATAAGAAAATGTATCTATTCTTTATAGCGACGTGTTCACAAACCAAGCTTGACGTTTTGAGGTTTTATTTTTTTCGCGATGCGATGTTAAGAACATTTTTGCGTGAAATACATGTGGTGATTATAAATTAGAAAACTTTACCTGAATATAAAATGTATATACAAAACAGCATTTAAAACAAATGAAAAACTATAACTCCTATATCCGTCCGTTTATTGTACCCGCTTAAAATTTAAAAATTTTATAAACTTTCCCCGAGGTCAATTTTAGCCCCCCTCCCCCCCACTCTGCATTCCAGAGCTTTTAACTACCGTGACGCCGACCCCCCCCCCCCCACCGCACGTCTCCAAAATATCTCTAATACGTGATTTTAAAACTTTAAGATCAATCCGTTAAAGTATAAAGAACAACACCCATCATTTGTTGCCTGTTAATACCTTAAAGACTTTTACGCTTGTGGTGTGTGGAAATTTATTTCAAAGTTTCGAAAAAAGCTGTCGCGAATGTGTTATTAAAAATAAGCTGTGTATTATTACATTATTTTATAACTTTAAGACCAACCCCGCGTGTTCAAAATTTCTTGTCTGGTCAAACACATCATTTGTGTTTGTGTTGTGTGTTAATACTTTTAAAGTTTAAAACGTATAAACTGATAAGTGAATACTTTTCACAACGCGCCCCTGGAGCTGTCAGACACCGCCCGTTGTTGGGAGCTGCGAAGATGGCTTCTTTGTGTGGAGAAACATCGGGGTCCGTTGCTCTACAAAGTGGAGAGGTAGATGGCTAAAATATTTTTTCTGATCGTGGAATTGTTGTATCGGCGCTTAGCGTATGTCATTTTAATACTTGGTCTTCTTTTTAGCAAAAACCCGACCCCGCCCTCTGCGACGTGTGACAGCGGCGGGCGTGTGAGTTCAGATGGGGTACCAGATATTGAAGAACTGTATCGAATGTATACGTCTGAATTCTTACTAAGAGTGCTTTACACACGTCTCTCTACAAAGCTTGATATGCAAAACAAAGAGTCAAATGGTAATGTCCTTAAATTTCTTAAAGAGATAGATGTGTATGTCAAGAACTTGAATGAAATTATTGCGGATCTGATGTTTTCAGATCAGAAATGGAAGCCTGGGGGGCTCTACAGTGTGTATTCCAAAATACAGCGTGTTTTGCACAGAACCTGTGGTAACACCATCCCGCTGATTACGCAGGCATGTTTTTTTTGCTCTGCTAGATCGGATCGCCCAGTGTGGTTCGCATGGCTTTAGACATGGGGAGCGGAAGGGGGTTATGAATGCTTTTTCAGAAGCCTCAAAGCAATGTTGGGGTGGTGGTTACGCGTACCGAACTAATTTTCCGCACCAACATTTAATTGTTGAATGCAAACAGGAGCCGGTAACGCATTTGTACTGCGATGTTTCTGTGTTTGAAACCCACTGTTGAAATAAAGCGGTTCACATTTCACATACTTGCAAACAGGAGTCTGTAACTTGTGTAAAAAGTGTGCTGTGCTGTTTCTGTGTTTGAAAACCCACTGTTGAAATAAAGCGGTTCACATTTCACATACTTGCAAACAGGAGTCTGTAACTTGTGTAAAAAGTGTGCTGCGCTGTTTCTGTGTTTGAAAATCCACTGTTGAAATACAGCGGTTCACATTTCACATGGTGTTTGTCCTGCGAGTTCTTTTGTGAGACTTTACGCAGTCAGTGTGTGTGTGTGTGCTTACAACCCTGATGCTTCTAAGACACGGCTTGTGCAGTGTATAAGCACCCCGGCCACCCGACCGCGGCTGGTGCCGCTCACACCCCTGGATCTCGTGGCCCTCACCAGACTTCCCGCGCCGCCGTAACTACCCGATTCCCTAGGGTTATAATAGAGCGCACTCAACCCCACTGCAGACATGGTCCCCTTCCAAACCAATACACACTTTGACACACCTAAAGCGAGGGATGCGCCGCCTTGGGGCTTTTGGACCCTGAGGCTCCAGACCGACCAGCCGGGGGGGGGAAGGCTGGAGTTCCGACCGTTAACGACACACCATTGGCTCCTGAGGGGGCGGGACATGCACACATAACAACACGCCATTGGCTGGCAAAGGGGCGGGACATCCACCCACAGCGGACTCCCATTGGATGGAAAAGGGGGTGTGGTACCTGTCAAAAGTTTGACGAAAGGTGTCGCTTTCTACTCCTACTACTGTTTCCTCCAGCGGCATAGTATTGCAGTGAGACAGCACGATGCCTGCAAGACTATGTCACGCTAAACGCCACAGATTGTGTTTGTCCGTTCGTGTCAGTCGTCCTGCAACTACGGGCAGTGGGACACAAACATGCTGCAATGCTTTCAGGACGTTATGATTTGTTTGTGCAACATCCGAGAAGAGTACTTGTGGCTTGAATGTGAACAGTACGTGCCCGCCCCCTTTCCTCTGTAGTGCATGATTTCCTCCCGGCATGCCCTTCGTCATTGTTCTGTCATCTTGTATTTAAAGGGTTGTATTTCTGCTGCTGAAAATAAGCAACGGTTTTCTCACAACGCCCTTTGTTCCCAACGGAGACCTTGTCTGTCATGAAATTCTTCAAAACCTCGAGCTATAAGAAGAAGACGACAAATATGAAGCGTTACAGCAACGACATGCCATGAGACGATTGATAACGATTTCCATAGGATCCCCGCGGTTGCCTGGCAACCGTCAACTTTGCGCAGTGGCAGTATCGTAGCCTGTGAGGCTTAGCCGAGGCGCGGTTATTGCTAGTTGAAAACTTTTCCCAATACCCCGCTTCCGCCGGTTTGCAATACAATCAGCGAAAGCAATTTTTGACAGTCTCGTCAGAGACTGAGCAAGGTGTTTAAAGACAGATTTTGTCATGGTGACATCATGGTAGAAAGAAACGAGCTTGATTCTTCTCGACAGAAACGCTCTTTAGCTCTTTCAGCGTTATGCAGGGAACAGATCTGTCGAGAACACTTTTGAGTCAGCGCGAAACGCCGTGTTCTGTCAATTTGATTTCATATTGCTCGTAGCGGCGCCCGGCTTTTGTCTGTCAAACGCTAGGTTGCGCTTCTTCATGCTGCATCGTCGCATGAGTGGAGCTTTTTAAACTGTACTTACTGTCTGTACTTACTGCGCCCCATAAGAAATCATTTGTCCCCGTTCAAAAGAGATTGTGCAATGTCCTGCAGCGTTCGCAAAGCAAACCTTTGACAGTTTGAAAAGAGGAAATTATTCTGCTTCCTGTGCTTGCAGTAGTTACAAAGTTTAACGTCTTTACACGATCTGCTGCAGTTTTCAGTGCGCGGGCTTTGTCAAAGTCGTGGAAAAACGTACTGTGTTTCGGCTCGGGAAACATCCTGCATGTTTTCTGTGTGTATAGCTGTCTTCTAACGCATACAGAATTCATTCGAAATCATTGATTTCTCCAATTAACAGGTGGCCCTTTTTGAGCCTGCGAGAAGCAGTCTTTCAATGTAACAGATTTACCCTGGGGAAAGGCAGCATGACATTGAGAGTTGCTCAAGCTTTCAGCACCCGTATCGGACTGCGTGTATGCAGACATCGCTCAGAATCCCCTATGAGATTATCCCCCAATTCTGTTTTGCAGCCTCTTTCAAAAGGCTGTGTTAGTCACATTCCTAGGCTCATGACAGCAGTTGAAAACGTTCGCCACTGCGTTGGTCAGGAATCGAACCCGGGTAAACTGCTCGGAAGGCAGCTATGCGCACCACTATACCACCAACACACACCCACTGGAGCCCTGCAGAACACCACCAGAGCATGCTCACGATATCGGACGCTGTCTCCAGGACGTGCTGATTCCACACATCGTGAATAAATCATGATATTGTTAGTTACTGTAGCTAGACGTTCAAATGAGTTTCATGGCCAGATGGACTGTTTCCTCCAGCGGTTTTTTTTTCTTATAAAATATACTTTATTCCGAAAAAAAAACATCTCACACATTAACACTCCACGTAATAAAAACATCGGCGGAACGGCAGTGATTGTCTGTTATCAATCCTTTGCAATTGTGGGCGGATTTGCGCTATTATGAGAGTCCCTCCAATCCCTACTACTTGCTGTTAAACCATTAATCCCTGTACAGGGTCCATAGTCCTTTCCAGCGCTCCCTCGCCGTGGGGAAACGCCATTTGGCTACGTCGCGCTTCATCCTCCTCCTGAGGTCCGCCAGGATCCTCTCCTCCAGCTCTTTCGCTCCGCTCTTGATGTTGTGCCGGATGAGATTGTTCCTCGCGTCCCACAGGCCTTTTTTAGTGAGGGACAGCAGCAGCCACATCAGGAGCTGCGTCCCCTTGTCCAATCCGGTAGGTGCCAGCCCCAGCAGAATGTACTGGTAACTGAGCACCGCACCCTTCCCCAGGAGTTGCATGGTGTTGTCCATTCTGCCCCACACCGCCTTGGCGAAGGGGCAGCTCCAGAACACGTGCTCCTGAGTCTCCTCGACGAAACACGTGTCCCGGGGGCAATGCGGGTTCCTGGTAAGCGAGTGTCTGTAGAGGACCTCTCTGGTGGCCAGTCTCTTGTGTACGGCCATCCAGTTGAGGTCCTTCAGTTGATTGTCCAGTTCTTTAGGCTGCGTCCTTTCCCAGACTTGTCTGGGAACTTGCAGCCTTTCGTCGGCGACCAGATGCCCCCTCACCTCTTTGTACAGGGCTCTGTGGTTGGTGCAGAGCTCTGGCTGTCTCGTGGCCTCGTACCTCCTGCTCCACTTGACAGCGTGGGTGTAGAACTTCGGTCGCCTCTCTGCCTTGGGCCCAGTGTTTGACCACTGGACCAAGTGCCTCATCGGGGTGGAGAGCCACAGCCTGACAAAGTACTGGTACTTGTGGCCGATGGGCTCCTGCAGCGCCCGACAGAGGTTGCAGTAGAAGATGCAGTCGAGTTTCAGGGGGAAATCACTTCCTCTACCGGCTGACACATCCGGTTTCTCGTGATGTACTCGTACTTGCCGCCCCAAACGAAGCCAAAGATCATCACGACACAGCATCGTGTCGTCGGCGTACTGGGAGATCTTCAGGGTTTCCCCCACGCCTCCTGGTATCTCCAGGCCGTCGATGACAGGGTCCCGTCTCATCGCCTCTGCTGAGCTCTGCCGAGCTAGCGTTGCTCCCCTTCTCCCGGTCGACGTTGAAGTCCCCACCGAGCACCACCTGTCTGTTGGTGGTGCATCAGCTGGCCAGGTCAGCAAACACTTCCTTCCGGATAGAGGGTTCCGTCGGAGCATAGACGTTAATTGCTCTCAACTTCTGCTCCCTCCAGTCGATGTCTGCGACCAGGATCTGGCCCTGCACCACCGAGAAGGAGGAAACCAGCGTCATCTCTGGGTTTCCGAGGAGGATTCCCACTCCGGAAGAGTGGACCCCTCCTACGCTCCAGCATGATTCTCCCTTCGTCCATTCCCTGGTTAATGTCAGCTTGTCGCTTTCATTCTTCAGGTGGACCTCCTGTAAGAAACAAACTGTGAAAGCCTTTGAGGCCAGATCATGAAAGACTCCCTGTCTTTTCAATGGGTCTCACAGCCCTCTCACGTTAGTTGTTAGAAAAATGTAAGTTTCACAGTCATGATTGAACAAGTGAAAGTTAATTCTCCTCTCTGTGCTTACAGTGGAAACTTGGGAGTCTACATCTGGGCACTGTTTAGCCTAGATGTAACTCCTCTCGTTCGGGTCCTTGGGGGAATATGCTGGGCTCCCTCCAGGTCTCACTGGGGACTGAAAGGTAAACATGCTGGAAAGGTCCAGCCCTACCATCAGTCCCGGCTTCAGGGCGGCTTCAAAGTAATCCTCGTCTTCCTTGAGGATACTCTCCGCCACTACGGGAAGGCTCTTTTCTTCCCTTTCTCCAGGAGTTTCGGGGACCTCCAGTTGCTCCTGGGCCTCGGGGGAGGGGGCCTCCATTTCCTGGGCTGCCTCCTCCTGTTGTCCGTGGGACTCGGGGGAGGGGGGTTCCGTTTCCTGGGTTGTCACTTCCTGTCGTCTTTGGGCCTCGGGGGGGAGGGTTTCCATTTCCTGGGCCACCTCCTCCGGTTGTTCCTGGGCCTTGGGGGAAGAAAGTTCCGTTTCCTCTAGGACAAAGAAATGGTTCTCCCTTACTACTCTTTTCTTCTGACCTTCCGAAGGTGGATCCGCCCTGCATCTCTTCTCCCGCTTTCGCTTTCCCTTCTTGCTCGGAGTTATCCAGGGCCCTTCCCCCGGTCGGCCATTTTGTCCATCTTCCTGGCGGCCATCTTGTGGCACAGGTGCGGCTGGGGGTGTGGCCTCAGCAGCGGTATAGTATTGCAGTGAGACAGCACGATACCTGCAAGACTATGTCACACTAAACGCCACAGATTGTGTTTGTCCGTCTGTGTCAGTCGTCCTCCAGCTAAGGGAAGTGGGACACAGACATGCTGCAATGCTTTCAGGGCGTTATGATTTGTTTGTGCAACATCCGAGAAGAGTACTTGTGGCTTGAATGTGAACTGTACGTGCCCGCCCCCTTTCCTCTGT
Source organism: Atractosteus spatula (assembly GCF_055471065.1). Classification (NCBI taxonomy): domain Eukaryota; kingdom Metazoa; phylum Chordata; class Actinopteri; order Semionotiformes; family Lepisosteidae; genus Atractosteus; species Atractosteus spatula. The sequence continues at coordinate 93,543 of NC_142733.1, read as the reverse complement.
TGTGCATGATTTCCTCCCGGCATGCCCTTCGTCATTGTTCTGTCATCTTGTATTTAAAGGGTTGTATTTCTGCTGCTGAAAATAAGCAACGGTTTTCTCACAACGCCCTTTGTTCCCAACGGAGACCTTGTCTGTCATGAAATTCTTCAAAACCTCGAGCTATAAGAAGAAGACGACAATTATGAAGCTTTACAGCAACGACATGCCATGAGACGATTGATAACGATTTCCATAGGATCCCCGCGGTTGCCTGGCAACCGTCAACTTTGCGCAGTGGCAGTATGGTAGCCTGTGAGGTTTAGCCGAGGCGCGATTATTGCTAGTTGAAAACTTTTCCCAATACCCAATACCCCGCTTCCGCCGGTTTGCAATACAATCGGCGAAAGCAATTTTTGACAGTCTCGTCAGAGACTGAGCAAGGTGTTTAAAGACAGATTTTGTCATGGTGACAACATGGTAGAAAGAAACGAGCTTGTTTCTTCTCGACAGAAACGCTCTTTAGCTCTTTCAGCGTTATGCAGGGAACAGATCTGTCGAGAATACTTTTGAGTCAGCGCGAAACGCCGTGTTCTGTCAGTTTGATTTCATATTGCTCGTAGCGGCGCCCGGCTTTTGACTGTCAAACAATAGGTTGCGTTTGAGTTTGAGCTCCATGAGTGGAGCTTTTAAAACGTCTGTTCTTACCGCGCCCCATAAGAAATCATTTGTCCCCGTTGAAAAGAGATTGTGCGATGTCCTGCAGCGTTCGCAAGGCAAACCTTTGACAGTTTGAAAAGAGGAATTTATTCTGCTTCCTGTTCTTGCAGTAGTTACAAAGTCGAACGTCTTTACAAGATCTGCTGCAGTTTTCAGTGGGCGGGCTTTGTCAAATGGCTTGGAAAAAGGCACTGTGTTTCGGCTCGGGAAACATCCTGCATGTTTTCTGTGTGTATAGCTGTCTTTTAACGCATACAGAATTCATTCGAAATCATTGATTTCTCCAATTAACAGGGGGCATTTTTGAAACTGCGAGAAGCATTCTTTTAAAGTAACTGATTTAGTCCGGGGAAAGGCAGCATGACATTGAGAGTTGCTCAAGCTTTCAGCACCCGTATCGGACTGCGTGTAAGCAGACATCGCTCAGAATGCCCTTTAAGATTCTCGTAGCGGCGCCCGGCTTTTGTCTGTCAAATGCTAGGTTGCGGTTCTTCGTGCTGTATCGCCGGCATGAGTGGAGCTTTTAAAACGTTTGTTCTTACTGCGCCCCATAAGAAATCATTTGTCCCCGTTCAAAAGAGATTGTGCGATGTCCTGCAGCGTTCGCAAGGCAAACCTTTGACAGTTTGAAAAGAGGAATTTATTCTGCTTCCTGTTCTTGCAGTAGTTACAAAGTCGAACGTCTTTACACGATCTGCTGCAGTTTTCAGTGGGCGGGCTTTGTCAAATGGCTTGTAAAAACGTGGAAAGTCGTGGAAAAACGCACTGTGTTTCGGCTCGGGAAACATCCTGCATGTTTTTTGTGTGTATAGCTGTCTTTTAAGGCATACAGAATTCATTCGAAATCATTGATTTCTCCAATTAACAGGGGCCCTTTTTGAACCTGCGAGAAGCTGTCTTTCAATGTAACAGATTTACTCCGGGGAAAGGCAGCATGATATTAAGAGTTTCTCAAGCTTTCAGCACCCCTATCGGACTGCGTGTATGCAGACATCGCTCAGAATCCCCTGTAAGATTCTCCCCCAATTCCGTTGGCAGCCTCTTTCAAATAAGGCTTTGCTTTGCTGGTCACATTCCTAGGTTCATAACAGCATTTACAGACACTCGGCGCTGCGTTGGTCGGGAATTGAACCCCGGTCAAAAGCCGGGCGCCGCTACGAGCAATATGAAATCAAATTGACAGAACACGGCGTTTCGCGCTGACTCAAAAGTGTTCTTGACAGATCTGTTCCCTGCATAACGCTGAAAGAGCTAAAGAGCGTTTCTTTCTACCATGATGTCACCATGACAAAATCTGTCTTTAAACACCTTGCTCAGTCTCTGACGAGACTGTCAAAAAGTGCTTTCGCCGATTGTATTGCAAACCGGCGGAAGCGGGGTATTGGGAAAAGTTTTCAACTAGCAATAATCGCGCCTCGGCTAAACCTCACAGGCTACGATACTGCCTCTGCGCAAAGTTGACGGTTGCCAGGCAACCGCGGGGATCCTATGGAAATCGTTATCAATCGTCTGATGGCATGTCGTTGCTGTAACGCTTCATATTTGTCGTCTTCTTCTTATAGCTCGAGGTTTTGAAGAATTTCATGACAGACAAGGTCTCCGTTGGGAACAAAGGGCGTTGTGAGAAACCGTTGCTTATTTTCAGCAGCAGAAATACAACCCTTTAAATACAAGATGACAGAACAATGACGAAGGGCATGCCGGGAGGAAATCATGCACTACAGAAGAGAGGGGGCGGGCACGTACTGTTCACATTCAAGCCACAAGTACTCTTCTCGGATGTTGCACAAACAAATCATAACGCCCTGAAAACATTGCAGCATGTCTGTGTCCCACTTCCCGTAGCTGCAGGACGACTGACACGAACGGACAAACACAATCTGTGGCGTTTAGCGTGACATAGTCTTGCAGGCATCGTGCTGTCACACTGCAATACTATACCGCTGGAGGAAACAGTCCATCTGGCCATGAAACTCATTTGAACGTCTAGCTACCGTAACTAACTATATCATGATTTGTTCACGATGTGTGGAATCAGCACGTCCCGGAGACAGCGTCCGATATCGTGAGCATTCTCTGGTGGTGTCCTGCAGGGCTCCAGCAGCTGTGCGTTGGTGGTATAGTGGTGAGCATAGCTACCTTCCAAGCAGTTGACCCGGGTTCCATTCTTGGCCAACGCAGCGCCGAGTGTCTGTAAATGTTGTTATGAACCTAGTAATGTGACCAGCAAATCCTTTTTTGAAAGAGGCTGCACAACGGAATTCGGGGAGAATCTTACAGGGGATTCTGAGCGATGTCTGCATACACGCAGTCCGATATGGGTGCTGAAAGCTTGAGAAACTCTCAATATCATGCTGCCTTTCCCCGGAGTAAATCTGTTACATTGAAAGACAGCTTCTCGCAGGTTCAAAAAGGGCCCCTGTTAATTGGAGAAATCAATGATTTCGAATGAATTCTATATGCGTTAAACGACAGCTATACACACAGAAAACATGCAGGATGTTTCCCGAGCCGAAACACAGTGCCTTTATCCAAGCCATTTGACAAAGCCCGCCCACTGAAAACTGCAGCAGATCGTGTAAAGACGTTCGACTTTGTAACTACTGCAAGAACAGGAAGCAGAATAAATTCCTCTTTTCAAACTGTCAAAGGTTTGCCTTGCGAACGCTGCAGGACATCGCACAATCTCTTTTGAACGGGGACAAATGATTTCTTATGGGGCGCAGTAAGAACAGACGTTTTAAAAGCTCCACTCATGCCGGCGATGCAGCACGAAGAAGCGCAACCTAGCATTTGACAGACAAAAGCCGGGCGCCGCTACGAGAATCTTAAAGGGCATTCTGAGCGATGTCTGCTTACACGCAGTCCGATACGGGTGCTGAAAGCTTGAGCAGCTCTCAATGTCATGCTGCCTTTACCCGGAGTAAATCTGTTACTTTAAAGGAATGCTTCTCGCAGGTTCCAAAAGGCCCCCTGTTAATTGGAGAAATCAATGATTTCGAATGAATACTGTTTGCGTTAAAAGACAGCTATACACACAGAAAACATGCAGGATGTTTCCCGAGCCGAAACACAGTGCGTTTTTCCACGACTTTGACAAAGCCCGCCCACTGAAAACTGCAGCAGATCGTGTAAAGACATTCAACTTTGTAACTACTGCAAGCACAGGAAGCAGAATAAATTCCTCTTTTCAAACTGTCAAAGGTTTGCTTTGCGAACTCTGCAGGACATCGCACAATCTCTTTTGAACGGGGACAAATGATTTCTTATGGGGCGCAGTAAGTACAGACGTTTAAAAAGCTCCACTCATGCGACGATGCAGCATGAAGAAGCGCAACCTAGCGTTTGACAGATAAAAGCCGGGCGCTGCTACGAGCAATATGAAATCAAATTGACAGAAAACGGCGTTTCGCGCTGACTCAAAAGTGTTCTCGACAGATCTGTTCCCTGCATAACGCTGAAAGAGCTAAAGAGCGTTTCTGTCGAGAAGAAACAAGCTCGTTTATTTCTACCATGATTTCACCATGACAAAATCTGTCTTTAAACACCTTGCTCAGTCTCTGACGAGACTGTCAAAAATTGCTTTCGCCGATTGTATTGCAAACCGGCGGAAGCGGGGTATTGGGAAAAGTTTTCAACTAGCAATAATCGCGCCTCGGCTAAACCTCACAGGCTACGATACTGCCACTGCGCAAAGTTGACGGTTGCCAGGCAACCGCGGGGATCCTATGGAAATCGTTATCAATCGTCTCATGGCATGTCGTTGCTGTAACGCTTCATATTTGTCGTCTTCTTCTTATAGCTCGAGGTTTTGAAGAATTTCATGACAGACAAGGTCTCCGTTGGGAACAAAGGGCGTTGTGAGAAACCGTTGCTTATTTTCAGCAGCAGAAATACAACCCTTTAAATACAAGATGACAGAACAATGACGAAGGGCATGCCGGGAGGAAATCATGCACTACAGAGGAAAGGGGGCGGGCACGTACTGTTCACATTCAAGCCACAAGTACTCTTCTCGGATGTTGCACAAACAAATCATAACGCCCTGAAAGCATTGCAGCATGTCTGTGTCCCACTTCCCGTAGCTGCAGGACGACTGACACGAACGGACAAACACAATCTGTGGCGTTTAGCGTGACATAGTCTTGCAGGCATCGTGCTGTCTCACTGCAATACTATACCGCTGGAGGAAACAGTCCATCTGGCCATGAAACTCATTTGAACGTCTAGCTACCGTAACTAACTATATCATGATTTGTTCACGATGTGTGGAATCAGCACGTCCCGGAGACAGCGTCCGATATCGTGAGCATTCTCTGGTGGTGTCCTGCAGGGCTCCAGCAGCTGTGCGTTGGTGGTATAGTGGTGAGCATAGCTACCTTCCAAGCAGTTGACCCGGGTTCCATTCTTGGCCAACGCAGCGCCGAGTGTCTGTAAATGTTGTTATGAACCTAGTAATGTGACCAGCAAATCCTTTTTTGAAAGAGGCTGCACAACGGAATTGGGGGAGAATCTTACAGGGTATTCTGAGCGATGTCTGCATACACGCAGTCCGATATGGGTGCTGAAAGCTTGAGAAACTCTCAATATCATGCAGCCTGACATACAGGCATCGTGCTGTCTCACTGCAATACTATACCGCTGGAGGAAACAGTCCTTCTGGCCATGAAACTCATTTGAACGTCTAGCTACAGTAACTAACAATATCATGATTTGTTCACGATGTGTGTTATCAGCACGTCCCGGAGACAGCGTCCGATATCGTGAGCATTCTCTGGTGGTGTCCTGCAGGGCTCCAGCAGCTGTGCGTTGGTGGTATAGTGGTGAGCATAGCTGCCTTCCAAGCAGTTGACCCAGGTTTGATTCCTGGCCAACGCAGCGCCGAGTGTCTGTAAATGCTGTTATGATCCTAGGAATGTGACCAGCAAAGCAAAGCATTTTTTGAAAGAGGCTGCACAACGGAATTGGGGGAGAATCTTACAGGGGATTCTGAGCGATGTCTGCATACACGCAGTCCGATATGGGTGCTGAAAGCTTGAGAAACTTTCAATATCATGCTGCCTTTCCCCGGAGTAAATCTGTTACATTGAAAGACAGTTTCTCGCAGGTTCAAAAGGGCCCCTGTTAATTGGAGAAATCAATGATTTCGAATGAATTCTGTATGCGTTAAACGACAGCTATATACACAGAAAACATGCAGGATGTTTCCCGAGCCGAAACACAGTGCCTTTTTCCAAGCCATTTGACAAAGCCCGCCCACTGAAAACTGCAGCAGATCGTGTAAAGACGTTCGACTTTGTAACTACTGCAAGCACAGGAAGCAGAATAAATTCCTCTTTTCAAACTGTCAAAGGTTTGCCTTGCGAACGCTGCGGGACATCGCACAATCTCTTTTGAACGGGGACAAATGATTTCTTATGGGGCGCAGTAAGAACAGACGTTTTAAAAGCTCCACTCATGCCGGCGATGCAGCACGATGAAGCGCAACTTAGCATTTGACAGACAGAAGCCGGGCGCCGCTACGAGAATCTTAAAGGGCATTCTGAGCGATGTCTGCTTAAACGCAGTCTGATACGGGTGCTGAAAGCTTGAGCAGCTCTCAATGTCATGCTGCTTTTACCCGGAGTAAATCTGTTACTTTAAACGAATGCTTCTCGCAGGTTCAAAAAGGCCCCCTGTTAATTGGAGAAATCAATGATTTCGAATGAATTCTGTATGCGTTAAACGACAGCTATACACACAGAAAACATGCAGGATGTTTCCCGAAACGGAACACAGTGCCTTTTTCCAAGCCATTTGACAAAGCCCGCCCAATGAAAACTGCAGCAGATCGTGTAAAGACGTTCGACTTTGTAACTACTGCAAGCACAGGAAGCAGAATAAATTCCTCTTTTCAAACTGTCAAAGGTTTGCCTTGCTAACGCTGCAGGACAGCGCACAATCTCTTTTGAACGTGGACAAATGATTTCTTATGGGGCGCAGTAAGAACAGACGTTTTAAAAGCTCCACTCATGCCAGCGATGCAGGACGAAGAAGCGGAACCTAGCATTTGACAGACAAAAGCCGGGCGCCACTACGAGCAATATGAAATCAAATTGACAGAACACGGCGTTTCGCGTTGACTCAAAGGTGTTCTCGACAGATCTGTTCCCTGCATAACGCTGAAAGAGCTAAAGAGCGTTTCTGTCGAGAAGAAACAAGCTCGTTTCTTTCTACCATGATGTCACCATGACAAAATCTGTCTTTAAACACCTTGCTCAGTCTCTGACGAGACTGTCAAAAATTGCTTTCGCCGATTGTATTGCAAACCAGCGGAAGCGGGGTATTGGGAAAAGTTTTCAACTAGCAATAATCGCGCCTCGGCTAAACCTCACAGTCTACGATACTGCCACTGCGCAAAGTTGACGGTTGCCAGGCAACCGCGGGGATCCTATGGAAATCGTTATCAATCGTCTCATGGCATGTCGTTGCTGTAACGCTTCATATTTGTCGTCTTCTTCTTATAGCTCGAGGTTTTGAAGAATTTCATGACAGACAAGGTCTCCGTTGGGAACAAAGGGCGTTGTGAGAAACCGTTGCTTATTTTCAGCAGCAGAAATACAACCCTTTAAATACAAGATGACAGAACAATGACGAAGGGCATGCCGGGAGGAAATCATGCACTACAGAGGAAAGGGGGCGGGCACGTACTGTTCACATTCAAGCCACAAGTACTCTTCTCGGATGTTGCACAAACAAATCATAACGCCCTGAAAGCATTGCAGCATGTCTGTGTCCAACTTCCCGTAGCTGCAGGACGACTGACACGAACGGACAAACACAATCTGTGGCGTTTAGCGTGACATAGTCTTGCAGGCATCGTGCTGTCTCACTGCAATACTATACCGCTGGAGGAAACAGTCCATCTGGCCATGAAACTCATTTGAACGTCTAGCTACAGTAACTAACAATATCCTGATTTGTTCACGATGTGTGGAATCAGCACGTCCCGGAGACAGCGTCCGATATCGTGAGCATTCTCTGGTGGTGTCCTGCCGAGCTCCAGCGGGACGAACACCATGTCAAAGTTTTCATTTAATGTGGGTGATCGCGTGCGGGTGTCCAAAATAAAGAGAGTGTTTGAGAAGTGATATGAACAGACCTTCACTGATGAAATTTTCATTGTCAAAGAGCAGACCTCGGCTCTGAGACCCTATTACAAACTGCAGGACTACGCAGGCGACGACATTAAGGGCTCCTTCTATGCAGAAGAGCTACAGAGGACAAACCCCGCTGTTGAGAACGTCTACTGCATCCAAAAGATTTTAGCAGCCAGGGGTCGTGGCAAAAACAAACAGCTTTTGGTAAAATAGCGCGGCTGGAGCGATAAATTCAAAGGTTGGGTAAAGGCTTCCGAGGTCCGAGACATATAGAGGTGGTGAAAAATGAACCCCAATGGTTTCTATGTGACGCTGGCCAGTAATTCATCCTCAAAGATGTTTCCAAAGAACACCAAAGCGTGCTTCACAGAGCATCTGACAAAGGCGATTGACCTGGACGGGAGCTGGGAAGTGGGCCTGGTCAAGCTGCACTATTCGCATACACTAAACACTTTTGATGAAGACGAAGTTTTTCTGTTCGTCAACGATGAGCACAAAACTATATGGACATGTACCTTACCGAGAGGGTACTACAGCAACATCGAGCAGCTCTTGCATGAAATGAAACGGGCTGTGGAAAAATCCAAGTTAACGGCCGTAAGTCTTAAATACAACCCCATTAGCCGGTCGGTAAGGATTGTTAGTGATAAACGGTTTGTTATACAGATGCATAACCGCCTGGAGAGGATGTTGGGTTTCAAATTGGGTGTCGGAAGTGTAAAATCACTGCACCCCGTCAATATGACTGGCGGATTTAACACCATGTATATATACACCGATATCATAGAACACCAGTTAATAGGCGACGTCTACGCACCGCTTTTGCGTTGTGTGCCCTTCAGAGGTGTGGATGGTGAATTCGTCACAGTATTGTACAACAAACCCCATTACATGCCGGTGAGCATCGATCATTTTCACAACATCACTATTGAAATAAAGACGGATCAAAACGAGCACATGTCATTTGCATTTGGAAAGGTCATTGTCAAGCTGCATTTCAGACCTGTGAAAGCGACAAACATCTAAAAGGATGACGGTCATCAAGAGCTACGGGGATCCTTCTTTGTATACACACTACTACAAACAACAGGCTGGTTATGGATTACCAGGATTTTCAGTATGGCGCGGGTATCGGGGGTATTTTCAGAGCGCTATTTAGAAAAGCTGTGCCTTTTCTGAAACGAGGGTTTGAAATAGCTAAGCCGCACATGGCATCGGCGGCTAAAAACATCACCAAAAACGTGGTCAGCAACGTTACAAGCACGGTCATGTCTAAGGTGGCTGTATATCAGCAGGAAGGTTCGGGTCTAGCATACATCCGCAGGGGTGTCAAGAGAAAAAGACAGACGTCATCATCTCACCGTCGGGGTCCTCCGAAACCTGATAAAAGAACGGCTCTTCTAAACTCATAAAAGCTTCAGGTCGACCAAGAAGGGCGTGACACACCGCAATCAATGAGATACGAAACGAGACATATTTTAAATATGGCTTTTGTTCACAGCGGGTCTGCAGAATGCGCCAAGTCAGAGCTGGACATATTTCAATTAGCGCCTACCCAAACAAGCATCGAGAAAAGCTTTTACATTACATTTTACATAGTTCCACCCCTCACGGCCCTAACGGAAAACGCACCTCTGGAGTTCTACATCGCAGGCAACGGAGAAGATTATTTAGATTTAAACAACATGCTGCTCTATTTGACCTGTAAAATAACGGAAGCAGACGGTCGGGACATTGATGCGGCAGCCCGTGTGAGTCTGGTGAATTACCCCATCGCTGCCATCTTCAGCCAGGTTGACATCACCGTAGGAGACCGATTGATCAGCCACAGCAACAACTGCTATCCTTACAGAGCCTTTATAGAGTCTGTCCTGAACTACAGTGAAGAGACGCTGAAGACGCAGTATTCAACAGGGCTCTTTTACAAAGACACAGCCGGGCAACACGAGTCCACAATTTTGGATGGCCCCAATCAGGGGTTCCGAAAAAGAGCATCATACACAACGCATAGCCGAAAACTGGAGCTCCTGGGTCACATTCACGCAGACCTGTTTTTTCAGGACAAACTACTACTGAATGGCATAGACCTGAAAACAGAGATGCTTCCTGCTTAATGAACAATGTCGGAGAACACAAATTGAGCGTACTCTCTGCATCTTTGTTTGTGAAAAGAGTCAGAGTGTCACCCGGGGTCAGACTGGGACACGCCGAAGCACTCCTGACGGCCAACGCTAAATATCCCATAGACCGCGTGCAGATGAAAGTCTTCAGTCTGCCTGCAGGGAGCCGTGTGTGTGACCAAGAAAACCTCTTTCTCGGGCAGTTACCCAAAGTGGTAATTTTGGGGTTTGTGGACAACGCGGCATTCAGCGGCAGTTTTACACAAAACCCCTTCAATTTTAAACACTACAACGTTAACTTTCTGGCTCTCTACGCTGATGGTGAACAAATCCCCACTAAACCGCTTCAACCAGACTTCCAGACATTGCGTCCGTGAATATTTTAATCTGGTGGAAACATCCGGGAAGCGTCTGAAAGACAAACCACTTCTGGTGGATCGCGAGGAGTAAGCGCGCGGTTACACTTTGTTCGCTTTCAATCTCAGCCCTGACGACGAGTGCACAGGTCATTATTCACTTATCAAAACAGGTAATCTGAGAGCTGAAATACGCTTCGCGCAACCGCTACCCACTACAGTTAACATGGTTGTGTACGCACTGTTCGACAAAGTGATAGAGCTTGATATGAGACGTCAAGTCATTTACGACTTCAGCTAAAAAGCACGGGAGGCCACACAACCTGCACATAAAGATGAACACCAAACAGCTGGAAGACATTCTAACCCGAGACCGCTACACCTGAGACAGTTTTCTAGGCGTGTTCCCCAGTGATGCCCTACCGCGCAAGAGACTGGCGCGGCGCCCTCTGAGTTTAATAGTTAATACTCACCCACACGACCGCCCCGGTGAACACTGGCTTGCTATTTACTTACCCGATGACGGGGGAGCAGAATTTTTCGACTCCTACGGATTTTCACCCGAAGCCTTTTTTCTTTCCCAAGAACATTATTGATTTCTTAAACAGAAATGCTAATTCCATATTTTACAACAACAGACAATTGCAAGATTCCTTTGCGGTGACCTGCGGTCTACATTGCGTCTTTTTTCTATACCATAGATGTAAAGGCTTATCTTTTAGAAACATTTTAGAACTTTATTCTACGAATGCAATCCAGAATGACCGCATGGTGGAAATGTTTCTGAAAAACAGACGCCGTGTGAGAAGGAGACCCCCTGTACCCTTTTAAACCATTTGAAAATATGAATGTTCAATTATGCGGGTGTTTACGACAATTTAAAACATGTCATAAATGTTAATCGACCGTCTAAAATAAAAATGAAATCGAACCATTTCATTGTCTGTCTGGTTATTGTTTAAAAAAGAACACAAAACATTAATTAAAATCAATACAATATTGTTATTATACATTCGTGGTTATAGCGCTCAAGCTTTTTTTAATACATGTTACATCCAAGCCATTTTATTACAAACATTTTTAACTATATTGCTCACGCTTTTTAATATACATTTCAAGTCATTTATCACAAACACACATACCCAGAGAAAAAATGTTACAAAGACAACCATGTGGGTCTAGGTATTAATGATTGTCTCCTTTCAGCGGTTATCTTAGAGACCGGGTCGACTGTCGACAGCTCTACCGGTTGTTTTAAAGTTTTGACCGACGCTGCACACCCCAGCGGGGTAGCCTTGAGCTTTTCAAGTAGCTCTCGGTTACCATCATTGGCTAGCAGGGTGCCCGGCACGTTGATTTCTGCCATAGCCTCCATGAACACATCCCAACCTTTTGGTTTCTTACCGACCGCAACTGGTTGCTGCTGTGTGAGAGCCCTGACAAGATCAATCATGTGAGAGCCCTCAACAGGTGCCCCCTTGTACACAAATTTCCCTTTTTCATTCCAGGCTATTAATGGTTCATTGCGGACCATGGTCTTTAACAATATCTCTGCATTTCTCCGGAACCGCTGAGACACGCTGTCCAAAATATACCCAAAGTCAGCGTCGCTCGATGACGGCGGTTGTGCTAACGTGCGTGATAGCTCGGCGGGTGCATTTTCCGGTAGTACAACAGTTAAAGTCCCCTTTTCGGAAGTCTCCTGGCGTACTAATGTCAAATACCATTGTAACACCTGACTGTACAATTTCACTTTTTCATATTCAGCCAGATGTGAGTTCTGAAGAATGTCTCTCATTTCATCATCCAACCGGCGGGTTGTTATTTTTCTCACATCGCTTTCGAGCCCAGACTGCTCTCGGAGTCGATCGAGCTGTTTCTGAGGTACCAGGTACATTTTTTCAGCGTGCTCCATTATTGACGTTGTAGAAGCCCCGTAATCAATTGTACTGCAATACTCAATAGGGTCCAGATAAAACCGCCGGACTGGTTCACCAAGAATCTCTTTCTTTTAAGAGAATGACCCTTTCGACTCAAAGTCTTTATAAGCTTACGCTTTCTCTTCAGGGTCCCAAACTGCTTAGCAGATAACGGTATGTTCCCTTTCAAGGTATTCAAGGCGATTTCAGCTATGGCCTGTACAAGATCATTTGTAGCCCCGCAGAGAATAGCTTTCCGCTGATTGGGTGCGGCTTTTACCAGAAAATGTAAGAGAGTCAGGTTTCTCCGAACGCGTGAAGACATGACGACGCCCCGAACGTATCTTTCGACTGAGTCTGTGGTTGCGAGATCACCGACTTTTAGATTATTTAAAAACATAAGCCGTGGGTACATCTGGGGGGAAAAGACTTGTTCGCAAGCAATAGTCATCTGGGGTGTCAGCATTTAAATCCACCAACCAGTAACTGAAAGGTTTTTTAGTAGCGTCATAGAACGCTTCCAAAAAAAATTTGGCTTTACCGGGGTACATCTGCCGGGACAGGGTTGTAATCTGTAGTTTATCTCTAGGGTTTTTAAACAGCACCATGTACTTTGTATTTAACACTATGGTTCTACTTTTCCGGCCTTGACAAAACACATTTTGGACGATGTACATGATGCTGAGGTTTTGGTGGTGTACGTATTTGGTAAAAGCTTTTTCTATCTCATTATTTTCACATGCAGACTCCATCAAATCATCAACTATAATCAAATTTACTCTACCCGGCGGCAGTAGCTGGTCGTCGGAAAACAACTTCGGTAGTCCTTCTATAAACTGAATGTATGGAAATTTCACAAGCAACTCAGCGTATAGAGGTTGCCAGCAGCTGTAACACCAGACTATGTTTTCGGGTTTACGAGTCATAACGGTATCACCATTCTCCAAGAGTTGTTTTATAAAATAACTTTTACCGCAATTCGAGGGTCCGGACAAAATGCATGAAAAAGAGTGTTTTAACCTGACATCCATCGTGTTAATATCCGTAGGGCAACGGTGTCAAATTTTCTTGCAGCACCTGCTTGTCGTACACCACCTTCTGGGTTTTCTTTAAGGTCTGGGTCTCAATGCGCCAATCCTTTTTAACACGCACGATCATCGGCTGTTGAATAGAAATGTGTTTAAATTCCCGGCACTCTGCATAAGGGTTAACGCCATAGTCAAAAACCAAGTCCAGACTCTCAAAGTTAACTTTTTCACAATTGTTCACATTGAGCGTAATGCCTTTCACCTTTCACCTCCCGGCTCACAAAGATAACGGAATCTGTGTCGTGGTACAGACAGCGGCCTTGCAAAGCATTTAGCAGGTTGTATAACTCCAAGTGGGCATAGGCGGTTGTAAAGCTAGCGATGAAAATGTTAGTGTTTGAATGGCCTGTATAGTGGTGTTCAGTGTGTTTCCACGTAACACAGGCTGTGTTTTCATTGATAAACTCGCAGGCTGACACCTCATGATATGGCGTAAATAAGTACCTGAACAATTCATCGGGGTTTCTCACAATGGTGGTCTGTGGTAAATTGTCTCTTTGCCCATACTTGCCCCACAAACGGTTCGAGGCAAGTTTTCAAAGCTGTCTTTTGGCCGGATTCTTTTTAATGTTGCCGGGGTCCAGCCGGACACCCTCTTTTTCATAATATTTGCTGATATATCTTTGTTGTTTCGTGACATCTGTACACCACTCTGGAAACCCCGAAGCTTCCTGTTTCCCTTTCAGATGCAGTTTTATGTAATCGGAAAAAAGATCGTGTGAGGCCTTTTCGAAATGCCAAATTTTGTAAATTTTACACACTCTATACCCCAGATCTAAGGCCATCTGTAATTCAGGGGTGCACCAGACACCAGTCAAGGCGCGATCTTCATCACTGTGCTCTCAGGGAGTGGTCTGTTTTGTTTCAGCACACGTACGACACAGTGTGAAAAACAGTTTTTTGTCAATTTTGGTTGGAAGAACTGGAAAATACAAACGTCTGGGTGAGTAAACTTTCACCTTCGCTAAACCGAAATACTGTTTTAAATCTCCAAAGTTGTTATATATGAATCTGGGGTGCCCCAGTGGGTATTTTTTAGTTTTGTTCACAAACAGATACAGACTGTTGAAATCATAGTAATGAATTTTTTCACCGGGCTGCGCTGTGTAATTCAAACAAATAGCATTTGTTCTCCCCCTAAAAAGAGAATCGTGCGGTTGCAGAGGCTCTGGTAACTGAGCAGCTGTTAGAAATTTAACCAAGTCTCCATTTTCAACAAGCATGTCTCTGAACTCGTGCTCCCACAAAACACGCACGTTAAAACCTCTCATTTTGAGAAAATTAATTTTCACCATCGTCTTTCTGTACAACCAACCAAAAGTAGTGTTTGTCAGAGGATTAAAATTGTTTTCACAATAACAAACGCTACAACCGTGAAAAAAGCAACCGTTGAACTCAAAGGCTGTCTGCACTCCGTCAATTACAGCATAACCATCCAGAAAATATGGTCCAACCTTGAACTCACCGGCCGTGGTTAACGCGTGTTTGATTTTAACGGGCTCTGTGTGTTCGATGTACATAAGCCACTGAACGCTGGGTGTAGAAAATCGTTTTTGCTGGCGGTGGTAATTGTCATGGGGTAGCAACGCTATCGTCTCTTCCTGTAAGAACATTAGTCTGAACATGGCCATGCAGACACTAGCGATGGCCACAAACTGAAAGGGGTCGATGCACACAACGCAGGCGGCCCCTGACTCAGTCACGCGTGTCTGTCTGGTCATATTCATGACCTTGTCCAAATACCTGACACAGCCTTCTCATAGAATTGCCACATCCAACTGGCAGTAGCGTTTCAACTCTCTCTGTAAGTTAAAGACACTTCCCTTGCATTCTTCATACCAAACCAAAACTCTGCTTTCTCGCTCGGCAGCATGTAGTTAACACCGTAACGTTCTGGCGGAGGCATCGGGCCAACATAATTTTGGTTTTCGGAAGTGTTCATCAAGTGTGGAAAATGACCCTTACCCCCAGGGAACCCCATGGCTGCCGGCAGTTTGCTTAATTTCATAGGTAGAAAGCTTAGAGAATCAATAAATCTGATGTTCAGAGCTTTTATGGTCATACACATTATCTTACCACCCTGATTAATTAGTTCAACGTCCATCTTTTCATCTAACAACTGTCTGATTACTAGGTAATTGTCATATCCCTTGCCATTGTGCGATATGAACGTATTGTTTTTGAAACGTCTATCGATAAATTTACACACAAAGTGTTTCACCATAGAATTCCCAGCTTCGTTTATTGTCAATATGAAGGGCGAGGACGTAATTTGGTATGTGTGTCCCCGTTTCTTGCATGCATTCAAAGTCGAAAAAAATGTACTTGTTTGAAAGTCAGGGGTGTTGATCACGTTGTTACAACGCGAGCACAGTTTCTCTTTACATTTGTGACTTGCGAGGTTATAAACCCCACATTTCTCACAAAAGACCCAGCGCTCACACTTACTAACACCCGTCGCCGCATTCTGAAAGTGTCTCGCCAAACACTGAGAGCTACGACAAAAGACCTTACAGGCCGGGCAGTTCTGAATTTCTGCATCAATTTCGCAACACTGGGGATCTAAACAGGTTTTACAAGCTTTAACACAGGCGTGTGCGTTCTTGTGGCTATACGCCGCATGGCAGTTAGTGCAAAAATACGCCGCCCCAACAAAAGCTTTAATATTTAAAACCCCGTAAAAATGCTCTTCATGCAGTAGAACAAAAAGTATTTTCGAATTTGGTGGTGTGGGCCCCTTTGTAAAATATTTCCAATCACCCTGGTCGTGGTACAAAATTTTAATGACCACCTTTAAATGTTTTTCAAAAGCGGTAATGTCTGACAAACTAATTTTCCGATTCTCTGGAAAACCCAACTCTTTGTGCATTCGTTTAGCGCCCTGTAACATTTCCCCATCGGTACAACCTTCATTCAACAAACCGTACACACTCCTGGCGAAACACAGATTACCCCCTGTGTAATGTAAGTCGATAAGGTGCGCTTTTTTCCGAGCAAGTACCCTGCTGTACAGAACAGATTTAAATCTTCGGCGGGCACCCCCCTGCATATTCCTAACTATCGTCACCACTAATCGGAGGCTGTCATCGGTGAGAACTTCTGTGTGGCTCTTTAAGAGGTCTGAGATGTGGCTTAAAAAATCGGCAGCATTTAATTCTCCGGGGTGTCTCCTGCGTGAGAACAAAGGTTTGTTAAAACCACCCGCAGTCAAACGCAGCTGTACAAAATCATTCGCCGCGATGTTTGGAGAAAGTTCATCCAATATTCTCTGGACTGCACCATGCACAGCGTCTATAGCCTGTACATACGAGGCTATTCTGTCAAGATTAACAAAACGAAATTCTTCATGTTGCTCTGTTGCGCTAAAATTATTATAAGACCTGTTATAACTACGTATACGCTCCAGGAAAACTAAGGGGTCTCTATTCGCCCCTGCACTGCCACCAACCTGATTCAGATCGTTCAGCACAACCGGTTCTCGGTTTTCAAAGTTACCGACATCCTGTTCTGCTACAGCACCCCCGGGCATTAAGTTATTTTCTACCACTGCATTCTCATTGCGTGGTTCTGGCGGCCCTTGGGAAATCTGATGCCTCTCTCTGAATCTTTTGCGATGCAACAAACATGCTTTTGACAGTTTAATTCTTTTATTAATGTACAAACGCTTGATGTTGGCAAGCGGTCGGTCTTTTAAACACTTTTTAGACCGCATGTTTAGTCATTTATCCCTGTGGGTCTTCGCCAATGAACCATGAAATAGCATTATCAGGTAATGAAATCCAAAGTTTAGAGTGGCATCCTCTTTAGAAAATACATCTAAGAGGCTAGGAGCGTAAACCTGGATCGGCTTTGGAAACACGGAATGTACACGTGCTAAAGCGGCTCTTAGATTCTCTAAATCACGCTTTTTATCCACCTCATTAGTGCCCACCGTTGATACTAACTGTGTAATATACCGCACTGAATCTCGCACATCACCAAACACCAAGTCTCTAATTGCATTATTATTTCGCTCCAAAGGCTTGACACGTTTGGTTTTGGGCAGAGTATTAACAGCCACCTTCGATGCGGTCACCACCTTAGGGTCCGACGTTTCTGCCACATTTGTTTCGCCGCTCGTCAATACAGCTGCTGAGTGAATAAATAAAAGACTTTTTAATACCACGCCAATGCTCCATATCTCAAATTCAGAAAACTACGATAACTATGATAAAAACGCCACACATGTGGCACATCCTTACACAAAGGGCTGCGGGTGAATGGAACAAGTTACCCAGACATGTTGTTACACCGGTTTCCTTTAAGACTGTGGTGGCGCTACTGGGTCAAGCGGCATGGTTAACGGCATATAGACCCATGGCACTTTAAAGGCTAAGCAGTTTTAAAATAAGGCTTTTTAACACCCCCAAACAAAAAACTACGTGAACTAGGATCTTTCAACGAATTAACATTCTAACAAAAGAAGTAACGGTTGCCGTAAGTGGATCATAACACATCTTGACCATGCTTAAATTATATTAACCTTTGGTTGTTGATTTGAGATGTTTTGAGCTCGTTGACCCTGTTAACGTGTTAGCGCGGCATCGCAGTTTATTTTTTGAAGGTTCAGGTTCTGCACGGAGAGGGAAAATACCATTAGTGAAAGAACTCAACACCGCAAATTACCAAAAACTAGAAAAACGGTGGGAATTTTTATTATAGACACGTTTAAATGGGCATGCTAAAAGAATGTTTTATATAATACCGACCTCTTCTCCCAGGCGATCTGATAATATGCTCCGCACCCTCTAGTATAACGTGAACATCTGCATGTGTCTCCACAAGGTTTTGCGGTGGTATTGTAAACTGAAACGAAGTTTTTTAAACGTGTAGTGACTTGTCCCTTCGCCCGCGTCTGTGGAATAGACACATACGTGTATTGGTGTGGAGAAAGTACCCCTGTGTCTTTAAGACTCACATGGTCGTAAAGCGTTATTTAAAACATTGTCGTAATTACTCACCAG
The DNA here is from genome assembly GCF_055471065.1 of Atractosteus spatula. Classification (NCBI taxonomy): domain Eukaryota; kingdom Metazoa; phylum Chordata; class Actinopteri; order Semionotiformes; family Lepisosteidae; genus Atractosteus; species Atractosteus spatula. Next base: position 75,222 of record NC_142733.1, on the reverse strand, counting down.
TGTTGGGTTGTGCCGTAACTGGTCTTTTTAGAGCTGTTGTTTTCGGGGCTAATGGAAATGAATGGATACACACAGTCACGAACACATTACGGAACAACTCCCTGGTAATTCCATTATAATAATTCAATATTGCCTAGTATACAAATATTATACAACGTTTTGCAACTATAGCTAACATGAGACATGCACTGTGACGTTGTAATTTTCTCACAATAAGCCAGATATACATACCGCTGAAATTCGTGGAGTCCTCGTCTTCGTCTATCAAATCGAACAGTGTTAAGTCTGTAAATAGACTATCTTCAGACTGTTGTAATTGATCGGTGTGATCCATTCTGACGAGTTAGTTGATAACGCGAGACTGTAAGAATTGGAATCCAGCCAAAACTTCGCCTGTTACACCGCTGGTACTTATACCCCAAACGGATAAACATTCTCTTCTAAGAAACACACATGGCCCCCCCATAAAACCATTAATCTTAGGTATCATTGGGCATGCACGTACTGGTCTGTAGAATTTATTTTAAGAAACATTTTAGAAAACGTTTTACACCATTATAATGTTAAAATCTATATTATTTTAAGACAACAACAGTGTCTAAATTTCATAGCGGTTAAAACGTGGTGAAAATGTGCCTCGGTGTCTGTGTAAGATTCATCAACAGACCACTAAGAATATTATTAAGCAAAATGTTTTTTATTAATGGTAACGCTATAAGAAAATGTATCTATTCTTTATAGCGATGTGTTCACAAACCATGCTTGACGTTTTGAGGTTTTATTTTTTCGGGATGTGATGTTAAGAACATTTCTGCGTGAAATACATGTGGTGATTGTAAATTAGAAAACTTTACATGAATATAAAATGTATATACAAAACAGCATTTAAAACAAATGAAAAACTATAACTCCTATATCCGTCCGTTTATTGTACCCGCTTAAAATTTAAAAATTTTATAAACTTTCCCTGAGGTCAATTTTAGCCCCCCTCCCCCCCACTCTGCATTCCAGAGCTTTTAACTACCGTGACGCCGACCCCCCCCCCCCACCACATGTCTCCAAAATATCTCTAATACGTGATTTTAAAACTTTAAGATCAATCCGTTAAAGTATAAAGAACAACACCCATCATTTGTTGCCTGTTAATACCTTAAAGACTTTTACGCTTGCGGTGTGTGGAAATTTATTTCAAAGTTTCGAAAAAAGCTGTCGCGAATGTGTTATTAAAAATAAGCTGTGTCTTATTACATTATTTTATAACTTTAAGACCAACCCCGCGTGTTCAAAATTTCTTGTCTGGTCAAACACATCATTTGTGTTTGTGTTGTGTGTTAATACTTTTAAAACGTGTGTTTAAGTTTAAAATGTATAAACTGATAAGTGAATACTTTTCACAACGCGCCCCTGGAGCTGTCAGACACCGCCCATTGTTGGGAGCTGCGAAGATGGCTTCTTTGTGTGGAGAAACATCAGGGTCCGTTGCTCTACAAAGTGGAGAGGTAGGTGGCTAAAATATTTTTTCTGATCGTGGAATTGTTGTATCGGCGCTTAGCGTATGTCATTTTAATACTTGGTCTTCTTTTTAGCAAAAACCCGACCCCGCCCTCTGCGACGTGTGACAGCGGCGGGCGTGTGAGTTCAGATGGGATACCAGATATTGAAGAACTGTATCGAATGTATATGTCTGAATTCTTACTAAGAGTGCTTTACACACTTCTCTCTACAAAGCTTGATATGCAAAACAAAGAGTCAAATGGTAATGTCCTTAAATTTCTTAAAGAGATAGATGTGTATGTCAAGAACTTGAATGAAATTATTGCGGATCTGATGTTTTCAGATCAGAAATGGAAGCCTGGGGGGCTCTACAGTGTGTATTCCAAAATACAGCGTGTTTTGCACAGAACCTGTGGTAACACCATCCCGCTGATTACGCAGGCAAATTTTTTTGCTCTGCTAGATCGGATCGCCCAGTGTGGTTCGCATGGCTTTAGACATGGGGAGCGGAAGGGGGTTATGAATGCTTTTTCAGAAGCCTCAAAGCAATGTTGGGGTGGTGGTTACGCGTACCGAACTAATTTTCCGCACCAACATTTAATTGTTGAATGCAAACAGGAGCCGGTAACGCGTTTTTACTGCGATGTTTCTGTGTTTGAAACCCACTGTTGAAATAAAGCGGTTCACATTTCACATACTTGCAAACAGGAGTCTGTAACTTGTGTAAAAAGTGTGCTGCGCTGTTTCTGTGTTTGAAAACCCACTGTTGAAATAAAGCGGTTCACATTTCACATACTTGCAAACAGGAGTCTGTAACTTGTGTAAAAAGTGTGCTGCGCTGTTTCTGTGTTTGAAAATCCACTGTTGAAATAAAGTGGTTCATATTTCACATGGTGTTTGTCCTGCGAGTTCTTTTGTGAGACTTTACGCAGTCAGTGTGTGTGTGTGTGCTTACAACCCTGATGCTTCTAAGACACGGCTTGTGCAGTGTATAAGCACCCCGGCCACCCGACCGCGGCTGGTGCCGCTCACACCCCTGGATCTCGCGGCCCTCACCAGACTCCCCGCGCTGCCGTAACTACCCGATTCCCTAGGGTTATAATAGAGCGCACTCAACCCCACTGCAGACATGGTCCCCTTCCAAACCAATACACACTTTGACACACCTAAAGCGAGGGATGCGCCGCCTTGGGGCTTTTGGACCCTGAGGCTCCAGACCGACCAGCCGGGGGGGGGGAAGGCGGGAGTTCCGACCGTTAACGACACACCATTGGCTCCTGAGGGGGCGGGACATGCACACATAACAACACGCCATTGGCTGGCAAGGGGGCGGGACATCCACCCACAGCGGACTCCCATTGGATGGAAAAGGGGGGCGTGGTACCTGTCAAAATTTTGACGAAAGGTGTCACTTTATACTCCTACTACTGTTTCCTCCAGCGGCATAGTATTGCAGTGAGACAGCAAGATGCCTGCAAGACTATGTCACGCTAAACGCCACAGATTGTGTTTGTCCGTTCGTGTCAGTCGTCCTGCAGCTACGGGGAGTGGGACACAAACATGCTGCAATGCTTTCAGGACGTTATGATTTGTTTGTGCAACATCCGAGAAGAGTACTTGTGGCTTGAATGTGAACAGTACGTGCCCGCCCCCTCTCTTCTGTAGTGCATGATTTCCTCCCGGCATGCCCTTCGTCATTGTTCTGTCATCTTGTATTTAAAGGGTTGTATTTCTGCTGCTGAAAATAAGCAACGGTTTTCTCACAACACCCTTTGTTCCCAACGGAGACCTTGTCTGTCATGAAATTCTTCAAAACCTCGAGCTATAAGAAGAAGATGACAAATATGAAGCGTTACAGCAACGACATGCCATCAGACGATTGATAACGATTTCCATAGGATCCCCGCGGTTTCCTGGCAACCGTCAACTTTGCGCAGTGGCAGTATCGTAGCCTGTGAGGCTTAGCCGAGGCGTGGTTATTGCTAGTTGAAAACTTTTCCCAATACCCCGCTTCCGCCGGTTTGCAATACAATCGGAGAAAGCAATTTTTGACAGTCTCGTCAGAGACTGAGCAAGGTGTTTAAAGACAGATTTTGACATGGTGACATCATGGTAGAAAGAAACGAGCTTGTTTCTTCTCGACAGAAACGCTCTTTAGGTCTTTCAGCGTTATGCAGGGAACAGATCTGTCGAGAACACTTTTGAGTCAGCGCGAAACGCCGTGTTCTGTCAATTTGATTTCATATTGCTCGTAGCGGCGCCCGGCTTTTCTCTGTCAAACGCTAGGTTGCGCTTCTTCATGCTGCATCGTCGCATGAGTGGAGCTTTTTAAACATCTGTACTTACTGCGCCCCATAAGAAATCATTTGTCCCCGTTCAAAAGAGATTGTGCGATGTCCTGCAGCGTTCGCAAAGCAAACCTTTGACAGTTTGAAAAGAGGAATTTATTCTGCTTCCTGTGCTTGCAGTAGTTACAAAGTTGAACGTCTTTACACGATCTGCTGCAGTTTTCAGTGGGCGGGCTTTGTCAAAGTCATGGAAAAACACACTGTGTTTCGGCTCAGGAAACATCCTGTATGTTTTCTGTGTGTATAGCTGTCTTTTAACGCATACAGAATTCATTCGAAATCATTGATTTCTCCAATTAACAGGGGGCCCTTTTTGAGCCTGCGAGAAGCAGTATTTCAATGTAACTGATTTATTCCTGGGAAAGGCAGCATGACATTGAGAGTTGCTCAAGCTTTCAGCAGCCGTATCAGACTGCGTGTATGCAGACATCGCTCAGAATGCCCTGTAAGATTCTCCCCCAATTCCGTTTTGCAGCCTCTTTCAAAAGGCTTCGCTTTGCTAGTCACATTCCTAGGCTCATGACAGCATTTGAAAAAGTTCACCACTGCATTGGGCGGGAATTGAACCCACTTCAACTGCTCGGAAGGCAGCTATGCTCACCACTATACCACCAACGCATGCCCCCCGGAGCCCTGAAGGACACCACCAGAGAATGATCACGATATCGAAAGCTGTCTCCGGGACGTGCTGATTCCACACATCGTGAATAAATCATGATATTGATAGTTACTGTAGCTAGACGTTCAAATGAGTTTCATGGCCAGTTGGACTGTTTCCTCCAGCGGTATAGTATTGCAGCGAGACAGCATGATGCCTGCAAGACTATGTCACGCTAAACGCTACAGATTGTGTTTGTCCGTTCGTGTCAGTCGTCCTGCAGCTACGGGAAGTGGGACACAAATATGCTGCAATGCTTTCAGGACGTTAGGATTTGTTTGTGCAACATCCGAGAAGAGTACTTGTGGCTTGAATGTGAACTGTACGTGCCCGCCCCCTTTCCTCTGTAGTGCATGAGTTCCTCCCGGCATGCCCTTCTTCATTGTTCTGTCATCTTGTATTTAAAGGGTTGTATTTCTGCTGCTGAAAATAAGCAACAGTTTTCTCACAACGCCCTTTGTTACCGACGGAGACCTTGTCTGTCATGAAATTCTTCAAAACCTCAAGCTATAAGAAGAAGACGACAAATATGAAGCGTTACAGCAACGACATGCCATGAGACGATTGATACCGATTTCCATAGGATCCCCGCGGTTGCCTGGTAACCGTCAGCTTTGTGCAGTGGTAGTATCGCAGCCTGTGAGGTTTAGCCAAGGCGCGATTATTGCTAGTTGAAAACTTTTCCCAATACCCCGCTTCCGCCGGTTTGCAATACAATCGGCGAAAGCAATTTTTGACAGTCTCGTCAGAGACTTTTTTTTTAAAGAATTTTTTATTAAATGTGTAAAGAATTTACAAATACAAATACAATCAAAGGATCAAATTAGGTACAAGAGAACAAACACAAACAGAAAAATAAACAGTTAACCACCAGAGGTAATAAGTAAGTTATATGATTAAATTGTATTTTTTACATATATCATATGTTTTCCGTGCTTTATTATTTCTCATATTTTTAATAGAATTTAAATAGTGTTTCAGCTCCACCTCAAAAGAACTAAAAAGGGGGGTATTATTAGACCATTTGGATTTATGGATGTGAAATTTACCAAGAATAATTAATAAATTGACTATAAATAAATGCTCTTTTTCCAAATTTTCTACTAAACAGTAAAATAAAATGTCAAAATCCTTCAATCTAAAAAACACCTTTAACTGCCTGCAAACAAAACTCTGTAAATCCGTCCAAAACAGCTTCACAAACCTACGCCTAACAAATAAATGCACCAAAGATTCCTTTTCCGCCCGACAAAAAACACACAGATCATCCTGCTCATGCTTAAATTTAAAGAGTACTAATTTTACTGGATAAAACTTATGAATAATTTTAAACGATATCTCTTTAACTTTATTTGTAATACAAAATCTATCAGGAATTGTCCAAACTAACGTCCAGTTTATATTTTCAAACATTGCATTCCAAAAAGACAAACAGGAAGGGATAAGATGGGGTTTACAAAGATTTCTAATAGGAGTATTGTTACACTTCTTATCCTTTATTTCCACGCCATCCAAGAATAAATCAGTTGTAGGACCCAAAAGGAGGTCAGTCCTATTAACACTTTGATTTGCTTTTAATAAGCCCACTACACCTTCCGGAATGGCATCAAAAACTATTGCATATTCCTTGGGAGTAACAGGGAACTGAAATCTCTCCAGGAATTCAGGATAAGTAAGCAATCTACCATCTTCATTCAACAGTTGAGCCACTAAATAAATTTTGTTATTAAACCAACTATGTAAAAATAAACTTTTATTTTTAAACTTAATGTCTTTATTATTCCAAATATAATATGTGTGTGGTGAGAAGTTGTGTTTGTATAATAAAGTCCATTATAATAGTACTTGCTTATGAAAATTAGATAACTGGGATTTTCTTTATATCAAAGTTACATTTTAACAAAAAGTCAAGATTCCCAACATTCTGAAAAATTATGTTTGGAATAAAATTCCAAATACTTTTTTTATTATTAATAAATTTCCTAATCCAATTTATTTTAAAAGTTATATTTGACATATAAAAGTCTATAACATTCAAGCCACCTTGGTTTTTTGGTTTACTCAGAAGGTGTTTCCTAATATAATGAGGTTTATTCTTCCAAATAAAGTTGTATAATAGTTTGTCAAACTCATCAATAAGATGCGAAGGCACATTCAGTGAAAGCTAGGCGTACACAAAGCGAGATATACCCTCTGCTTTCGACAGTAGAACCTGTTAATGAGGTCCCTCATTAACCAAGACTGAAATATTTTTTTAGTTTTATATAAAATAGGCGTAAAATTCAGTTTACATCTTTCATCTTGGTCTTTACAGACTATAATACCCAAATAACAAACCACTTTCTTCACAGGTATATTCACTATTGCATCTAAATTAGAATCCTTCAGAGAAAACAGTTCACACTTGTCAATATTCAGAGACAATCCTGAGACTGATGAGAACACATTTAAAACCTCAATTGCTTTAGAAACCTCTTTACTATTCTTAAGAAAAATAGTGGTATCGTCTGCTAGTTGATAAATCTTAATTTCCCTTCCCAAGATACTAATGCCTTCCATAATGCTATTATTAATATGAAGAGTCAAAGTCTGAGTTACTAATAAAAAGAGAAAAGGAGATATTGGACATCCCTGCCTAATACCTCTTCCAATTTCAAATCTTGGAGATGTACCATTATGTAATCTGACTGAGCTATTACACCCATTATAAAGAGTCTTAACAACATTCTGAAAATATTCACCAAAACCAAAAAATTCTAAACACTTAAAAATAAATGTATGCTCTACTGTATCAAAAGCTTTATAAAAGTCCACAAATAAAATCTAATTATCATCTTCTATAAGATCACTGTAATCTATCAGATCCAGAATTAAACTGATTTTATTGCAAATATGCCTGCCTTTCATAAAACCAGATTGCGTCTCATCAATAATCTGAGCCAACCCTTTCTTTAATCTATTCGTAAATATCAAAGCTAATAATTTTGCATCATTATTCAACAGAGTTATAGGTCTCCAATTTTCTAATATTAGCTTATCCTTGTCAGGTTTGGGAATAAGTGAAATCAATCCCTGTTTCAGAGAAGGTGGCATTTCCTTTTTTTGTATAGCTTCTTCAAAAACACCAAATAAAAAATCAATTAACACATCTTGAAAAAATTTATAAAATTCACTACATAAACCGTGATTTATTGTCTTTTAACTTATCAATATTTATCTTTATTTCGTTCTTAGTAATTTGTTGATCACATTGTATACGGAATTCCTCATCTATAAATCTAGCGTCTCTCCTTATGGAATGCAAAAATACATCCATATCCGACCTGTTCTGTCTTGCTGAGTATAAAGTTTTGTAAAAATCCGTAATATATAAAGCTATATCTTTGAGATTATCTGTAATACTGCCATTAATTTTTAACTTGTCAATCAATTTATATTCTAAACTTCTTTTTTCTAAATTATAAAAATATTTAGTATTTTTTCCCCTTCTTCCATCCACATTCTTCTTGATCGTATAAATGCACCTTTAGTTTTTTCTTCATAAGTCTGATCTAATTGCAATTGCAAAAGACTCAATTTTTCTTTTTCTTCCTGACTGTAATCAGTAATCTGAGTTAATTCGATTATATCTTTAATAAGAGTATCTTCTTTATTTCTTTTTAACATAACTAGGGTTTTGCTCCTTTTAATAGCTAACTTCCTAATTTTATACTTCATAAATTCCCAATAACTGCCGAAAGAATTGTTCTGTAATGCCTTTCTATAACAATCTTTAATAATTAAGTTAGCATCCTTTACAAATTGGTCATCTTACAAAAGAGTTTTGTTAAATTTCCAGTAACTAAATTTTTTGGTTTTTAAAGATCCAGATGTATTAATCAACAAAAAGATACCTTTATGATCCATCAAAACTGCAGGACTCATATAGACATCAGTAGTGAGATTCTCCAATTCTTTTGAAATGAGCCACATATCAATTCTAGACTGTTTCGAAAAATCTCGATTACTCCATGAAAACTGACTTAATCCCGGGTTCAAACATCTCCAGATATCAATTACACCCAAGCCAAAGCACAGATTTTCCAAATGAACAGACTCACCTCTATGATTAACCCTTTGAGGCCATCTATCCATACTCTCATCAAACACTGTATTAAAATCTCCACCCAAAATTATTTTAGCTTCTGAAAATCTATTTAAAACCTGTTTTATACTATCTTCTAGTTCCTGAAAAAGAAGTCTATTTTGTATTTTATTATTGGTGGCATATACATTAACAAGTATAAACTGTTTCCCCCCAATATCAACTGTTAAAATGATCCATCTCCCAGAATGATGCATACTACTGTGAAGAATTTTCCCTTTAAAGTTTCCTTTCAAAACAGCAACACCTGCTGAGTGATTAGTACCATTGGAAAGCCAAATATCATCCACCCACTGATTCCTCCAAAACTGCAAATCCGATTGACATGCATGTGTTTCCTGTATAAAATAAAAATCAGCATTCGCTTTTTTACAAAACAAAAAAACTGCTTTTCTTTTCACAACATTTTGAATACCTCTGGCATAAAAAGAGAAAATAGAAAAAGACATACACAAAAGCAAATAACTCTAAGATTGTCTAAATTATTGAGTTTTTCAAGAACCAGAACTATAACAGTCTTTAATACATAACTACAACGTTCCAAGATAACACTAAACAAACACTAGTATATACTGCTATAACAAATAAAACCAAACATAATCATTAACTAAGCAGTCACTGGGAGCGAATCTCCTTCCCGTCCACAAAGGCCCTCACTCCCACCAAGTAGGCTCTCCTCCCCTCTCTTCTTGCAGCTTCAACCTGGGGCCACAGCTGGTTCCTGGTGCTCCTGTCTGCGGTGGACAGGTCCTCTGCAAACCTCAGTTTGTTCTCATTCAAATACTCATTCTTCCTCGCCGCTCGCCATAGCGTGTCCCTCGCCGTCCTTTTGGTGAACTGTATTTTAATCATTCTGGGGCGCACTTGCCCAGACATGTTCGCTCTCCTGAGCCTGAACAACATCAATGGCCGATATCACGTCCTCCTGGTCCGGCAGGGTCCTTCTACAGATACCCTTCACTGTTGCAACAATGTCCTCATCGCGTTCCTCCTTAACTCCAAGTAATTTTAAATTCCATCGTCGAAGGTATCTTTCTGCATCGTTCACTTTCACTTCAAGTTCTTTAATATGTTTTTCCTGTTCGGTATTCACTCGTTTAAGGTCTTTTACTTCACTCTTTAAGTCTTCAACCTCTTTGAACACAAAGTCTACGGACTTCTTAAGACCTTTAATTCCGACTGTATTAAAATGAATCATTTCCTTCAGCTCACCCGTGTTCTGTGCCATCATGTTGAAGATGTTGGTCAGGAGCTCCTCAGCATCAGCTCGCCCCTTCCTCTCTTGGCTGTCCGGGTTTTCACAGGTGTGCTGAGCAAGAACTCCAGCTCTTCCTCCGGCAGATGAGTCTCACTCGGGCTGCGAGCACTCGCGTACGAGTGCATCTCCAGCACTCTTTCCACGTCCCCTGCAGCTGCTTCACTTTTCTCTTTCGTTGCCATCGATTTTCTTGTAGTACTATATATATTTGACTGAGGTATCTTAGTCTTCTCCTTCGAAGACCCAGCACTCTCTTTTCTTTTCCCAGTACTACTCATATCAAAATTCTTCAACCTCAAAAATAACTTTTTATTTTTCAATTATAACCGAAGTTTAAACAACTAGTTTTAAGTCCTTATTTTTCTGCAGTCAAAAAAGCAAACAAATGATATTCAGGTCATGAAAAACTCAAGAAACTCCTCAACCTCTAAACTTTACCTCCCACCTGAACGCCATCTTTAACGCTCAGTCTCGTCAGAGACTGAGCAAGGTGTTTAAAGACAGATTTTGTCATGGTGACATCATGATAGAAAGAAACGAGCTTGTTTCTTCTCAACAGAAACGCTCTTAGCTCTTTCAGCGTTATGCAGGGAACAGATCTGCCGAGATCACTTTTGATTCAGCGCGAAACGCCGTGTTCTGTCAGTTTGATTTCATAATGCTTGTAGCGGCGCCCGGCTTTTGGCTGTCAAACGCTAGGTTGCGCTTCTTCATGCTGCATCGTCGCATGAGTGGAGCTTTTTAAACGTCTGTACTTACTGCGCCCCATAAGAAATCATTTGTCCCCGTTCAAAAGAGATTGTGCGATGTCCTGCAGCGTTCGCAAAGCAAACCTTTCACAGTTGGAAAAGAGGAATTTATTCTGCTTCCTGTGCTTGTAGTAGTTACAAAGTTGAACGTCTTTACACGATCTGCTGCAGTTTTCAGTGGGCGGACTTTGTCAAATGGTTTGGAAAAACGTACTGTGTTTCGGCTCGGGAAACATCCTGCATGCTTTCTGTGTGTATAGCTGTCTTTTAACGCATACAGAATTTATTCCAAATCATTGATTTCTCCAATTAACAGGGGGCCCTTTTTGAACCTGCGAGAAGCATTCTTTCAATGTAACAGATTTACCCCGGGGAAAGGCAGCATGACATTGAGAGTTGCTCAAGCTTTCAGCACCCGTATCGGACTGCGTGTATGCAGACATCGCTCAGAATCCCCTATGAGATTATCCCCCAATTCTGTTTTGCAGCCTCTTTCAAAAGGCTGTGTTAGTCACATTCCTAGGCACATGACAGCAGTTGAAAACGTTCGCCACTGCGTTGGTCGGGAATCGAACCCGGGTAAACTGCTCGGAAGGCAGCTATACGCACCACTATACCACCAACACACACCCACTGGAGCCCTGCAGAACACCACCAGAGCATGCTCACGATATCGGACGCTGTCTCCGGGACATGCTGATTCCATACATCGTGAATAAATCATGATATTGTTAGTTACTGTAGCTAGACGTTCAAATGAGTTTCATGGCCAGATGGACTGTTTCCTCCAGCTGTTTTTTTTTCTTATAAAATATACTTTATTCGGAAAAAAAAAACGTCTCAAAAGGAAACATCTCACACATTAACACTCCACGTAATAAAAACATCGGCGGAACGGCAGTGATTGTCCGTTATCAATCCTTTGCAATTGTGGCCGGATTTGCGCTATTATGAGAGTCCCTCCAAACCCTACTACTTGCTGTTAAACCATTAATCCCTGTACAGGGTCCATAGTCCTTTCCAGTGCTCCCTCGCCGTGGGGAAACGCCATTTGGCTACGTCGCGCTTCATCCTCCTCCTGAGGTCCGCCAGGATCCTCTCCTCCAGCTCTTTCGCTCCGCTCTTGATGTTGTGCCGGATGAGATTGTTCCTCGCGTCCCACAGGCCTTTTTTAGTGAGGGACAGCAGCAGCCACATCAGGAGCTGCGTCCCCTTGTCCAATCCGGTAGGTGCCAGCCCCAGCAGAATGTACTGGTAACTGAGCACCGCACCCGTCCCCAGGAGTTGCATGGTGTTGTCCATTCTGCCCCACACCGCCTTGGCGAAGGGGCAGCTCCAGAACACGTGCTCCTGAGTCTCCTCGACGAAACACGTGTCCCGGGGGCAATGCGGGTTCCTGGTAAGCGAGTGTCTGTAGAGGACCTCTCTGGTGGCCAGTCTCTTGTGTACGGCCATCCAGTTGAGGTCCTTCAGTTGATTGTCCAGTTCTTTAGGCTGCGTCCTTTCCCAGACTTGTCTGGGAACTTGCAGCCTTTCGTCGGCGACCAGATGCCCCCTCACCTCTTTGTACAGGGCTCTGTGGTTGGTGCAGAGCTCTGGCTGTCTCGTGGCCTCGTACCTCCTGCTCCACTTGACAGCGTGGGTGTAGAACTTCGGTCGCCTCTCTGCCTTGGGCCCAGTGTTTGACCACTGGACCAAGTGCCTCATCGGGGTGGAGAGCCACAGCCTGACAAAGTACTGGTACTTGTGGCCGATGGGCTCCTGCAGCGCCCGACAGAGGATGCAGTAGAAGATGCAGTCGAGTTTCAGGGGGAAATCACTTCCTCGACGGTTTCTCGTGATGTACTCGTACTTGCCGCCCCAGACGAAGCCAAAGATCATCCCTTGCAGGGCTCGTCTGAGTCTGGCCGGCAGCGGGTACACCACCGCCAGGTAAACCAAAGCCGGCAGGACATCTGCTTTCAACACCATCACTTTCCCTGTGTAGGACAGAGACCGCGTTTTCCACAGACCCAGCTTCGCGTTCACCCTGGCCCAGTTGTTTGTCTGGTTGTCCTGGCTCTGGAAGGAAACCCCCAGTATTCTGAGGGGCTCCGTGCAGAGCTCGAGACCCTCCGGCGCCGTCGTCCTGTGCTTCCAGGGCCCGAAGAACTTCAGTTTGCTCTTTCGGCGGTTGAGCTTCGACCCCGAGGCTCTGGAGTATTGCTCCATGACCTGCAGGGCCCTCCTCAACCCCCTATCCGACCTCAGGAACCGCGTCGTGTCGTCGGCATACTGGGAGATCTTCAGGGTTTCCCCCGCGCCTCCCGGTATCTCCAGGCCGTCGATGACAGGATCGTGTCTCGTCGCCTCTGCCGAGCTAGCGTCGCTCCCCTTCTCCCGGTCGACGTTGAAGTTCCCACTGAGCACCACCTGTCTGTTGGTGGTGCATCAGCTGGCCAGGTCAGCAAACACTTCCTTCCGGATAGAGGGTTCCGTCGGAGCATAGACGTTAATTGCTCTCAACTTCTGCCCCCTCCAGTCGATGTCTGCGACCAGGATCCGGCCCTGCACCACCGAGAAGGAGGAAACCAGCGTCATCTCTGGGTTTCCGAGGAGGATTCCCACTCCGGAAGAGTGGACCCCTCCTACGCTCCAGCATGATTCTCCCTTCGTCCATTCCCTGGTTAATGTCAGCTTGTCGCTTTCATCCTTCAGGTGGACCTCCTGTAAGAAACAAACTGTGAAAGCCTTTGAGGCCAGATCATGAAAGATTCCCTGTCTTTTCAATGGGTCTCACAGCCCTCTCACGTTAGTTGTTAGAAAAATGTAAGTTTCACAGTCATGATTGAACAAGTGAAAGTTAAACCTCCTCTCTGTGCTTACAGTGGAAACTTGGGAGTCTACATCTGGGCACTGTTTAGCCTAGATGTAACTCCTCTCGTTCGGGTCCTGGGGGGAATATGCTGGGCTCCCTCCAGGTCTCACTGGGGACTGAAAGGTAAACATGCTGGACAGGTCCAGCCCTACCATCAGTCCCGGCTCCAGGGCGGCTTCAAAGTAATCCTCGTCTTCCTCGAGGATACTCTCCGCCACCGCTTCGGGAAGGCTCTTTTCTTCCCTTTCTCCAGAAGTTTCGGGGACCTCCAGTTGCTCCTGGGCCTCGGGGGAGGGGGCCTCCATTTCCTGGGCTGCCTTCTCCTGTTGTCCGTGGGACTCGGGGGAGGGGGGTTCCGTTTCCTGGGTTGTCACTTCCTGTCATCTTTGGGCCTCGGGGGGGAGGGTTTCCATTTCCAGGGCCACCTCCTCCAGTTGTTCCTGGGCCTTGGGGGAAGAAAGTTCCGTTTCCTCTAGGACGAAGAAATGGTTCTCCCTTACCACTCTTTTCTTCTGTCCTTCCGAAGGTGGATCCGCCCTGCATCTCTTCTCCCGCTTTCGCTTTCCCTTCTTACTGGGAGTTATCCAGGGCCCTTCCTATGGTCGGCCATTTTGTCCATCTTCCTGGCGGCCACCTTGTGGCACAGGTGTGGCTGGGGGTGTGGCCTCGGCAGCGATATAGTATTGCAGTGAGACAGCACGATACCTGCAAGACTATGTCACGCTAAACGCCACAGATTGTGTTTGTCTGTTCGTGTCAGTCGTCCTGCAGCTACGGGAACTGGGACACAGACATGCTGCAATGCTTTCAGGGCGTTATGATTTGTTTGTGCAACATCCGAGAAGAGTACTTGTGGCTTGAATGTGAACTGTACGTGCCCGCCCCCTTTCCTCTGTAGTGCATGATTTCCTCCCGGCATGCCCTTCGTCATTGTTCTGTCATCTTGTATTTAAAGGGTTGTATTTCTGCTGCTGAAAATAAGCAACGGTTTTCTCACAACGCCCTTTGTTCCCAACGGAAACCTTGTCTGTCATGAAATTCTTCAAAACCTCGAGCTATAAGAAGAAGACGACAATTATGAAACGTTACAGCAACGACATGCCATGAGACGATTGATAACGATTTCCATAGGATCCCCGCGGTTGCCTGGCAACCGTCAACTTTGCGCAGTGGCAGTATCGTAGCCTGTGAGGTTTAGCCGAGGCGCGATTATTGCTAGTTGAAAACTTTTCCCAATACCCCGCTTCCGCCGGTTTGCAATACAATCGGCGAAAGCAATTTTTGACAGTCTCGTCAGAGACTGAGCAAGGTGTTTAAAGACAGATTTTGTCATGGTGACATCATGATAGAAAGAAACGAGCTTGTTTCTTCTCGACAGAAACGCTCTTTAGCTCTTTCAGCGTTATGCAGGGAACAGATCTGTCGAGAACACTTTTGAGTCAGCGCGAAACGCCATGTTCTGTCAATTTGATTTCATATTGCTCGTAGCGGCGCCCGGCTTTTGTCTGTCAAACGCTAGGTTGCGCTTCTTCATGCTTATCGTCGCATGAGTGGAGCTTTTTAAACGTCTGTACTTACTGCGCCCCATAAGAAATCATTTGTCCACGTTCAAAAGAGATTGTGCGATGTCCTGCAGCGTTCGCAAAGCAAACCTTTGACAGTTTGAAAAGAGGAATTTATTCTGCTTCCTGTGCTTGCAGTAGTTACAAAGTTGAACATTTTTACAAGATCTGCTACAGTTTTCAGTGGGCGGGCTTTCTCAAAGTCGTTGAAAAACGCACTGTGTTTCGGCTCGGGAAACATCCTGCATGTTTTCTGTGTGTATGGCTGTCTTTTAACGCATACAGAATTCATTCAAAATCATTGATTTCTCCAATTAACAGGGGGCCTTTTTGAACCTGCGAGAAGCATTCTTTTAAAGTAACAGATTTACTCCAGGGAAAGACAGCATGACATTGAGAGTTGCTCAAGCTTTCAGCACCCGTATCGGACTGCGTGTATGCAGACATCGCTCAGAATCCCCTGTAAGATTCTCCTCCAATTCCGTTGTGCAGCCTCTTTCAAAAAAGGCTTTGCTTTGCTAGTCACATTCCTAGGTTCATAACAGCATTTACAGACACAAGGCGCTGCGTTGGCCAGGAATCGAACCCAGGTCAACTGCTTGGAAGGCAGCTATGCTCACCACTATACCACCAACGCACAGTTGCTGGAGCCCTGCAGGACACCACCAGAGAATGCTCACGATATCGGACGCTGTCTCCGGGACGTGCTGATTCTTTTAGGGTTAGGGTTAGGATAGGGGAACAAAGCTCTTTCTCCCAGATTTTCTCTAAGAAGGGACCATCTGGGACAAGGAGTGCTGCACTCTCCATCCAACGACTGAAACCCTCCCAGTTTATTTTCTGATGTTCAGGCCTTGTGGAAAGGTTGTATGAAGTCTTTTGACCCACTCCATTTCCTTTTTCTTTCTTTCCATCTCTGTCCAGTTGGGGTTGCTCTCCAGTCCTGTGGCCTCCAGCGCTTCCAGCCCATGCTGTAGGAAGTGTGCCACCAGGTGAGACCTACTTTCCCGCTGGTTCCGGATGTTGTACCTGTGTTGTGCCAGTCGGGTTCGGATGGAGTTACCTGTCTCCCCCACATAGGTCACCCCGCACGTTTTGCACTGGATGCCATAGACAGCGTTATTGGTGTTTTCTGAGAGCGCCCTTTGCAGGTTTTAGTTTTTGGTTGGTTATTACGCTGAGTTGGGAGTATGTTGTGATGAGGGGTATTATTTTGCTGTCATCAGGTGTTTTTCTGTTTAGAAATGTTTGTGCCACATTTTTGAGGAAACTTCATGTGTATCCTCTCTGGCGTAGAGCTTGGAAGAGTATGTGTTTGGCTTCCTCAAAGTCTTGTTGTTGTGTGCAGATTTTGTGGAAGCGTAGGAGTTGTGATTTTACCAGTCCTTTGAAAGTATGTTTTGGGTGGAAGCTTTCTTTGTGCAGTAAGCCGCGTGTGTCCGTGTCTTTGAAATATACCTTGATGTCCAGTTTGCCTGTGTTGTTGAAGGAGGAACCCTTGTATGTGGTGGTGTCTAGGAAGTCTATGTGGTTTTCATGCTTGGTGTATTTGAGTTTAATGGACCTGTGGTGTGTGTTGAGGGTGTTAATGAATTCTTGAAAGGCCTGTGGGCCGTGCGTCCAGGTTCCCCAGATGTCGTCAAGGTACCTGAAGTAGTGTGTAGGTTTGTGTGTACATTTTGGGAATACTGTGGCTTCCCAATGGGCCATATAGATGTCAGCATAGGCCGGAGCAAAGCGTTTCCCCATAGCAGTTCCTTTTATTTGTAAGTAGTATTGCTCTTCAAATTCAAAATCATTTTTGTTGAGGCTAATTTCCAATAGCTTCAGAATTTGTGTTTCTGGTCTGTTGCGGTCAGGGTATTTGAGAAACCACTCCCGGACTGCTTTCAGTCCCTCTGTAGTTTCAACGTTGGTGTATAAACTGTCATTGTCAATGGTGAACAGGAAGGCTTCCTGGTGTATTGTAGCATTTTTGACTTTGGCTACAAAGTCATAGGTGTCTTTGATGTAACTTGGGTGGTGTTTAGAAATGGGGTTGAGGAAATGGTCTAGATATTCTGCTATTCTGTAGGATTCACTGTTGCAGTCGGACACTATGGGCCTCCCTGGTGGAATTTCGTAGGGGAGTGGCCATGTTTCTGGGGCTTTATGAAGTTTTGGGAGGAGGTAGAAAATCCTCGGTCGTGGTGATTCCTCTCCTCTTAGGTAGAATGCCTGTTTTTTTGTTAGGTGTTTTAGTTCAACAAGAGTTTGTAGGATTTGCCCTGTTTCTAGTGCTGTTTGTTTGTACAGCGGTTCTTCCAAAGTAGTATAGTGTTCCTGATTATTTAATTGTCTGTGTGCTTCTGCAATGTATTGTTCTCTATCCATGATAAGTATTGCACTCCCTTTGTCTGCTGGTTTTATGACTATATGTTTGTTTTCCTTTAAATGTTTTAAGGCTATGGTTTCCTCCTTTGTTATGTTGTGTGAGTCCCTGTATGGTCGGAGTTTTTGTAGAATTCTGTTGTCCTCTTGAATGATTTCCTGGATTTCTGGTGGCAGTTGGTTTTCCCCTGGTTCCCAGCTGGATTTAGGCAGGAAGGGAACCCTTTCTGTGTCGGTGTCTTTATCCTCAAAGAAGGCGGTCAGTTTAAGGCGACGGTGGTATTGTCGGATTTCGCTTTTCAGTCTGGTTTTCTGACCTTTCTTTGTCCCTACTGTGGGGACAAATGATAAGCCCTTATTGAGGAGGTTGATTTGTTCAGTTGTGGGGTGGAAGTTGTTGCTTAGATTTACAATATTTTTGTTGTTCTTGTCCCCCTCTTGTTCTGTGGCTTTGGGGCTTACCAGTTTAAATGTTGTGACCAGTGGTCTAGCATTTTTTGAGCTGTTGCGGTGGTCCAGTGAATTCCATCTCTTTCTGTCTTGAAAAGGGTTTCTTCCAGTTTGGGGAGGTATGGCATGTTTTGCTGTATGTGATTGTTTATTGTGTCCAGATTTTTCCTGAATTCTGGTTCCAGGTCTCTGGAGTAATTAATCAGTGGGATGTATATTTCTGCAGATGGGAAGGATCCCTTAGCTTCCCGTAGCATCTGTTGTAGTTGTTTGATAGCTGTTTCCTTTGCTTTTTGTGCCTTGTTATTGATTCCAAAGGATAGAATGATTTTCTCCACTCCTTGTTCCGGGGGGTGTGTTGTAGGAGGTTTGCTGCGTTGTAAAATGATGCTCCTGGGTAGCTTTCTATCTGTAGATCTGGCTTTTCATAGGGGGGTATTCTTGATAAATTAGAGTCCCCTATGAAGAGCCAGCGTTTGTGGGTTTCCAGCTTCCAGTCCGTTAGCTTTCTTGTGGTCTTATCATGTCGGTGTGGTCGGTATCTTGGTTGGGCTGGTGGTGGTGTGGGGGGGTAAAGGTCGGGGTCTGAGTCAGGGTTAGGATCAGGGTTGGGGTTAGTGTCAGGGTTAATGTCAGGGTTATGATTAGGGTTAGGGTTAGGATCAGGGTCGGGGTTAGTATCAGGGTTAATGTCCGGGTTAGGGTTAGGATCAGGGTTAAAGTCAGGGTTAGTATTTGGGTTAGGGTTAGGATCAGGGTCGGGGTTAGGATCAGGGTTAATGTCCGGGTTAGGGTTAGGATCAGGGTTAAAGTCAGGGTTAGTATTTGGGTTAGGGTTAGGATCAGGGTCGGGGTTAGGATCAGGGTTAATGTCCGAGTTAGGGTTAGGATCAGGGTTAATGTCAGGGTTAGGATTAGGGTTGGGGATAAGGTTAGGGTTAGGGTTGGGGTCGGGGTTGGTGTTAAGGTCAGTATAAGCGTTAGTGTTAGGGCTGAGGTTAGGGTCAGAGTTAGAGTCCTGGGAGAGGCGTACCCTGGTGGTGCTGTTTGGGATACAGATTCCAGTTAGGGTGTTTCTCATGGTTCCCTCTGGTCTTCTCTGCTTTCTTCGGATCCTTTGTGGCATGGGGATCGGAGGAAAGTCATCTATTTCCGGAGTATATGATCTGGCTCTCATGGGGCCAGATCTCTGAGTTGGATGTCTGCTTTCCCAGTGTCTCTTCACTGTTTCTGGATGGGATTCTGCCTGGGTTACGTATGTCTCTTCTGAGCCATTTACCTCTTCCCTGGTTAGTGTGTCGAGTATTTGGAATCTGTTTGGAGACGTGGGGATAGTGGATTCCTTGTTGCTAAGTGTAGCAGTAACCATAGCTTGTGTGTGGTCCAACGTGTCCTTCTGTATTTTCCTCCCATAATTTTTCTTTGCCCAGTTAGAGGCAACCGCGAAAGCTTGTTCCCAGCGGGGAAGCTCCAGGTCCTCCAGTCGTCTGGACAGATGTGTGAGAGTTTCCTCGTAGTGCTCTTCGAGGATCTGCAATGTGGTGTGGAGCCAGTTTTTGGCATTGCTTACTAGCTTTAAACATGTGAGTTCGGTTGGGTTGGCCGGTCTTATGAGGTGCTTGAGTTCCTCTGTCTTCCGTCGTAGGCTGGCGGGTGCCTGGTTCTCCCCTCCAGAAACTGCTGTGTTTTTTAGGTGGTGGACTGTCTGGATCATTTTGTAGATGATCCTGGTTCCTAGTTGGAAGGTATCCTGTCTATTTGATATGTTTGATGTGGTGTGATTTGGTGTGTAGGAAGTGGCGGCGGTGTGGACGGTGACCGTACGGTAGCGTGCATTGTCAACTCTGTGTTGACGCATACCATAACGATCCATACTTACCAGTAAAATGCCTAAAGCTTCGTTGGCACCGTTAGGTTTCCACTGTTAGTTAATTTTACCTCTGTAGAGTCTGTGGCTCCGTGGAAAGGCAATCTTGCTTTTCTCTGTGTCGCGACGTTTCGACCTGCCTGGGTCTTCTTCAGGCGTTGTTATGGGGCACTGTGTCCCTGCTGGCCTGTTTTTATCTTGTTTTCGAAGGGGCGGTGAGTGTAGTTCCTCCCAGGGGGGTGGTTTGTATACTTTTGTCTGTATTCCTTTTGTTTCTGTGTTAGTAGGTGCAGTTTCAGTGGGTGAATGGGTTTCTGCTTTCCTGCTGGGGATTATGCATGGGCCGTTAACCTCTCAATGGGCCATTAGGGTCTTTTGTTTTCCTTCCTGGTAGGACTGGTGTGTGGGCTGTGCAAGTTTCAATTGGTTTCAGGTCTTCTTTTGTTTGTTGCCTGAGTGCTGGAACAGTGACTGTGAAGAGTTCCAGTCCCTGTAGGATCTGGCTAGTTAGGATAGGGGAACAAAGCTCTTTCTCCCAGATTTTCTCTAAGAAGGGACCATCTGGGACAAGGAGTGTTGCACTCTCCTTCCAACGACTGAAACCCTCCCAGTTTATTTTCTGATGTTCAGGCCTTGTGGAAAGGTAGTATGAAGTCTTTTGATCCACTCCGTTTCCTTTTTCTTTCTTTCCATCTCTGTCCAGTTGGGGTTGCTCTCCAGTCCTGTGGCCTCCAGCGCTTCCAGCCCGTGCTGTAGGAAGTGTGCCACCAGGTGAGTCCTCCTTTCCCGCTGGTTCCGGATGTTGTACCTGTGTTGTGCCAGTCGGGTTCGGATGGAGTTACCTGTTTCCCCCACATAGGTCACCCCGCACGTTTTGCACTGGATGCCATAGACAGCGTTACTGGTGTTTTCTGAGAGCGCCCTTTGCAACTGGAAGATTTCTTTGGTTTTGTTGTTTTGGATGGTAGTTTTTTGTTTGAAGTGTTTGGCTTTTGGTGTATTTGATCTGTTTTGTATCGGTTTTAGTTTGCTTTGGACTAAGTAATCCTGTAGGTTTTTGTTTTTTCTATATGCAGATATGATTTTGTGTTCCCTCAGGAGGTTTGTGTTTTCTAATATCGTGGTGAATGTAGACTTTAGTTTTTGGTTGGTTATTACGCTGAGTTGAGAATATGTTGTGATGAGGGGTATTATTTTGCTGTCATCAGGTGTTTTTCTGTTTAGAAATGTTTGTGCCACATTTTTGAGGAAACTTCGTGTGTATCCTCTCAGGCGTAGAGCTTGGAAGAGTATGTGTTTGGCTTCCTCAAAGTCTTGTTGTTGTGTGCAGATTTTGTGGAAGCGTAGGAGTTGTGATTTTACCAGTCCTTTGAAAGTATGTTTTGGGTGGAAGCTGTCTTTGTGCAGTAAGCCGTGTGTGTCCGTGTCTTTGAAATATACCTTGATGTCCAGTTTGCCTGTGTTGTTGAAGGAGGAACCCTTGTATGTGGTGGTGTCTAGGAAGTCTATGTGGTTTTCATGCTTGGTGTATTTGAGTTTAATGGACCTGTGGTGTGTGTTGAGGGTGTTAATGAATTCTTGAAAGGCCTGTGGGCCGTGCGTCCAGGTTCCCCAGATGTCGTCAAGGTACCTGAAGTAGTGTGTAGGTTTGTGTGTACATTTTGGGAATACTGTGGCTTCCCAATGGGCCATATAGATGTCAGCATAGGCCGGAGCAAAGCGTTTCCCCATAGCAGTTCCTTTTATTTGTAAGTAGTATTGCTCTTCAAATTCAAAATCATTTTTGTTGAGACTAATTTCCAATAGCTTCAGAATTTGTGTTTCTGGTCTGTTGCGGTCAGGGTATTTGAGAAACCACTCCCGGACTGCTTTCAGTCCCTCTGTAGTTTCAATGTTGGTGTATAAACTGTCAATGTCAATGGTGAACAGGAAGGCTTCCTGTTGTATTGTAGCATTTTTGACTTTGGCTACAAAGTCATAGGTGTCTTTGATGTAACTTGGGTGGTGTTTAGAAATGGGGTTGAGGAAATGGTCTAGATATTCTGCTATTCTGTAGGATTCACTGTTGCAGTCGGACACTATGGGCCTCCCAGGTGGAATTTCGTAGGGGAGTGGCCATGTTTCTGGGGCTTTATGAATTTTTGGGAGGAGGTAGAAAATCCTCGGTCGTGGTGATTCCTCTCCTCTTAGGTAGAATGCCTGTTTTTTTGTGAGGTGTTTTAGTTCAACCAGAGTTTGTAGGATTTGCCCTATTTCTAGTGCTGTTTGTTTGTACAGCGGTTCTTCCAAAGTAGTATAGTGTTCCTGATTATTTAATTGTCTGTGTGCTTCTGCAATGTATTGTTCTCTATCCATGATAAGTATTGCACTCCCTTTGTCTGCTGGTTTTATGACTATATGTTTGTTTTCCTTTAAATGTTTTAAGGCTATGGTTTCCTCCTTTGTTATGTTGTGTGAGTCCCTGTATGGTCGGAGTTTTTGTAGAATTCTGTTGTCCTCTTGAATGATTTCCTGGATTTCTGGTGGCAGTTGGTTTTCCCCTGGTTCCCAGCTGGATTTAGGCAGGAAGGGAACCCTTTCTGTGTCGGTGTCTTTATCCTCAAAGAAGGCGGTCAGTTTAAGGCGACGGTGGTATTGTCGGATTTCGCTTTTCAGTCTGGTTTTCTGACCTTTCTTTGTCCCTACTGTGGGGACAAATGATAAGCCCTTATTGAGGAGGTTGATTTGTTCAGTTGTGGGGTGGAAGTTGTTGCTTAGATTTACAATATTTTTGTTGTTCTTGTCCCCCTCTTGTTCTGTGGCTTTGGGGCTTACCAGTTTAAATGTTGTGACCAGTGGTCTAGCATTTTTTGAGCTGTTGCGGTGGTCCAGTGAATTCCATCTCTTTCTGTCTTGAAAAGGGTTTCTTCCAGTTTGGGGAGGTATGGCATGTTTTGCTGTATGTGATTGTTTATTGTGTCCAGATTTTTCCTGAATTCTGGTTCCAGGTCTCTGGAGTAATTAATCAGTGGGATGTATATTTCTGCAGATGGGAAGGATCCCTTAGCTTCCCGTAGCATCTGTTGTAGTTGTTTGATAGCTGTTTCCTTTGCTTTTTGTGCCTTGTTATTGATTCCAAAGGATAGAATGATTTTCTCCACTCCTTGTTCCGGGGGGTGTGTTGTAGGAGGTTTGCTGCGTTGTAAAATGATGCTCCTGGGTAGCTTTCTATCTGTAGATCTGGCTTTTCATAGGGGGGTATTCTTGATAAATTAGAGTCCCCTATGAAGAGCCAGCGTTTGTGGGTTTCCAGCTTCCAGTCCGTTAGCTTTCTTGTGGTCTTGTCATGTCGGTGTGGTCGGTATCTTGGTTGGGCTGGTGGTGGTGTGGGGGGGTAAAGGTCGGGGTCTGAGTCAGGGTTAGGATCAGGGTTGGGGTTAGTGTCAGGGTTAATGTCAGGGTTATGATTAGGGTTAGGGTTAGGATCAGGGTCGGGGTTAGTATCAGGGTTAATGTCCGGGTTAGGGTTAGGATCAGGGTTAAAGTCAGGGTTAGTATTTGGGTTAGGGTTAGGATCAGGGTCGGGGTTAGGATCAGGGTTAATGTCCGGGTTAGGGTTAGGATCAGGGTTAAAGTCAGGGTTAGTATTTGGGTTAGGGTTAGGATCAGGGTCGGGGTTAGGATCAGGGTTAATGTCCGAGTTAGGGTTAGGATCAGGGTTAATGTCAGAGTTATGATTAGGGTTAGGGTTAGGATCAGGGTCGGGGTTAGGATCAGGGTTAACGTCCTGGTTAGGGTTAGGATCAGGGTTAATGTCAGGGTTAGGATTAGGGTTGGGGATAAGGTTAGGGTTAGGGTTGGGGTCGGGGTTGGTGTTAAGGTCAGTATAAGCGTTAGTGTTAGGGCTGAGGTTAGGGTCAGAGCTAGAGTCCTGGGAGAGGTGTACCCTGGTGGTGTTGTTTGGGATACAGATTCCAGTTGGGGTGTTTCTCATGGTTCCCTCTGGTCTTCTCTGCTTTCTTCGGATCCTTTGTGGCATGGGGATCGGAGGAAAGTCATCTATTTCCGGAGTATATGATCTGGCTCTCATGGGGCCAGATTTCTGGGTTGGATGTCTGCTTTCCCAGTGTCTCTTCACTGTTTCTGGATGGGATTCTGCCTGGGTTACGTATGTCTCTTCTGAGCCATTTACCTCTTCCCTGGTTAGTGTGTCGAGTATTTGGAATCTGTTTGGAGACGTGGGGATAGTGGATTCCTTGTTGCTAAGTGTAGCAGTAACCATAGCTTGTGTATGGTCCAACGTGTCCTTCTGTATTTTCCTCCCATAATTTTTCTTTGCCCAGTTAGAGGCAACCGCGAAAGCTTGTTCCCAGCGGGGAAGCTCCAGGTCCTCCAGTCGTCTGGACAGATGTGTGAGAGTTTCCTCGTAGTGCTCTTCGAGGATCTGCAATGTGGTGTGGAGCCAGTTTTTGGCATTGCTTACTAGCTTTAAACATGTGAGTTTGGTTGGGTTGGCCGGTCTTATGAGGTGCTTGAGTTCCTCTGTCTTCCGTCGTAGGCTGGCGGGTGCCTGGTTCTCCCCTCCGGAAACTGCTGTGTTTTTTAGGTGGTGGACTGTTTGGATCATTTTGTAGATGATCCTGGTTCCTAGTTGGAAGGTATCCTGTCTATTTGATATGTTTGATGTGGTGTGGTTTGGTGTGTAGGAAGTGGCGGCGGTGTGGAGGGTGACCGTACGGTAGCGTGCGTTGTCAACTCTGGGTTGACGCATACCATAACGATCCATACTTACCAGTAAAATGCCTAAAGCTTCGTTGGCACCGTTAGGTTTCCACTGTTAGGCAATTTTACCTCTGTAGAGTCTGTGGCTCCGTGGAATGGCAATCTTGCTTTTCTCTGTGTCGCGACGTTTCGACCTGCCTGGGTCTTCTTCAGGCGTTGTTATGGGGCACTCTGTCCCTGTTGGCCTGTTCTTATCTTGTTTTCAAAGGGGCGGTGAGTGTAGTTCCTCCCAGGGGGGTGGTTTGAATACTATTGTCTGTATTTCTTTTGTTTCTGTGTGAGTAGGTGCAGTTTCAGTGGGTGAATGGGTTTCTGCTTTCCTGCTGGGGATTATGTATGGGCCGTTAACCTCTCAATAGGCCATTAGGGTCTTTTGTTTTCCTTCCTGGTACGACTGGTGTGTGGGCTGTGCAAGTTTCAATTGGTTTTAGGTCTTCTTTTGTTTGTTGCCTGAGTGCTGGAACAGTGACTGTGAAGAGTTCCAGTCCCTGTAGGATCTGGCTAGTTAGGATAGGGGAACAAAGCTCTTTCTCCCAGATTTTCCCTAAGAAGGGACCATCTGGGACAAGGAGTGTTGCACTCTCCTTCCAACGACTGAAACCCTCCCAGTTTATTTTCTGATGTTCAGGCCTTGTGGAAAGGTAGTATGAAGTCTTTTGATCCACTCTGCTTCCTTTTTCTTTCTTTCCATCTCTGTCCAGTTGGGGTTGCTCTCCAGTCCTGTGGCCTCCAGTGCTTCCAGCCCGTGCTGTAGGAAGTGTGCCACCAGGTGAGTCCTCCTTTCCCGCTGGTTCCGGATGTTGTACCTGTGTTGTGCCAGTCGGGTTCGGATGGAGTTACCTGTTTCCCCCACATAGGTCACCCCACACGTTTTGCACTGGATGCCATAGACAGCGTTACTGGTGTTTTCTGAGAGCGCCCTTTGCAACTGGAAGATTTCTTTGGTTTTGTTGTTTTGGATGGTAGTTTTTTGTTTGAAGTGTTTGGCTTTTGGTGTATTTGATCTGTTTTGTATCGGTTTTAGTTTGCTTTGGACTAAGTAATCCTGTAGGTTTTTGTTTTTTCTATATGCAGATATGATTTTGTGTTCCCTCAGGAGGTTTGTGTTTTCTAATATCGTGGTGAATGTAGACTTTAGTTTTTGGTTGGTTATTACGCTGAGTTGAGAATATGTTGTGATGAGGGGTATTATTTTGCTGTCATCAGGTGTTTTTCTGTTTAGAAATGTTTGTGCCACATTTTTGAGGAAACTTCGTGTGTATCCTCTCAGGCGTAGAGCTTGGAAGAGTATGTGTTTGGCTTCCTCAAAGTCTTGTTGTTGTGTGCAGATTTTGTGGAAGCGTAGGAGTTGTGATTTTACCAGTCCTTTGAAAGTATGTTTTGGGTGGAAGCTGTCTTTGTGCAGTAAGCCGTGTGTGTCCGTGTCTTTGAAATATACCTTGATGTCCAGTTTGCCTGTGTTGTTGAAGGAGGAACCCTTGTATGTGGTGGTGTCTAGGAAGTCTATGTGGTTTTCATGCTTGGTGTATTTGAGTTTAATGGACCTGTGGTGTGTGTTGAGGGTGTTAATGAATTCTTGAAAGGCCTGTGGGCCGTGCGTCCAGGTTCCCCAGATGTCGTCAAGGTACCTGAAGTAGTGTGTAGGTTTGTGTGTACATTTTGGGAATACTGTGGCTTCCCAATGGGCCATATAGATGTCAGCATATGCCGGAGCAAAGCGTTTCCCCATAGCAGTTCCTTTTATTTGTAAGTAGTATTGCTCTTCAAATTCAAAATCATTTTTGTTGAGACTAATTTCCAATAGCTTCAGAATTTGTGTTTCTGGTCTGTTGCGGTCAGGGTATTTGAGAAACCACTCCCGGACTGCTTTCAGTCCCTCTGTAGTTTCAATGTTGGTGTATAAACTGTCAATGTCAATGGTGAACAGGAAGGCTTCCTGTTGTATTGTAGCATTTTTGACTTTGGCTACAAAGTCATAGGTGTCTTTGATGTAACTTGGGTGGTGTTTAGAAATGGGGTTGAGGAAATGGTCTAGATATTCTGCTATTCTGTAGGATTCACTGTTGCAGTCGGACACTATGGGCCTCCCAGGTGGAATTTCGTAGGGGAGTGGCCATGTTTCTGGGGCTTTATGAATTTTTGGGAGGAGGTAGAAAATCCTCGGTCGTGGTGATTCCTCTCCTCTTAGGTAGAATGCCTGTTTTTTTGTGAGGTGTTTTAGTTCAACCAGAGTTTGTAGGATTTGCCCTATTTCTAGTGCTGTTTGTTTGTACAGCGGTTCTTCCAAAGTAGTATAGTGTTCCTGATTATTTAATTGTCTGTGTGCTTCTGCAATGTATTGTTCTCTATCCATGATAACTATTGCACTCCCTTTGTCTGCTGGTTTTATGACTATATGTTTGTTTTCCTTTAAATGTTTTAAGGCTATGGTTTCCTCCTTTGTTATGTTGTGTGAGTCCCTGTATGGTCGGAGTTTTTGTAGAATTCTGTTGTCCTCTTGAATGATTTCCTGGATTTCTGGTGGCAGTTGGTTTTCCCCTGGTTCCCAGCTGGATTTAGGCAGGAAGGGAACCCTTTCTGTGTCTGTGTCTTTATCCTCAAAGAAGGCGGTCAGTTTAAGGCGACGGTGGTATTGTCGGATTTCGCTTTTCAGTCTGGTTTTCTGACCTTTCTTTGTCCCTACTGTGGGGACAAATGATAAGCCCTTATTGAGGAGGTTGATTTGTTCAGTTGTGGGGTGGAAGTTGTTGCTTAGATTTACAATATTTTTGTTGTTCTTGTCCCCCTCTTGTTCTGTGGCTTTGGGGCTTACCAGTTTAAATGTTGTGACCAGTGGTCTAGCATTTTTTGAGCTGTTGCGGTGGTCCAGTGAATTCCATCTCTTTCTGTCTTGAAAAGGGTTTCTTCCAGTTTGGGGAGGTATGGCATGTTTTGCTGTATGTGATTGTTTATTGTGTCCAGATTTTTCCTGAATTCTGGTTCCAGGTCTCTGGAGTAATTAATCAGTGGGATGTATATTTCTGCAGATGGGAAGGATCCCTTAGCTTCCCGTAGCATCTGTTGTAGTTGTTTGATAGCTGTTTCCTTTGCTTTTTGTGCCTTGTTATTGATTCCAAAGGATAGAATGATTTTCTCCACTCCTGAGTTCCGGGGGGTGTGTTGTAGGAGGTTTGCTGCGTTGTAAAATGATGCTCCTGGGTAGCTTTCTATCTGTAGATCTGGATTTTCATAGGGGGGTATTCTTGATAAATTAGAGTCCCCTATGAAGAGCCAGCGTTTGTGGGTTTCCAGCTTCCAGTCCGTTAGCTTTCTTGTGGTCTTGTCATGTCGGTGTGGTCGGTATCTTGGTTGGGCTGGTGGTGGTGTGGGGGGGTAAAGGTCGGGGTCTGAGTCAGGGTTAGGGTTAGGATCAGGGTTAATGTCCGGGTTAGGGTTAGGATCAGGGTTAATGTCAGGGTTAGTATTTGGGTTGGGGTTAGGATCAGGGTTAAAGTCAGGGTTAGTATTTGGGTTAGGGTTAGGATCAGGGTCGGGGTTAGGATCAGGGTTAGGATTAGGGTTGGGGATAAGGTTAGGGTTAGGGTTGGGGTCGGGGTTGGTGTTAAGGTCAGTATAAGCGTTAGTGTTAGGGCTGAGGTTAGGGTCAGAGCTAGAGTCCTGGGAGAGGTGTACCCTGGTGGTGTTGTTTGGGATACAGATTCCAGTTGGGGTGTTTCTCATGGTTCCCTCTGGTCTTCTCTGCTTTCTTCGGATCCTTTGTGGCATGGGGATCGGAGGAAAGTCATCTATTTCCGGAGTATATGATCTGGCTCTCATGGGGCCAGATTTCTGGGTTGGATGTCTGCTTTCCCAGTGTCTCTTCACTGTTTCTGGATGGGATTCTGCCTGGGTTACGTATGTCTCTTCTGAGCCATTTACCTCTTCCCTGGTTAGTGTGTCGAGTATTTGGAATCTGTTTGGAGACGTGGGGATAGTGGATTCCTTGTTGCTAAGTGTAGCAGTAACCATAGCTTGTGTATGGTCCAACGTGTCCTTCTGTATTTTCCTCCCATAATTTTTCTTTGCCCAGTTAGAGGCAGCCGCGAAAGCTTGTTCCCAGCGGGGAAGCTCCAGGTCCTCCAGTCGTCTGGACAGATGTGTGAGAGTTTCCTCGTAGTGCTCTTCGAGGATCTGCAATGTGGTGTGGAGCCAGTTTTTGGCATTGCTTACTAGCTTTAAACATGTGAGTTTGGTTGGGTTGGCCGGTCTTATGAGGTGCTTGAGTTCCTCTGTCTTCCGTCGTAGGCTGGCGGGTGCCTGGTTCTCCCCTCCGGAAACTGCTGTGTTTTTTAGGTGGTGGACTGTTTGGATCATTTTGTAGATGATCCTGGTTCCTAGTTGGAAGGTATCCTGTCTATTTGATATGTTTGATGTGGTGTGGTTTGGTGTGTAGGAAGTGGCGGCGGTGTGGAGGGTGACCGTACGGTAGCGTGCGTTGTCAACTCTGGGTTGACGCATACCATAACGATCCATACTTACCAGTAAAATGCCTAAAGCTTCGTTGGCACCGTTAGGTTTCCACTGTTAGGCAATTTTACCTCTGTAGAGTCTGTGGCTCCGTGGAATGGCAATCTTGCTTTTCTCTGTGTCGCGACGTTTCGACCTGCCTGGGTCTTCTTCAGGCGTTGTTATGGGGCACTCTGTCCCTGTTGGCCTGTTCTTATCTTGTTTTCAAAGGGGCGGTGAGTGTAGTTCCTCCCAGGGGGGTGGTTTGAATACTATTGTCTGTATTTCTTTTGTTTCTGTGTGAGTAGGTGCAGTTTCAGTGGGTGAATGGGTTTCTGCTTTCCTGCTGGGGATTATGTATGGGCCGTTAACCTCTCAATAGGCCATTAGGGTCTTTTGTTTTCCTTCCTGGTACGACTGGTGTGTGGGCTGTGCAAGTTTCAATTGGTTTTAGGTCTTCTTTTGTTTGTTGCCTGAGTGCTGGAACAGTGACTGTGAAGAGTTCCAGTCCCTGTAGGATCTGGCTAGTTAGGATAGGGGAACAAAGCTCTTTCTCCCAGATTTTCCCTAAGAAGGGACCATCTGGGACAAGGAGTGTTGCACTCTCCTTCCAACGACTGAAACCCTCCCAGTTTATTTTCTGATGTTCAGGCCTTGTGGAAAGGTAGTATGAAGTCTTTTGATCCACTCTGCTTCCTTTTTCTTTCTTTCCATCTCTGTCCAGTTGGGGTTGCTCTCCAGTCCTGTGGCCTCCAGTGCTTCCAGCCCGTGCTGTAGGAAGTGTGCCACCAGGTGAGTCCTCCTTTCCCGCTGGTTCCGGATGTTGTACCTGTGTTGTGCCAGTCGGGTTCGGATGGAGTTACCTGTTTCCCCCACATAGGTCACCCCACACGTTTTGCACTGGATGCCATAGACAGCGTTACTGGTGTTTTCTGAGAGCGCCCTTTGCAACTGGAAGATTTCTTTGGTTTTGTTGTTTTGGATGGTAGTTTTTTGTTTGAAGTGTTTGGCTTTTGGTGTATTTGATCTGTTTTGTATCGGTTTTAGTTTGCTTTGGACTAAGTAATCCTGTAGGTTTTTGTTTTTTCTATATGCAGATATGATTTTGTGTTCCCTCAGGAGGTTTGTGTTTTCTAATATCGTGGTGAATGTAGACTTTAGTTTTTGGTTGGTTATTACGCTGAGTTGAGAATATGTTGTGATGAGGGGTATTATTTTGCTGTCATCAGGTGTTTTTCTGTTTAGAAATGTTTGTGCCACATTTTTGAGGAAACTTCGTGTGTATCCTCTCAGGCGTAGAGCTTGGAAGAGTATGTGTTTGGCTTCCTCAAAGTCTTGTTGTTGTGTGCAGATTTTGTGGAAGCGTAGGAGTTGTGATTTTACCAGTCCTTTGAAAGTATGTTTTGGGTGGAAGCTGTCTTTGTGCAGTAAGCCGTGTGTGTCCGTGTCTTTGAAATATACCTTGATGTCCAGTTTGCCTGTGTTGTTGAAGGAGGAACCCTTGTATGTGGTGGTGTCTAGGAAGTCTATGTGGTTTTCATGCTTGGTGTATTTGAGTTTAATGGACCTGTGGTGTGTGTTGAGGGTGTTAATGAATTCTTGAAAGGCCTGTGGGCCGTGCGTCCAGGTTCCCCAGATGTCGTCAAGGTACCTGAAGTAGTGTGTAGGTTTGTGTGTACATTTTGGGAATACTGTGGCTTCCCAATGGGCCATATAGATGTCAGCATAGGCCGGAGCAAAGCGTTGCCCCATAGCAGTTCCTTTTATTTGTAAGTAGTATTGCTCTTCAAATTCAAAATCATTTTTGTTGAGACTAATTTCCAATAGCTTCAGAATTTGTGTTTCTGGTCTGTTGCGGTCAGGGTATTTGAGAAACCACTCCCGGACTGCTTTCAGTCCCTCTGTAGTTTCAATGTTGGTGTATAAACTGTCAATGTCAATGGTGAACAGGAAGGCTTCCTGTTGTATTGTAGCATTTTTGACTTTGGCTACAAAGTCATAGGTGTCTTTGATGTAACTTGGGTGGTGTTTAGAAATGGGGTTGAGGAAATGGTCTAGATATTCTGCTATTCTGTAGGATTCACTGTTGCAGTCGGACACTATGGGCCTCCCAGGTGGAATTTCGTAGGGGAGTGGCCATGTTTCTGGGGCTTTATGAATTTTTGGGAGGAGGTAGAAAATCCTCGGTCGTGGTGATTCCTCTCCTCTTAGGTAGAATGCCTGTTTTTTTGTGAGGTGTTTTAGTTCAACCAGAGTTTGTAGGATTTGCCCTATTTCTAGTGCTGTTTGTTTGTACAGCGGTTCTTCCAAAGTAGTATAGTGTTCCTGATTATTTAATTGTCTGTGTGCTTCTGCAATGTATTGTTCTCTATCCATGATAACTATTGCACTCCCTTTGTCTGCTGGTTTTATGACTATATGTTTGTTTTCCTTTAAATGTTTTAAGGCTATGGTTTCCTCCTTTGTTATGTTGTGTGAGTCCCTGTATGGTCGGAGTTTTTGTAGAATTCTGTTGTCCTCTTGAATGATTTCCTGGATTTCTGGTGGCAGTTGGTTTTCCCCTGGTTCCCAGCTGGATTTAGGCAGGAAGGGAACCCTTTCTGTGTCTGTGTCTTTATCCTCAAAGAAGGCGGTCAGTTTAAGGCGACGGTGGTATTGTCGGATTTCGCTTTTCAGTCTGGTTTTCTGACCTTTCTTTGTCCCTACTGTGGGGACAAATGATAAGCCCTTATTGAGGAGGTTGATTTGTTCAGTTGTGGGGTGGAAGTTGTTGCTTAGATTTACAATATTTTTGTTGTTCTTGTCCCCCTCTTGTTCTGTGGCTTTGGGGCTTACCAGTTTAAATGTTGTGACCAGTGGTCTAGCATTTTTTGAGCTGTTGCGGTGGTCCAGTGAATTCCATCTCTTTCTGTCTTGAAAAGGGTTTCTTCCAGTTTGGGGAGGTATGGCATGTTTTGCTGTATGTGATTGTTTATTGTGTCCAGATTTTTCCTGAATTCTGGTTCCAGGTCTCTGGAGTAATTAATCAGTGGGATGTATATTTCTGCAGATGGGAAGGATCCCTTAGCTTCCCGTATCATCTGTTGTAGTTGTTTGATAGCTGTTTCCTTTGCTTTTTGTGCCTTGTTATTGATTCCAAAGGATAGAATGATTTTCTCCACTCCTGAGTTCCGGGGGGTGTGTTGTAGGAGGTTTGCTGCGTTGTAAAATGATGCTCCTGGGTAGCTTTCTATCTGTAGATCTGGATTTTCATAGGGGGGTATTCTTGATAAATTAGAGTCCCCTATGAAGAGCCAGCGTTTGTGGGTTTCCAGCTTCCAGTCCGTTAGCTTTCTTGTGGTCTTGTCATGTCGGTGTGGTCGGTATCTTGGTTGGGCTGGTGGTGGTGTGGGGGGGTAAAGGTCGGGGTCTGAGTCAGGGTTAGGGTTAGGATCAGGGTTAATGTCCGGGTTAGGGTTAGGATCAGGGTTAATGTCAGGGTTAGTATTTGGGTTGGGGTTAGGATCAGGGTTAAAGTCAGGGTTAGTATTTGGGTTAGGGTTAGGATCAGGGTCGGGGTTAGGATCAGGGTTAGGATTAGGGTTGGGGATAAGGTTAGGGTTAGGGTTGGGGTCGGGGTTGGTGTTAAGGTCAGTATAAGCGTTAGTGTTAGGGCTGAGGTTAGGGTCAGAGCTAGAGTCCTGGGAGAGGTGTACCCTGGTGGTGTTGTTTGGGATACAGATTCCAGTTGGGGTGTTTCTCATGGTTCCCTCTGGTCTTCTCTGCTTTCTTCGGATCCTTTGTGGCATGGGGATCGGAGGAAAGTCATCTATTTCCGGAGTATATGATCTGGCTCTCATGGGGCCAGATTTCTGGGTTGGATGTCTGCTTTCCCAGTGTCTCTTCACTGTTTCTGGATGGGATTCTGCCTGGGTTACGTATGTCTCTTCTGAGCCATTTACCTCTTCCCTGGTTAGTGTGTCGAGTATTTGGAATCTGTTTGGAGACGTGGGGATAGTGGATTCCTTGTTGCTAAGTGTAGCAGTAACCATAGCTTGTGTATGGTCCAACGTGTCCTTCTGTATTTTCCTCCCATAATTTTTCTTTGCCCAGTTAGAGGCAACCGCGAAAGCTTGTTCCCAGCGGGGAAGCTCCAGGTCCTCCAGTCGTCTGGACAGATGTGTGAGAGTTTCCTCGTAGTGCTCTTCGAGGATCTGCAATGTGGTGTGGAGCCAGTTTTTGGCATTGCTTACTAGCTTTAAACATGTGAGTTTGGTTGGGTTGGCCGGTCTTATGAGGTGCTTGAGTTCCTCTGTCTTCCGTCGTAGGCTGGCGGGGTGCCTGGTTCTCCCCTCCGGAAACTGCTGTGTTTTTTAGGTGGTGGACTGTTTGGATCATTTTGTAGATGATCCTGGTTCCTAGTTGGAAGGTATCCTGTCTATTTGATATGTTTGATGTGGTGTGGTTTGGTGTGTAGGAAGTGGCGGCGGTGTGGAGGGTGACCGTACGGTAGCGTGCGTTGTCAACTCTGGGTTGACGCATACCATAACGATCCATACTTACCAGTAAAATGCCTAAAGCTTCGTTGGCACCGTTAGGTTTCCACTGTTAGGCAATTTTACCTCTGTAGAGTCTGTGGCTCCGTGGAATGGCAATCTTGCTTTTCTCTGTGTCGCGACGTTTCGACCTGCCTGGGTCTTCTTCAGGCGTTGTTATGGGGCACTCTGTCCCTGTTGGCCTGTTCTTATCTTGTTTTCAAAGGGGCGGTGAGTGTAGTTCCTCCCAGGGGGGTGGTTTGAATACTATTGTCTGTATTTCTTTTGTTTCTGTGTGAGTAGGTGCAGTTTCAGTGGGTGAATGGGTTTCTGCTTTCCTGCTGGGGATTATGTATGGGCCGTTAACCTCTCAATAGGCCATTAGGGTCTTTTGTTTTCCTTCCTGGTACGACTGGTGTGTGGGCTGTGCAAGTTTCAATTGGTTTTAGGTCTTCTTTTGTTTGTTGCCTGAGTGCTGGAACAGTGACTGTGAAGAGTTCCAGTCCCTGTAGGATCTGGCTAGTTAGGATAGGGGAACAAAGCTCTTTCTCCCAGATTTTCCCTAAGAAGGGACCATCTGGGACAAGGAGTGTTGCACTCTCCTTCCAACGACTGAAACCCTCCCAGTTTATTTTCTGATGTTCAGGCCTTGTGGAAAGGTAGTATGAAGTCTTTTGATCCACTCTGCTTCCTTTTTCTTTCTTTCCATCTCTGTCCAGTTGGGGTTGCTCTCCAGTCCTGTGGCCTCCAGTGCTTCCAGCCCGTGCTGTAGGAAGTGTGCCACCAGGTGAGTCCTCCTTTCCCGCTGGTTCCGGATGTTGTACCTGTGTTGTGCCAGTCGGGTTCGGATGGAGTTACCTGTTTCCCCCACATAGGTCACCCCACACGTTTTGCACTGGATGCCATAGACAGCGTTACTGGTGTTTTCTGAGAGCGCCCTTTGCAACTGGAAGATTTCTTTGGTTTTGTTGTTTTGGATGGTAGTTTTTTGTTTGAAGTGTTTGGCTTTTGGTGTATTTGATCTGTTTTGTATCGGTTTTAGTTTGCTTTGGACTAAGTAATCCTGTAGGTTTTTGTTTTTTCTATATGCAGATATGATTTTGTGTTCCCTCAGGAGGTTTGTGTTTTCTAATATCGTGGTGAATGTAGACTTTAGTTTTTGGTTGGTTATTACGCTGAGTTGAGAATATGTTGTGATGAGGGGTATTATTTTGCTGTCATCAGGTGTTTTTCTGTTTAGAAATGTTTGTGCCACATTTTTGAGGAAACTTCGTGTGTATCCTCTCAGGCGTAGAGCTTGGAAGAGTATGTGTTTGGCTTCCTCAAAGTCTTGTTGTTGTGTGCAGATTTTGTGGAAGCGTAGGAGTTGTGATTTTACCAGTCCTTTGAAAGTATGTTTTGGGTGGAAGCTGTCTTTGTGCAGTAAGCCGTGTGTGTCCGTGTCTTTGAAATATACCTTGATGTCCAGTTTGCCTGTGTTGTTGAAGGAGGAACCCTTGTATGTGGTGGTGTCTAGGAAGTCTATGTGGTTTTCATGCTTGGTGTATTTGAGTTTAATGGACCTGTGGTGTGTGTTGAGGGTGTTAATGAATTCTTGAAAGGCCTGTGGGCCGTGCGTCCAGGTTCCCCAGATGTCGTCAAGGTACCTGAAGTAGTGTGTAGGTTTGTGTGTACATTTTGGGAATACTGTGGCTTCCCAATGGGCCATATAGATGTCAGCATAGGCCGGAGCAAAGCGTTGCCCCATAGCAGTTCCTTTTATTTGTAAGTAGTATTGCTCTTCAAATTCAAAATCATTTTTGTTGAGACTAATTTCCAATAGCTTCAGAATTTGTGTTTCTGGTCTGTTGCGGTCAGGGTATTTGAGAAACCACTCCCGGACTGCTTTCAGTCCCTCTGTAGTTTCAATGTTGGTGTATAAACTGTCAATGTCAATGGTGAACAGGAAGGCTTCCTGTTGTATTGTAGCATTTTTGACTTTGGCTACAAAGTCATAGGTGTCTTTGATGTAACTTGGGTGGTGTTTAGAAATGGGGTTGAGGAAATGGTCTAGATATTCTGCTATTCTGTAGGATTCACTGTTGCAGTCGGACACTATGGGCCTCCCAGGTGGAATTTCGTAGGGGAGTGGCCATGTTTCTGGGGCTTTATGAATTTTTGGGAGGAGGTAGAAAATCCTCGGTCGTGGTGATTCCTCTCCTCTTAGGTAGAATGCCTGTTTTTTTGTGAGGTGTTTTAGTTCAACCAGAGTTTGTAGGATTTGCCCTATTTCTAGTGCTGTTTGTTTGTACAGCGGTTCTTCCAAAGTAGTATAGTGTTCCTGATTATTTAATTGTCTGTGTGCTTCTGCAATGTATTGTTCTCTATCCATGATAACTATTGCACTCCCTTTGTCTGCTGGTTTTATGACTATATGTTTGTTTTCCTTTAAATGTTTTAAGGCTATGGTTTCCTCCTTTGTTATGTTGTGTGAGTCCCTGTATGGTCGGAGTTTTTGTAGAATTCTGTTGTCCTCTTGAATGATTTCCTGGATTTCTGGTGGCAGTTGGTTTTCCCCTGGTTCCCAGCTGGATTTAGGCAGGAAGGGAACCCTTTCTGTGTCTGTGTCTTTATCCTCAAAGAAGGCGGTCAGTTTAAGGCGACGGTGGTATTGTCGGATTTCGCTTTTCAGTCTGGTTTTCTGACCTTTCTTTGTCCCTACTGTGGGGACAAATGATAAGCCCTTATTGAGGAGGTTGATTTGTTCAGTTGTGGGGTGGAAGTTGTTGCTTAGATTTACAATATTTTTGTTGTTCTTGTCCCCCTCTTGTTCTGTGGCTTTGGGGCTTACCAGTTTAAATGTTGTGACCAGTGGTCTAGCATTTTTTGAGCTGTTGCGGTGGTCCAGTGAATTCCATCTCTTTCTGTCTTGAAAAGGGTTTCTTCCAGTTTGGGGAGGTATGGCATGTTTTGCTGTATGTGATTGTTTATTGTGTCCAGATTTTTCCTGAATTCTGGTTCCAGGTCTCTGGAGTAATTAATCAGTGGGATGTATATTTCTGCAGATGGGAAGGATCCCTTAGCTTCCCGTATCATCTGTTGTAGTTGTTTGATAGCTGTTTCCTTTGCTTTTTGTGCCTTGTTATTGATTCCAAAGGATAGAATGATTTTCTCCACTCCTGAGTTCCGGGGGGTGTGTTGTAGGAGGTTTGCTGCGTTGTAAAATGATGCTCCTGGGTAGCTTTCTATCTGTAGATCTGGATTTTCATAGGGGGGTATTCTTGATAAATTAGAGTCCCCTATGAAGAGCCAGCGTTTGTGGGTTTCCAGCTTCCAGTCCGTTAGCTTTCTTGTGGTCTTGTCATGTCGGTGTGGTCGGTATCTTGGTTGGGCTGGTGGTGGTGTGGGGGGGTAAAGGTCGGGGTCTGAGTCAGGGTTAGGGTTAGGATCAGGGTTAATGTCCGGGTTAGGGTTAGGATCAGGGTTAATGTCAGGGTTAGTATTTGGGTTGGGGTTAGGA
Source organism: Atractosteus spatula (assembly GCF_055471065.1). Lineage (NCBI taxonomy): Eukaryota > Metazoa > Chordata > Actinopteri > Semionotiformes > Lepisosteidae > Atractosteus > Atractosteus spatula. Next base: position 38,206 of record NC_142733.1, on the reverse strand, counting down.
TCAGGGTTAAAGTCAGGGTTAGTATTTGGGTTAGGGTTAGGATCAGGGTCGGGGTTAGGATCAGGGTTAGGATTAGGGTTGGGGATAAGGTTAGGGTTAGGGTTGGGGTCGGGGTTGGTGTTAAGGTCAGTATAAGCGTTAGTGTTAGGGCTGAGGTTAGGGTCAGAGCTAGAGTCCTGGGAGAGGTGTACCCTGGTGGTGTTGTTTGGGATACAGATTCCAGTTGGGGTGTTTCTCATGGTTCCCTCTGGTCTTCTCTGCTTTCTTCGGATCCTTTGTGGCATGGGGATCGGAGGAAAGTCATCTATTTCCGGAGTATATGATCTGGCTCTCATGGGGCCAGATTTCTGGGTTGGATGTCTGCTTTCCCAGTGTCTCTTCACTGTTTCTGGATGGGATTCTGCCTGGGTTACGTATGTCTCTTCTGAGCCATTTACCTCTTCCCTGGTTAGTGTGTCGAGTATTTGGAATCTGTTTGGAGACGTGGGGATAGTGGATTCCTTGTTGCTAAGTGTAGCAGTAACCATAGCTTGTGTATGGTCCAACGTGTCCTTCTGTATTTTCCTCCCATAATTTTTCTTTGCCCAGTTAGAGGCAACCGCGAAAGCTTGTTCCCAGCGGGGAAGCTCCAGGTCCTCCAGTCGTCTGGACAGATGTGTGAGAGTTTCCTCGTAGTGCTCTTCGAGGATCTGCAATGTGGTGTGGAGCCAGTTTTTGGCATTGCTTACTAGCTTTAAACATGTCAGTTTGGTTGGGTTGGCCGGTCTTATGAGGTGCTTGAGTTCCTCTGTCTTCCGTCGTAGGCTGGCGGGGTGCCTGGTTCTCCCCTCCGGAAACTGCTGTGTTTTTTAGGTGGTGGACTGTTTGGATCATTTTGTAGATGATCCTGGTTCCTAGTTGGAAGGTATCCTGTCTATTTGATATGTTTGATGTGGTGTGGTTTGGTGTGTAGGAAGTGGCGGCGGTGTGGAGGGTGACCGTACGGTAGCGTGCGTTGTCAACTCTGGGTTGACGCATACCATAACGATCCATACTTACCAGTAAAATGCCTAAAGCTTCGTTGGCACCGTTAGGTTTCCACTGTTAGGCAATTTTACCTCTGTAGAGTCTGTGGCTCCGTGGAATGGCAATCTTGCTTTTCTCTGTGTCGCGACGTTTCGACCTGCCTGGGTCTTCTTCAGGCGTTGTTATGGGGCACTCTGTCCCTGTTGGCCTGTTCTTATCTTGTTTTCAAAGGGGCGGTGAGTGTAGTTCCTCCCAGGGGGGTGGTTTGAATACTATTGTCTGTATTTCTTTTGTTTCTGTGTGAGTAGGTGCAGTTTCAGTGGGTGAATGGGTTTCTGCTTTCCTGCTGGGGATTATGTATGGGCCGTTAACCTCTCAATAGGCCATTAGGGTCTTTTGTTTTCCTTCCTGGTACGACTGGTGTGTGGGCTGTGCAAGTTTCAATTGGTTTTAGGTCTTCTTTTGTTTGTTGCCTGAGTGCTGGAACAGTGACTGTGAAGAGTTCCAGTCCCTGTAGGATCTGGCTAGTTAGGATAGGGGAACAAAGCTCTTTCTCCCAGATTTTCCCTAAGAAGGGACCATCTGGGACAAGGAGTGTTGCACTCTCCTTCCAACGACTGAAACCCTCCCAGTTTATTTTCTGATGTTCAGGCCTTGTGGAAAGGTAGTATGAAGTCTTTTGATCCACTCTGCTTCCTTTTTCTTTCTTTCCATCTCTGTCCAGTTGGGGTTGCTCTCCAGTCCTGTGGCCTCCAGTGCTTCCAGCCCGTGCTGTAGGAAGTGTGCCACCAGGTGAGTCCTCCTTTCCCGCTGGTTCCGGATGTTGTACCTGTGTTGTGCCAGTCGGGTTCGGATGGAGTTACCTGTTTCCCCCACATAGGTCACCCCACACGTTTTGCACTGGATGCCATAGACAGCGTTACTGGTGTTTTCTGAGAGCGCCCTTTGCAACTGGAAGATTTCTTTGGTTTTGTTGTTTTGGATGGTAGTTTTTTGTTTGAAGTGTTTGGCTTTTGGTGTATTTGATCTGTTTTGTATCGGTTTTAGTTTGCTTTGGACTAAGTAATCCTGTAGGTTTTTGTGTTTTCTATATGCAGATATGATTTTGTGTTCCCTCAGGAGGTTTGTGTTTTCTAATATCGTGGTGAATGTAGACTTTAGTTTTTGGTTGGTTATTACGCTGAGTTGAGAATATGTTGTGATGAGGGGTATTATTTTGCTGTCATCAGGTGTTTTTCTGTTTAGAAATGTTTGTGCCACATTTTTGAGGAAACTTCGTGTGTATCCTCTCAGGCGTAGAGCTTGGAAGAGTATGTGTTTGGCTTCCTCAAAGTCTTGTTGTTGTGTGCAGATTTTGTGGAAGCGTAGGAGTTGTGATTTTACCAGTCCTTTGAAAGTATGTTTTGGGTGGAAGCTGTCTTTGTGCAGTAAGCCGTGTGTGTCCGTGTCTTTGAAATATACCTTGATGTCCAGTTTGCCTGTGTTGTTGAAGGAGGAACCCTTGTATGTGGTGGTGTCTAGGAAGTCTATGTGGTTTTCATGCTTGGTGTATTTGAGTTTAATGGACCTGTGGTGTGTGTTGAGGGTGTTAATGAATTCTTGAAAGGCCTGTGGGCCGTGCGTCCAGGTTCCCCAGATGTCGTCAAGGTACCTGAAGTAGTGTGTAGGTTTGTGTGTACATTTTGGGAATACTGTGGCTTCCCAATGGGCCATATAGATGTCAGCATAGGCCGGAGCAAAGCGTTTCCCCATAGCAGTTCCTTTTATTTGTAAGTAGTATTGCTCTTCAAATTCAAAATCATTTTTGTTGAGACTAATTTCCAATAGCTTCAGAATTTGTGTTTCTGGTCTGTTGCGGTCAGGGTATTTGAGAAACCACTCCCGGACTGCTTTCAGTCCCTCTGTAGTTTCAATGTTGGTGTATAAACTGTCAATGTCAATGGTGAACAGGAAGGCTTCCTGTTGTATTGTAGCATTTTTGACTTTGGCTACAAAGTCATAGGTGTCTTTGATGTAACTTGGGTGGTGTTTAGAAATGGGGTTGAGGAAATGGTCTAGATATTCTGCTATTCTGTAGGATTCACTGTTGCAGTCGGACACTATGGGCCTCCCAGGTGGAATTTCGTAGGGGAGTGGCCATGTTTCTGGGGCTTTATGAATTTTTGGGAGGAGGTAGAAAATCCTCGGTCGTGGTGATTCCTCTCCTCTTAGGTAGAATGCCTGTTTTTTTGTGAGGTGTTTTAGTTCAACCAGAGTTTGTAGGATTTGCCCTATTTCTAGTGCTGTTTGTTTGTACAGCGGTTCTTCCAAAGTAGTATAGTGTTCCTGATTATTTAATTGTCTGTGTGCTTCTGCAATGTATTGTTCTCTATCCATGATAACTATTGCACTCCCTTTGTCTGCTGGTTTTATGACTATATGTTTGTTTTCCTTTAAATGTTTTAAGGCTATGGTTTCCTCCTTTGTTATGTTGTGTGAGTCCCTGTATGGTCGGAGTTTTTGTAGAATTCTGTTGTCCTCTTGAATGATTTCCTGGATTTCTGGTGGCAGTTGGTTTTCCCCTGGTTCCCAGCTGGATTTAGGCAGGAAGGGAACCCTTTCTGTGTCGGTGTCTTTATCCTCAAAGAAGGCGGTCAGTTTAAGGCGACGGTGGTATTGTCGGATTTCGCTTTTCAGTCTGGTTTTCTGACCTTTCTTTGTCCCTACTGTGGGGACAAATGATAAGCCCTTATTGAGGAGGTTGATTTGTTCAGTTGTGGGGTGGAAGTTGTTGCTTAGATTTACAATATTTTTGTTGTTCTTGTCCCCCTCTTGTTCTGTGGCTTTGGGGCTTACCAGTTTAAATGTTGTGACCAGTGGTCTAGCATTTTTTGAGCTGTTGCGGTGGTCCAGTGAATTCCATCTCTTTCTGTCTTGAAAAGGGTTTCTTCCAGTTTGGGGAGGTATGGCATGTTTTGCTGTATGTGATTGTTTATTGTGTCCAGATTTTTCCTGAATTCTGGTTCCAGGTCTCTGGAGTAATTAATCAGTGGGATGTATATTTCTGCAGATGGGAAGGATCCCTTAGCTTCCCGTATCATCTGTTGTAGTTGTTTGATAGCTGTTTCCTTTGCTTTTTGTGCCTTGTTATTGATTCCAAAGGATAGAATGATTTTCTCCACTCCTGAGTTCCGGGGGGTGTGTTGTAGGAGGTTTGCTGCGTTGTAAAATGATGCTCCTGGGTAGCTTTCTATCTGTAGATCTGGATTTTCATAGGGGGGTATTCTTGATAAATTAGAGTCCCCTATGAAGAGCCAGCGTTTGTGGGTTTCCAGCTTCCAGTCCGTTAGCTTTCTTGTGGTCTTGTCATGTCGGTGTGGTCGGTATCTTGGTTGGGCTGGTGGTGGTGTGGGGGGGTAAAGGTCGGGGTCTGAGTCAGGGTTAGGGTTAGGATCAGGGTTAATGTCCGGGTTAGGGTTAGGATCAGGGTTAATGTCAGGGTTAGTATTTGGGTTGGGGTTAGGATCAGGGTTAAAGTCAGGGTTAGTATTTGGGTTAGGGTTAGGATCAGGGTCGGTGTTAGGATCAGGGTTAGGATTAGGGTTGGGGATAAGGTTAGGGTTAGGGTTGGGGTCGGGGTTGGTGTTAAGGTCAGTATAAGCGTTAGTGTTAGGGCTGAGGTTAGGGTCAGAGCTAGAGTCCTGGGAGAGGTGTACCCTGGTGGTGTTGTTTGGGATACAGATTCCAGTTGGGGTGTTTCTCATGGTTCCCTCTGGTCTTCTCTGCTTTCTTCGGATCCTTTGTGGCATGGGGATCGGAGGAAAGTCATCTATTTCCGGAGTATATGATCTGGCTCTCATGGGGCCAGATTTCTGGGTTGGATGTCTGCTTTCCCAGTGTCTCTTCACTGTTTCTGGATGGGATTCTGCCTGGGTTACGTATGTCTCTTCTGAGCCATTTACCTCTTCCCTGGTTAGTGTGTCGAGTATTTGGAATCTGTTTGGAGACGTGGGGATAGTGGATTCCTTGTTGCTAAGTGTAGCAGTAACCATAGCTTGTGTATGGTCCAACGTGTCCTTCTGTATTTTCCTCCCATAATTTTTCTTTGCCCAGTTAGAGGCAACCGCGAAAGCTTGTTCCCAGCGGGGAAGCTCCAGGTCCTCCAGTCGTCTGGACAGATGTGTGAGAGTTTCCTCGTAGTGCTCTTCGAGGATCTGCAATGTGGTGTGGAGCCAGTTTTTGGCATTGCTTACTAGCTTTAAACATGTGAGTTTGGTTGGGTTGGCCGGTCTTATGAGGTGCTTGAGTTCCTCTGTCTTCCGTCGTAGGCTGGCGGGGTGCCTGGTTCTCCCCTCCGGAAACTGCTGTGTTTTTTAGGTGGTGGACTGTTTGGATCATTTTGTAGATGATCCTGGTTCCTAGTTGGAAGGTATCCTGTCTATTTGATATGTTTGATGTGGTGTGGTTTGGTGTGTAGGAAGTGGCGGCGGTGTGGAGGGTGACCGTACGGTAGCGTGCGTTGTCAACTCTGGGTTGACGCATACCATAACGATCCATACTTACCAGTAAAATGCCTAAAGCTTCGTTGGCACCGTTAGGTTTCCACTGTTAGGCAATTTTACCTCTGTAGAGTCTGTGGCTCCGTGGAATGGCAATCTTGCTTTTCTCTGTGTCGCGACGTTTCGACCTGCCTGGGTCTTCTTCAGGCGTTGTTATGGGGCACTCTGTCCCTGTTGGCCTGTTCTTATCTTGTTTTCAAAGGGGCGGTGAGTGTAGTTCCTCCCAGGGGGGTGGTTTGAATACTATTGTCTGTATTTCTTTTGTTTCTGTGTGAGTAGGTGCAGTTTCAGTGGGTGAATGGGTTTCTGCTTTCCTGCTGGGGATTATGTATGGGCCGTTAACCTCTCAATAGGCCATTAGGGTCTTTTGTTTTCCTTCCTGGTACGACTGGTGTGTGGGCTGTGCAAGTTTCAATTGGTTTTAGGTCTTCTTTTGTTTGTTGCCTGAGTGCTGGAACAGTGACTGTGAAGAGTTCCAGTCCCTGTAGGATCTGGCTAGTTAGGATAGGGGAACAAAGCTCTTTCTCCCAGATTTTCCCTAAGAAGGGACCATCTGGGACAAGGAGTGTTGCACTCTCCTTCCAACGACTGAAACCCTCCCAGTTTATTTTCTGATGTTCAGGCCTTGTGGAAAGGTAGTATGAAGTCTTTTGATCCACTCTGCTTCCTTTTTCTTTCTTTCCATCTCTGTCCAGTTGGGGTTGCTCTCCAGTCCTGTGGCCTCCAGTGCTTCCAGCCCGTGCTGTAGGAAGTGTGCCACCAGGTGAGTCCTCCTTTCCCGCTGGTTCCGGATGTTGTACCTGTGTTGTGCCAGTCGGGTTCGGATGGAGTTACCTGTTTCCCCCACATAGGTCACCCCACACGTTTTGCACTGGATGCCATAGACAGCGTTACTGGTGTTTTCTGAGAGCGCCCTTTGCAACTGGAAGATTTCTTTGGTTTTGTTGTTTTGGATGGTAGTTTTTTGTTTGAAGTGTTTGGCTTTTGGTGTATTTGATCTGTTTTGTATCGGTTTTAGTTTGCTTTGGACTAAGTAATCCTGTAGGTTTTTGTTTTTTCTATATGCAGATATGATTTTGTGTTCCCTCAGGAGGTTTGTGTTTTCTAATATCGTGGTGAATGTAGACTTTAGTTTTTGGTTGGTTATTACGCTGAGTTGAGAATATGTTGTGATGAGGGGTATTATTTTGCTGTCATCAGGTGTTTTTCTGTTTAGAAATGTTTGTGCCACATTTTTGAGGAAACTTCGTGTGTATCCTCTCAGGCGTAGAGCTTGGAAGAGTATGTGTTTGGCTTCCTCAAAGTCTTGTTGTTGTGTGCAGATTTTGTGGAAGCGTAGGAGTTGTGATTTTACCAGTCCTTTGAAAGTATGTTTTGGGTGGAAGCTGTCTTTGTGCAGTAAGCCGTGTGTGTCCGTGTCTTTGAAATATACCTTGATGTCCAGTTTGCCTGTGTTGTTGAAGGAGGAACCCTTGTATGTGGTGGTGTCTAGGAAGTCTATGTGGTTTTCATGCTTGGTGTATTTGAGTTTAATGGACCTGTGGTGTGTGTTGAGGGTGTTAATGAATTCTTGAAAGGCCTGTGGGCCGTGCGTCCAGGTTCCCCAGATGTCGTCAAGGTACCTGAAGTAGTGTGTAGGTTTGTGTGTACATTTTGGGAATACTGTGGCTTCCCAATGGGCCATATAGATGTCAGCATAGGCCGGAGCAAAGCGTTGCCCCATAGCAGTTCCTTTTATTTGTAAGTAGTATTGCTCTTCAAATTCAAAATCATTTTTGTTGAGACTAATTTCCAATAGCTTCAGAATTTGTGTTTCTGGTCTGTTGCGGTCAGGGTATTTGAGAAACCACTCCCGGACTGCTTTCAGTCCCTCTGTAGTTTCAATGTTGGTGTATAAACTGTCAATGTCAATGGTGAACAGGAAGGCTTCCTGTTGTATTGTAGCATTTTTGACTTTGGCTACAAAGTCATAGGTGTCTTTGATGTAACTTGGGTGGTGTTTAGAAATGGGGTTGAGGAAATGGTCTAGATATTCTGCTATTCTGTAGGATTCACTGTTGCAGTCGGACACTATGGGCCTCCCAGGTGGAATTTCGTAGGGGAGTGGCCATGTTTCTGGGGCTTTATGAATTTTTGGGAGGAGGTAGAAAATCCTCGGTCGTGGTGATTCCTCTCCTCTTAGGTAGAATGCCTGTTTTTTTGTGAGGTGTTTTAGTTCAACCAGAGTTTGTAGGATTTGCCCTATTTCTAGTGCTGTTTGTTTGTACAGCGGTTCTTCCAAAGTAGTATAGTGTTCCTGATTATTTAATTGTCTGTGTGCTTCTGCAATGTATTGTTCTCTATCCATGATAACTATTGCACTCCCTTTGTCTGCTGGTTTTATGACTATATGTTTGTTTTCCTTTAAATGTTTTAAGGCTATGGTTTCCTCCTTTGTTATGTTGTGTGAGTCCCTGTATGGTCGGAGTTTTTGTAGAATTCTGTTGTCCTCTTGAATGATTTCCTGGATTTCTGGTGGCAGTTGGTTTTCCCCTGGTTCCCAGCTGGATTTAGGCAGGAAGGGAACCCTTTCTGTGTCTGTGTCTTTATCCTCAAAGAAGGCGGTCAGTTTAAGGCGACGGTGGTATTGTCGGATTTCGCTTTTCAGTCTGGTTTTCTGACCTTTCTTTGTCCCTACTGTGGGGACAAATGATAAGCCCTTATTGAGGAGGTTGATTTGTTCAGTTGTGGGGTGGAAGTTGTTGCTTAGATTTACAATATTTTTGTTGTTCTTGTCCCCCTCTTGTTCTGTGGCTTTGGGGCTTACCAGTTTAAATGTTGTGACCAGTGGTCTAGCATTTTTTGAGCTGTTGCGGTGGTCCAGTGAATTCCATCTCTTTCTGTCTTGAAAAGGGTTTCTTCCAGTTTGGGGAGGTATGGCATGTTTTGCTGTATGTGATTGTTTATTGTGTCCAGATTTTTCCTGAATTCTGGTTCCAGGTCTCTGGAGTAATTAATCAGTGGGATGTATATTTCTGCAGATGGGAAGGATCCCTTAGCTTCCCGTATCATCTGTTGTAGTTGTTTGATAGCTGTTTCCTTTGCTTTTTGTGCCTTGTTATTGATTCCAAAGGATAGAATGATTTTCTCCACTCCTGAGTTCCGGGGGGTGTGTTGTAGGAGGTTTGCTGCGTTGTAAAATGATGCTCCTGGGTAGCTTTCTATCTGTAGATCTGGATTTTCATAGGGGGGTATTCTTGATAAATTAGAGTCCCCTATGAAGAGCCAGCGTTTGTGGGTTTCCAGCTTCCAGTCCGTTAGCTTTCTTGTGGTCTTGTCATGTCGGTGTGGTCGGTATCTTGGTTGGGCTGGTGGTGGTGTGGGGGGGTAAAGGTCGGGGTCTGAGTCAGGGTTAGGGTTAGGATCAGGGTTAATGTCCGGGTTAGGGTTAGGATCAGGGTTAATGTCAGGGTTAGTATTTGGGTTGGGGTTAGGATCAGGGTTAAAGTCAGGGTTAGTATTTGGGTTAGGGTTAGGATCAGGGTCGGGGTTAGGATCAGGGTTAGGATTAGGGTTGGGGATAAGGTTAGGGTTAGGGTTGGGGTCGGGGTTGGTGTTAAGGTCAGTATAAGCGTTAGTGTTAGGGCTGAGGTTAGGGTCAGAGCTAGAGTCCTGGGAGAGGTGTACCCTGGTGGTGTTGTTTGGGATACAGATTCCAGTTGGGGTGTTTCTCATGGTTCCCTCTGGTCTTCTCTGCTTTCTTCGGATCCTTTGTGGCATGGGGATCGGAGGAAAGTCATCTATTTCCGGAGTATATGATCTGGCTCTCATGGGGCCAGATTTCTGGGTTGGATGTCTGCTTTCCCAGTGTCTCTTCACTGTTTCTGGATGGGATTCTGCCTGGGTTACGTATGTCTCTTCTGAGCCATTTACCTCTTCCCTGGTTAGTGTGTCGAGTATTTGGAATCTGTTTGGAGACGTGGGGATAGTGGATTCCTTGTTGCTAAGTGTAGCAGTAACCATAGCTTGTGTATGGTCCAACGTGTCCTTCTGTATTTTCCTCCCATAATTTTTCTTTGCCCAGTTAGAGGCAACCGCGAAAGCTTGTTCCCAGCGGGGAAGCTCCAGGTCCTCCAGTCGTCTGGACAGATGTGTGAGAGTTTCCTCGTAGTGCTCTTCGAGGATCTGCAATGTGGTGTGGAGCCAGTTTTTGGCATTGCTTACTAGCTTTAAACATGTGAGTTTGGTTGGGTTGGCCGGTCTTATGAGGTGCTTGAGTTCCTCTGTCTTCCGTCGTAGGCTGGCGGGTGCCTGGTTCTCCCCTCCGGAAACTGCTGTGTTTTTTAGGTGGTGGACTGTTTGGATCATTTTGTAGATGATCCTGGTTCCTAGTTGGAAGGTATCCTGTCTATTTGATATGTTTGATGTGGTGTGGTTTGGTGTGTAGGAAGTGGCGGCGGTGTGGAGGGTGACCGTACGGTAGCGTGCGTTGTCAACTCTGGGTTGACGCATACCATAACGATCCATACTTACCAGTAAAATGCCTAAAGCTTCGTTGGCACCGTTAGGTTTCCACTGTTAGGCAATTTTACCTCTGTAGAGTCTGTGGCTCCGTGGAATGGCAATCTTGCTTTTCTCTGTGTCGCGACGTTTCGACCTGCCTGGGTCTTCTTCAGGCGTTGTTATGGGGCACTCTGTCCCTGTTGGCCTGTTCTTATCTTGTTTTCAAAGGGGCGGTGAGTGTAGTTCCTCCCAGGGGGGTGGTTTGAATACTATTGTCTGTATTTCTTTTGTTTCTGTGTGAGTAGGTGCAGTTTCAGTGGGTGAATGGGTTTCTGCTTTCCTGCTGGGGATTATGTATGGGCCGTTAACCTCTCAATAGGCCATTAGGGTCTTTTGTTTTCCTTCCTGGTACGACTGGTGTGTGGGCTGTGCAAGTTTCAATTGGTTTTAGGTCTTCTTTTGTTTGTTGCCTGAGTGCTGGAACAGTGACTGTGAAGAGTTCCAGTCCCTGTAGGATCTGGCTAGTTAGGATAGGGGAACAAAGCTCTTTCTCCCAGATTTTCCCTAAGAAGGGACCATCTGGGACAAGGAGTGTTGCACTCTCCTTCCAACGACTGAAACCCTCCCAGTTTATTTTCTGATGTTCAGGCCTTGTGGAAAGGTAGTATGAAGTCTTTTGATCCACTCTGCTTCCTTTTTCTTTCTTTCCATCTCTGTCCAGTTGGGGTTGCTCTCCAGTCCTGTGGCCTCCAGTGCTTCCAGCCCGTGCTGTAGGAAGTGTGCCACCAGGTGAGTCCTCCTTTCCCGCTGGTTCCGGATGTTGTACCTGTGTTGTGCCAGTCGGGTTCGGATGGAGTTACCTGTTTCCCCCACATAGGTCACCCCACACGTTTTGCACTGGATGCCATAGACAGCGTTACTGGTGTTTTCTGAGAGCGCCCTTTGCAACTGGAAGATTTCTTTGGTTTTGTTGTTTTGGATGGTAGTTTTTTGTTTGAAGTGTTTGGCTTTTGGTGTATTTGATCTGTTTTGTATCGGTTTTAGTTTGCTTTGGACTAAGTAATCCTGTAGGTTTTTGTTTTTTCTATATGCAGATATGATTTTGTGTTCCCTCAGGAGGTTTGTGTTTTCTAATATCGTGGTGAATGTAGACTTTAGTTTTTGGTTGGTTATTACGCTGAGTTGAGAATATGTTGTGATGAGGGGTATTATTTTGCTGTCATCAGGTGTTTTTCTGTTTAGAAATGTTTGTGCCACATTTTTGAGGAAACTTCGTGTGTATCCTCTCAGGCGTAGAGCTTGGAAGAGTATGTGTTTGGCTTCCTCAAAGTCTTGTTGTTGTGTGCAGATTTTGTGGAAGCGTAGGAGTTGTGATTTTACCAGTCCTTTGAAAGTATGTTTTGGGTGGAAGCTGTCTTTGTGCAGTAAGCCGTGTGTGTCCGTGTCTTTGAAATATACCTTGATGTCCAGTTTGCCTGTGTTGTTGAAGGAGGAACCCTTGTATGTGGTGGTGTCTAGGAAGTCTATGTGGTTTTCATGCTTGGTGTATTTGAGTTTAATGGACCTGTGGTGTGTGTTGAGGGTGTTAATGAATTCTTGAAAGGCCTGTGGGCCGTGCGTCCAGGTTCCCCAGATGTCGTCAAGGTACCTGAAGTAGTGTGTAGGTTTGTGTGTACATTTTGGGAATACTGTGGCTTCCCAATGGGCCATATAGATGTCAGCATAGGCCGGAGCAAAGCGTTGCCCCATAGCAGTTCCTTTTATTTGTAAGTAGTATTGCTCTTCAAATTCAAAATCATTTTTGTTGAGACTAATTTCCAATAGCTTCAGAATTTGTGTTTCTGGTCTGTTGCGGTCAGGGTATTTGAGAAACCACTCCCGGACTGCTTTCAGTCCCTCTGTAGTTTCAATGTTGGTGTATAAACTGTCAATGTCAATGGTGAACAGGAAGGCTTCCTGTTGTATTGTAGCATTTTTGACTTTGGCTACAAAGTCATAGGTGTCTTTGATGTAACTTGGGTGGTGTTTAGAAATGGGGTTGAGGAAATGGTCTAGATATTCTGCTATTCTGTAGGATTCACTGTTGCAGTCGGACACTATGGGCCTCCCAGGTGGAATTTCGTAGGGGAGTGGCCATGTTTCTGGGGCTTTATGAATTTTTGGGAGGAGGTAGAAAATCCTCGGTCGTGGTGATTCCTCTCCTCTTAGGTAGAATGCCTGTTTTTTTGTGAGGTGTTTTAGTTCAACCAGAGTTTGTAGGATTTGCCCTATTTCTAGTGCTGTTTGTTTGTACAGCGGTTCTTCCAAAGTAGTATAGTGTTCCTGATTATTTAATTGTCTGTGTGCTTCTGCAATGTATTGTTCTCTATCCATGATAACTATTGCACTCCCTTTGTCTGCTGGTTTTATGACTATATGTTTGTTTTCCTTTAAATGTTTTAAGGCTATGGTTTCCTCCTTTGTTATGTTGTGTGAGTCCCTGTATGGTCGGAGTTTTTGTAGAATTCTGTTGTCCTCTTGAATGATTTCCTGGATTTCTGGTGGCAGTTGGTTTTCCCCTGGTTCCCAGCTGGATTTAGGCAGGAAGGGAACCCTTTCTGTGTCGGTGTCTTTATCCTCAAAGAAGGCGGTCAGTTTAAGGCGACGGTGGTATTGTCGGATTTCGCTTTTCAGTCTGGTTTTCTGACCTTTCTTTGTCCCTACTGTGGGGACAAATGATAAGCCCTTATTGAGGAGGTTGATTTGTTCAGTTGTGGGGTGGAAGTTGTTGCTTAGATTTACAATATTTTTGTTGTTCTTGTCCCCCTCTTGTTCTGTGGCTTTGGGGCTTACCAGTTTAAATGTTGTGACCAGTGGTCTAGCATTTTTTGAGCTGTTGCGGTGGTCCAGTGAATTCCATCTCTTTCTGTCTTGAAAAGGGTTTCTTCCAGTTTGGGGAGGTATGGCATGTTTTGCTGTATGTGATTGTTTATTGTGTCCAGATTTTTCCTGAATTCTGGTTCCAGGTCTCTGGAGTAATTAATCAGTGGGATGTATATTTCTGCAGATGGGAAGGATCCCTTAGCTTCCCGTAGCATCTGTTGTAGTTGTTTGATAGCTGTTTCCTTTGCTTTTTGTGCCTTGTTATTGATTCCAAAGGATAGAATGATTTTCTCCACTCCTGAGTTCCGGGGGGTGTGTTGTAGGAGGTTTGCTGCGTTGTAAAATGATGCTCCTGGGTAGCTTTCTATCTGTAGATCTGGATTTTCATAGGGGGGTATTCTTGATAAATTAGAGTCCCCTATGAAGAGCCAGCGTTTGTGGGTTTCCAGCTTCCAGTCCGTTAGCTTTCTTGTGGTCTTGTCATGTCGGTGTGGTCGGTATCTTGGTTGGGCTGGTGGTGGTGTGGGGGGGTAAAGGTCGGGGTCTGAGTCAGGGTTAGGGTTAGGATCAGGGTTAATGTCCGGGTTAGGGTTAGGATCAGGGTTAATGTCAGGGTTAGTATTTGGGTTGGGGTTAGGATCAGGGTTAAAGTCAGGGTTAGTATTTGGGTTAGGGTTAGGATCAGGGTCGGGGTTAGGATCAGGGTTAGGATTAGGGTTGGGGATAAGGTTAGGGTTAGGGTTGGGGTCGGGGTTGGGTTAGGGTTGGGTTAGGGTCAGGGTCAGGGTTAGGGTTAGGGTTAGGGTTGGTTAGGGTTAGGGTTAGGGTTAGGGTTAGGGTTAGGATAGGGGAACAAAGCTCTTTCTCCCAGATTTTCCCTAAGAAGGGACCATCTGGGACAAGGAGTGTTGCACTCTCCTTCCAACGACTGAAACCCTCCCAGTTTATTTTCTGATGTTCAGGCCTTGTGGAAAGGTAGTATGAAGTCTTTTGATCCACTCTGCTTCCTTTTTCTTTCTTTCCATCTCTGTCCAGTTGGGGTTGCTCTCCAGTCCTGTGGCCTCCACCGCCTCCAGCCCGTGCTGTAGGAAGTGTGCCACCAGGTGAGTCCTCCTTTCCCGCTGGTTCCGGATGTTGTACCTGTGTTGTGCCAGTCGGGTTCGGATGGAGTTACCTGTTTCCCCCACATAGGTCACCCCACACGTTTTGCACTGGATGCCATAGACAGCGTTACTGGTGTTTTCTGAGAGCGCCCTTTGCAACTGGAAGATTTCTTTGGTTTTGTTGTTTTGGATGGTAGTTTTTTGTTTGAAGTGTTTGGCTTTTGGTGTATTTGATCTGTTTTGTATCGGTTTTAGTTTGCTTTGGACTAAGTAATCCTGTAGGTTTTTGTTTTTTCTATATGCAGATATGATTTTGTGTTCCCTCAGGAGGTTTGTGTTTTCTAATATCGTGGTGAATGTAGACTTTAGTTTTTGGTTGGTTATTACGCTGAGTTGAGAATATGTTGTGATGAGGGGTATTATTTTGCTGTCATCAGGTGTTTTTCTGTTTAGAAATGTTTGTGCCACATTTTTGAGGAAACTTCGTGTGTATCCTCTCAGGCGTAGAGCTTGGAAGAGTATGTGTTTGGCTTCCTCAAAGTCTTGTTGTTGTGTGCAGATTTTGTGGAAGCGTAGGAGTTGTGATTTTACCAGTCCTTTGAAAGTATGTTTTGGGTGGAAGCTGTCTTTGTGCAGTAAGCCGTGTGTGTCCGTGTCTTTGAAATATACCTTGATGTCCAGTTTGCCTGTGTTGTTGAAGGAGGAACCCTTGTATGTGGTGGTGTCTAGGAAGTCTATGTGGTTTTCATGCTTGGTGTATTTGAGTTTAATGGACCTGTGGTGTGTGTTGAGGGTGTTAATGAATTCTTGAAAGGCCTGTGGGCCGTGCGTCCAGGTTCCCCAGATGTCGTCAAGGTACCTGAAGTAGTGTGTAGGTTTGTGTGTACATTTTGGGAATACTGTGGCTTCCCAATGGGCCATATAGATGTCAGCATAGGCCGGAGCAAAGCGTTTCCCCATAGCAGTTCCTTTTATTTGTAAGTAGTATTGCTCTTCAAATTCAAAATCATTTTTGTTGAGACTAATTTCCAATAGCTTCAGAATTTGTGTTTCTGGTCTGTTGCGGTCAGGGTATTTGAGAAACCACTCCCGGACTGCTTTCAGTCCCTCTGTAGTTTCAATGTTGGTGTATAAACTGTCAATGTCAATGGTGAACAGGAAGGCTTCCTGTTGTATTGTAGCATTTTTGACTTTGGCTACAAAGTCATAGGTGTCTTTGATGTAACTTGGGTGGTGTTTAGAAATGGGGTTGAGGAAATGGTCTAGATATTCTGCTATTCTGTAGGATTCACTGTTGCAGTCGGACACTATGGGCCTCCCAGGTGGAATTTCGTAGGGGAGTGGCCATGTTTCTGGGGCTTTATGAATTTTTGGGAGGAGGTAGAAAATCCTCGGTCGTGGTGATTCCTCTCCTCTTAGGTAGAATGCCTGTTTTTTTGTGAGGTGTTTTAGTTCAACCAGAGTTTGTAGGATTTGCCCTATTTCTAGTGCTGTTTGTTTGTACAGCGGTTCTTCCAAAGTAGTATAGTGTTCCTGATTATTTAATTGTCTGTGTGCTTCTGCAATGTATTGTTCTCTATCCATGATAACTATTGCACTCCCTTTGTCTGCTGGTTTTATGACTATATGTTTGTTTTCCTTTAAATGTTTTAAGGCTATGGTTTCCTCCTTTGTTATGTTGTGTGAGTCCCTGTATGGTCGGAGTTTTTGTAGAATTCTGTTGTCCTCTTGAATGATTTCCTGGATTTCTGGTGGCAGTTGGTTTTCCCCTGGTTCCCAGCTGGATTTAGGCAGGAAGGGAACCCTTTCTGTGTCGGTGTCTTTATCCTCAAAGAAGGCGGTCAGTTTAAGGCGACGGTGGTATTGTCGGATTTCGCTTTTCAGTCTGGTTTTCTGACCTTTCTTTGTCCCTACTGTGGGGACAAATGATAAGCCCTTATTGAGGAGGTTGATTTGTTCAGTTGTGGGGTGGAAGTTGTTGCTTAGATTTACAATATTTTTGTTGTTCTTGTCCCCCTCTTGTTCTGTGGCTTTGGGGCTTACCAGTTTAAATGTTGTGACCAGTGGTCTAGCATTTTTTGAGCTGTTGCGGTGGTCCAGTGAATTCCATCTCTTTCTGTCTTGAAAAGGGTTTCTTCCAGTTTGGGGAGGTATGGCATGTTTTGCTGTATGTGATTGTTTATTGTGTCCAGATTTTTCCTGAATTCTGGTTCCAGGTCTCTGGAGTAATTAATCAGTGGGATGTATATTTCTGCAGATGGGAAGGATCCCTTAGCTTCCCGTAGCATCTGTTGTAGTTGTTTGATAGCTGTTTCCTTTGCTTTTTGTGCCTTGTTATTGATTCCAAAGGATAGAATGATTTTCTCCACTCCTGAGTTCCGGGGGGTGTGTTGTAGGAGGTTTGCTGCGTTGTAAAATGATGCTCCTGGGTAGCTTTCTATCTGTAGATCTGGATTTTCATAGGGGGGTATTCTTGATAAATTAGAGTCCCCTATGAAGAGCCAGCGTTTGTGGGTTTCCAGCTTCCAGTCCGTTAGCTTTCTTGTGGTCTTGTCATGTCGGTGTGGTCGGTATCTTGGTTGGGCTGGTGGTGGTGTGGGGGGGTAAAGGTCGGGGTCTGAGTCAGGGTTAGGGTTAGGATCAGGGTTAATGTCCGGGTTAGGGTTAGGATCAGGGTTAATGTCAGGGTTAGTATTTGGGTTGGGGTTAGGATCAGGGTTAAAGTCAGGGTTAGTATTTGGGTTAGGGTTAGGATCAGGGTCGGGGTTAGGATCAGGGTTAGGATTAGGGTTGGGGATAAGGTTAGGGTTAGGGTTGGGGTCGGGGTTGGTGTTAAGGGTTGGGTTAGGGTCAGGGTCAGGGTTAGGGTTAGGGTTAGGGTTGTTTAGGGTTAGGGTTAGGGTTAGGGTTAGGGTTAGGATAGGGGAACAAAGCTCTTTCTCCCAGATTTTCCCTAAGAAGGGACCATCTGGGACAAGGAGTGTTGCACTCTCCTTCCAACGACTGAAACCCTCCCAGTTTATTTTCTGATGTTCAGGCCTTGTGGAAAGGTAGTATGAAGTCTTTTGATCCACTCTGCTTCCTTTTTCTTTCTTTCCATCTCTGTCCAGTTGGGGTTGCTCTCCAGTCCTGTGGCCTCCACCGCCTCCAGCCCGTGCTGTAGGAAGTGTGCCACCAGGTGAGTCCTCCTTTCCCGCTGGTTCCGGATGTTGTACCTGTGTTGTGCCAGTCGGGTTCGGATGGAGTTACCTGTTTCCCCCACATAGGTCACCCCACACGTTTTGCACTGGATGCCATAGACAGCGTTACTGGTGTTTTCTGAGAGCGCCCTTTGCAACTGGAAGATTTCTTTGGTTTTGTTGTTTTGGATGGTAGTTTTTTGTTTGAAGTGTTTGGCTTTTGGTGTATTTGATCTGTTTTGTATCGGTTTTAGTTTGCTTTGGACTAAGTAATCCTGTAGGTTTTTGTTTTTTCTATATGCAGATATGATTTTGTGTTCCCTCAGGAGGTTTGTGTTTTCTAATATCGTGGTGAATGTAGACTTTAGTTTTTGGTTGGTTATTACGCTGAGTTGAGAATATGTTGTGATGAGGGGTATTATTTTGCTGTCATCAGGTGTTTTTCTGTTTAGAAATGTTTGTGCCACATTTTTGAGGAAACTTCGTGTGTATCCTCTCAGGCGTAGAGCTTGGAAGAGTATGTGTTTGGCTTCCTCAAAGTCTTGTTGTTGTGTGCAGATTTTGTGGAAGCGTAGGAGTTGTGATTTTACCAGTCCTTTGAAAGTATGTTTTGGGTGGAAGCTGTCTTTGTGCAGTAAGCCGTGTGTGTCCGTGTCTTTGAAATATACCTTGATGTCCAGTTTGCCTGTGTTGTTGAAGGAGGAACCCTTGTATGTGGTGGTGTCTAGGAAGTCTATGTGGTTTTCATGCTTGGTGTATTTGAGTTTAATGGACCTGTGGTGTGTGTTGAGGGTGTTAATGAATTCTTGAAAGGCCTGTGGGCCGTGCGTCCAGGTTCCCCAGATGTCGTCAAGGTACCTGAAGTAGTGTGTAGGTTTGTGTGTACATTTTGGGAATACTGTGGCTTCCCAATGGGCCATATAGATGTCAGCATAGGCCGGAGCAAAGCGTTTCCCCATAGCAGTTCCTTTTATTTGTAAGTAGTATTGCTCTTCAAATTCAAAATCATTTTTGTTGAGACTAATTTCCAATAGCTTCAGAATTTGTGTTTCTGGTCTGTTGCGGTCAGGGTATTTGAGAAACCACTCCCGGACTGCTTTCAGTCCCTCTGTAGTTTCAATGTTGGTGTATAAACTGTCAATGTCAATGGTGAACAGGAAGGCTTCCTGTTGTATTGTAGCATTTTTGACTTTGGCTACAAAGTCATAGGTGTCTTTGATGTAACTTGGGTGGTGTTTAGAAATGGGGTTGAGGAAATGGTCTAGATATTCTGCTATTCTGTAGGATTCACTGTTGCAGTCGGACACTATGGGCCTCCCAGGTGGAATTTCGTAGGGGAGTGGCCATGTTTCTGGGGCTTTATGAATTTTTGGGAGGAGGTAGAAAATCCTCGGTCGTGGTGATTCCTCTCCTCTTAGGTAGAATGCCTGTTTTTTTGTGAGGTGTTTTAGTTCAACCAGAGTTTGTAGGATTTGCCCTATTTCTAGTGCTGTTTGTTTGTACAGCGGTTCTTCCAAAGTAGTATAGTGTTCCTGATTATTTAATTGTCTGTGTGCTTCTGCAATGTATTGTTCTCTATCCATGATAACTATTGCACTCCCTTTGTCTGCTGGTTTTATGACTATATGTTTGTTTTCCTTTAAATGTTTTAAGGCTATGGTTTCCTCCTTTGTTATGTTGTGTGAGTCCCTGTATGGTCGGAGTTTTTGTAGAATTCTGTTGTCCTCTTGAATGATTTCCTGGATTTCTGGTGGCAGTTGGTTTTCCCCTGGTTCCCAGCTGGATTTAGGCAGGAAGGGAACCCTTTCTGTGTCGGTGTCTTTATCCTCAAAGAAGGCGGTCAGTTTAAGGCGACGGTGGTATTGTCGGATTTCGCTTTTCAGTCTGGTTTTCTGACCTTTCTTTGTCCCTACTGTGGGGACAAATGATAAGCCCTTATTGAGGAGGTTGATTTGTTCAGTTGTGGGGTGGAAGTTGTTGCTTAGATTTACAATATTTTTGTTGTTCTTGTCCCCCTCTTGTTCTGTGGCTTTGGGGCTTACCAGTTTAAATGTTGTGACCAGTGGTCTAGCATTTTTTGAGCTGTTGCGGTGGTCCAGTGAATTCCATCTCTTTCTGTCTTGAAAAGGGTTTCTTCCAGTTTGGGGAGGTATGGCATGTTTTGCTGTATGTGATTGTTTATTGTGTCCAGATTTTTCCTGAATTCTGGTTCCAGGTCTCTGGAGTAATTAATCAGTGGGATGTATATTTCTGCAGATGGGAAGGATCCCTTAGCTTCCCGTAGCATCTGTTGTAGTTGTTTGATAGCTGTTTCCTTTGCTTTTTGTGCCTTGTTATTGATTCCAAAGGATAGAATGATTTTCTCCACTCCTGAGTTCCGGGGGGTGTGTTGTAGGAGGTTTGCTGCGTTGTAAAATGATGCTCCTGGGTAGCTTTCTATCTGTAGATCTGGATTTTCATAGGGGGGTATTCTTGATAAATTAGAGTCCCCTATGAAGAGCCAGCGTTTGTGGGTTTCCAGCTTCCAGTCCGTTAGCTTTCTTGTGGTCTTGTCATGTCGGTGTGGTCGGTATCTTGGTTGGGCTGGTGGTGGTGTGGGGGGGTAAAGGTCGGGGTCTGAGTCAGGGTTAGGGTTAGGATCAGGGTTAATGTCCGGGTTAGGGTTAGGATCAGGGTTAATGTCAGGGTTAGTATTTGGGTTGGGGTTAGGATCAGGGTTAAAGTCAGGGTTAGTATTTGGGTTAGGGTTAGGATCAGGGTCGGGGTTAGGATCAGGGTTAGGATTAGGGTTGGGGATAAGGTTAGGGTTAGGGTTGGGGTCGGGGTTGGTGTTAAGGTCAGTATAAGCGTTAGTGTTAGGGCTGAGGTTAGGGTCAGAGCTAGAGTCCTGGGAGAGGTGTACCCTGGTGGTGTTGTTTGGGATACAGATTCCAGTTGGGGTGTTTCTCATGGTTCCCTCTGGTCTTCTCTGCTTTCTTCGGATCCTTTGTGGCATGGGGATCGGAGGAAAGTCATCTATTTCCGGAGTATATGATCTGGCTCTCATGGGGCCAGATTTCTGGGTTGGATGTCTGCTTTCCCATTGTCTCTTCACTGTTTCTGGATGGGATTCTGCCTGGGTTACGTATGACTCTTCTGAGCCATTTACCTCTTCCCTGGTTAGTGTGTCGAGTATTTGGAATCTGTTTGGAGACGTGGGGATAGTGGATTCCTTGTTGCTAAGTGTAGCAGTAACCATAGCTTGTGTATGGTCCAACGTGTCCTTCTGTATTTTCCTCCCATAATTTTTCTTTGCCCAGTTAGAGGCAACCGCGAAAGCTTGTTCCCAGCGGGGAAGCTCCAGGTCCTCCAGTCGTCTGGACAGATGTGTGAGAGTTTCCTCGTAGTGCTCTTCGAGGATCTGCAATGTGGTGTGGAGCCAGTTTTTGGCATTGCTTACTAGCTTTAAACATGTGAGTTTGGTTGGGTTGGCCGGTCTTATGAGGTGCTTGAGTTCCTCTGTCTTCCGTCGTAGGCTGGCGGGTGCCTGGTTCTCCCCTCCGGAAACTGCTGTGTTTTTTAGGTGGTGGACTGTCTGGATCATTTTGTAGATGATCCTGGTTCCTAGTTGGAAGGTATCCTGTCTATTTGATATGTTTGATGTGGTGTGGTTTGGTGTGTAGGAAGTGGCGGCGGTGTGGAGGGTGACCGTACGGTAGCGTGCGTTGTCAACTCTGGGTTGACGCATACCATAACGATCCATACTTACCAGTAAAATGCCTAAAGCTTCGTTGGCACCGTTAGGTTTCCACTGTTAGGCAATTTTACCTCTGTAGAGTCTGTGGCTCCGTGGAATGGCAATCTTGCTTTTCTCTGTGTCGCGACGTTTCGACCTGCCTGGGTCTTCTTCAGGCGTTGTTATGGGGCACTCTGTCCCTGTTGGCCTGTTCTTATCTTGTTTTCAAAGGGGCGGTGAGTGTAGTTCCTCCCAGGGGGGTGGTTTGAATACTATTGTCTGTATTTCTTTTGTTTCTGTGTGAGTAGGTGCAGTTTCAGTGGGTGAATGGGTTTCTGCTTTCCTGCTGGGGATTATGTATGGGCCGTTAACCTCTCAATAGGCCATTAGGGTCTTTTGTTTTCCTTCCTGGTACGACTGGTGTGTGGGCTGTGCAAGTTTCAATTGGTTTTAGGTCTTCTTTTGTTTGTTGCCTGAGTGCTGGAACAGTGACTGTGAAGAGTTCCAGTCCCTGTAGGATCTGGCTAGTTAGGATAGGGGAACAAAGCTCTTTCTCCCAGATTTTCCCTAAGAAGGGACCATCTGGGACAAGGAGTGTTGCACTCTCCTTCCAACGACTGAAACCCTCCCAGTTTATTTTCTGATGTTCAGGCCTTGTGGAAAGGTAGTATGAAGTCTTTTGATCCACTCTGCTTCCTTTTTCTTTCTTTCCATCTCTGTCCAGTTGGGGTTGCTCTCCAGTCCTGTGGCCTCCACCGCCTCCAGCCCGTGCTGTAGGAAGTGTGCCACCAGGTGAGTCCTCCTTTCCCGCTGGTTCCGGATGTTGTACCTGTGTTGTGCCAGTCGGGTTCGGATGGAGTTACTTGTTTCCCCCACATAGGTCACCCCACACGTTTTGCACTGGATGCCATAGACAGCGTTACTGGTGTTTTCTGAGAGCGCCCTTTGCAACTGGAAGATTTCTTTGGTTTTGTTGTTTTGGATGGTAGTTTTTTGTTTGAAGTGTTTGGCTTTTGGTGTATTTGATCTGTTTTGTATCGGTTTTAGTTTGCTTTGGACTAAGTAATCCTGTAGGTTTTTGTTTTTTCTATATGCAGATATGATTTTGTGTTCCCTCAGGAGGTTTGTGTTTTCTAATATCGTGGTGAATGTAGACTTTAGTTTTTGGTTGGTTATTACGCTGAGTTGAGAATATGTTGTGATGAGGGGTATTATTTTGCTGTCATCAGGTGTTTTTCTGTTTAGAAATGTTTGTGCCACATTTTTGAGGAAACTTCGTGTGTATCCTCTCAGGCGTAGAGCTTGGAAGAGTATGTGTTTGGCTTCCTCAAAGTCTTGTTGTTGTGTGCAGATTTTGTGGAAGCGTAGGAGTTGTGATTTTACCAGTCCTTTGAAAGTATGTTTTGGGTGGAAGCTGTCTTTGTGCAGTAAGCCGTGTGTGTCCGTGTCTTTGAAATATACCTTGATGTCCAGTTTGCCTGTGTTGTTGAAGGAGGAACCCTTGTATGTGGTGGTGTCTAGGAAGTCTATGTGGTTTTCATGCTTGGTGTATTTGAGTTTAATGGACCTGTGGTGTGTGTTGAGGGTGTTAATGAATTCTTGAAAGGCCTGTGGGCCGTGCGTCCAGGTTCCCCAGATGTCGTCAAGGTACCTGAAGTAGTGTGTAGGTTTGTGTGTACATTTTGGGAATACTGTGGCTTCCCAATGGGCCATATAGATGTCAGCATAGGCCGGAGCAAAGCGTTTCCCCATAGCAGTTCCTTTTATTTGTAAGTAGTATTGCTCTTCAAATTCAAAATCATTTTTGTTGAGACTAATTTCCAATAGCTTCAGAATTTGTGTTTCTGGTCTGTTGCGGTCAGGGTATTTGAGAAACCACTCCCGGACTGCTTTCAGTCCCTCTGTAGTTTCAATGTTGGTGTATAAACTGTCAATGTCAATGGTGAACAGGAAGGCTTCCTGTTGTATTGTAGCATTTTTGACTTTGGCTACAAAGTCATAGGTGTCTTTGATGTAACTTGGGTGGTGTTTAGAAATGGGGTTGAGGAAATGGTCTAGATATTCTGCTATTCTGTAGGATTCACTGTTGCAGTCGGACACTATGGGCCTCCCAGGTGGAATTTCGTAGGGGAGTGGCCATGTTTCTGGGGCTTTATGAATTTTTGGGAGGAGGTAGAAAATCCTCGGTCGTGGTGATTCCTCTCCTCTTAGGTAGAATGCCTGTTTTTTTGTGAGGTGTTTTAGTTCAACCAGAGTTTGTAGGATTTGCCCTATTTCTAGTGCTGTTTGTTTGTACAGCGGTTCTTCCAAAGTAGTATAGTGTTCCTGATTATTTAATTGTCTGTGTGCTTCTGCAATGTATTGTTCTCTATCCATGATAACTATTGCACTCCCTTTGTCTGCTGGTTTTATGACTATATGTTTGTTTTCCTTTAAATGTTTTAAGGCTATGGTTTCCTCCTTTGTTATGTTGTGTGAGTCCCTGTATGGTCGGAGTTTTTGTAGAATTCTGTTGTCCTCTTGAATGATTTCCTGGATTTCTGGTGGCAGTTGGTTTTCCCCTGGTTCCCAGCTGGATTTAGGCAGGAAGGGAACCCTTTCTGTGTCGGTGTCTTTATCCTCAAAGAAGGCGGTCAGTTTAAGGCGACGGTGGTATTGTTGGATTTCGCTTTTCAGTCTGGTTTTCTGACCTTTCTTTGTCCCTACTGTGGGGACAAATGATAAGCCCTTATTGAGGAGGTTGATTTGTTCAGTTGTGGGGTGGAAGTTGTTGCTTAGATTTACAATATTTTTGTTGTTCTTGTCCCCCTCTTGTTCTGTGGCTTTGGGGCTTACCAGTTTAAATGTTGTGACCAGTGGTCTAGCATTTTTTGAGCTGTTGCGGTGGTCCAGTGAATTCCATCTCTTTCTGTCTTGAAAAGGGTTTCTTCCAGTTTGGGGAGGTATGGCATGTTTTGCTGTATGTGATTGTTTATTGTGTCCAGATTTTTCCTGAATTCTGGTTCCAGGTCTCTGGAGTAATTAATCAGTGGGATGTATATTTCTGCAGATGGGAAGGATCCCTTAGCTTCCCGTAGCATCTGTTGTAGTTGTTTGATAGCTGTTTCCTTTGCTTTTTGTGCCTTGTTATTGATTCCAAAGGATAGAATGATTTTCTCCACTCCTGAGTTCCGGGGGGTGTGTTGTAGGAGGTTTGCTGCGTTGTAAAATGATGCTCCTGGGTAGCTTTCTATCTGTAGATCTGGATTTTCATAGGGGGGTATTCTTGATAAATTAGAGTCCCCTATGAAGAGCCAGCGTTTGTGGGTTTCCAGCTTCCAGTCCGTTAGCTTTCTTGTGGTCTTGTCATGTCGGTGTGGTCGGTATCTTGGTTGGGCTGGTGGTGGTGTGGGGGGGTAAAGGTCGGGGTCTGAGTCAGGGTTAGGGTTAGGATCAGGGTTAATGTCCGGGTTAGGGTTAGGATCAGGGTTAATGTCAGGGTTAGTATTTGGGTTGGGGTTAGGATCAGGGTTAAAGTCAGGGTTAGTATTTGGGTTAGGGTTAGGATCAGGGTCGGGGTTAGGATCAGGGTTAGGATTAGGGTTGGGGATAAGGTTAGGGTTAGGGTTGGGGTCGGGGTTGGTGTTAAGGTCAGTATAAGCGTTAGTGTTAGGGCTGAGGTTAGGGTCAGAGCTAGAGTCCTGGGAGAGGTGTACCCTGGTGGTGTTGTTTGGGATACAGATTCCAGTTGGGGTGTTTCTCATGGTTCCCTCTGGTCTTCTCTGCTTTCTTCGGATCCTTTGTGGCATGGGGATCGGAGGAAAGTCATCTATTTCCGGAGTATATGATCTGGCTCTCATGGGGCCAGATTTCTGGGTTGGATGTCTGCTTTCCCATTGTCTCTTCACTGTTTCTGGATGGGATTCTGCCTGGGTTACGTATGACTCTTCTGAGCCATTTACCTCTTCCCTGGTTAGTGTGTCGAGTATTTGGAATCTGTTTGGAGACGTGGGGATAGTGGATTCCTTGTTGCTAAGTGTAGCAGTAACCATAGCTTGTGTATGGTCCAACGTGTCCTTCTGTATTTTCCTCCCATAATTTTTCTTTGCCCAGTTAGAGGCAACCGCGAAAGCTTGTTCCCAGCGGGGAAGCTCCAGGTCCTCCAGTCGTCTGGACAGATGTGTGAGAGTTTCCTCGTAGTGCTCTTCGAGGATCTGCAATGTGGTGTGGAGCCAGTTTTTGGCATTGCTTACTAGCTTTAAACATGTGAGTTTGGTTGGGTTGGCCGGTCTTATGAGGTGCTTGAGTTCCTCTGTCTTCCGTCGTAGGCTGGCGGGTGCCTGGTTCTCCCCTCCGGAAACTGCTGTGTTTTTTAGGTGGTGGACTGTCTGGATCATTTTGTAGATGATCCTGGTTCCTAGTTGGAAGGTATCCTGTCTATTTGATATGTTTGATGTGGTGTGGTTTGGTGTGTAGGAAGTGGCGGCGGTGTGGAGGGTGACCGTACGGTAGCGTGCGTTGTCAACTCTGGGTTGACGCATACCATAACGATCCATACTTACCAGTAAAATGCCTAAAGCTTCGTTGGCACCGTTAGGTTTCCACTGTTAGGCAATTTTACCTCTGTAGAGTCTGTGGCTCCGTGGAATGGCAATCTTGCTTTTCTCTGTGTCGCGACGTTTCGACCTGCCTGGGTCTTCTTCAGGCGTTGTTATGGGGCACTCTGTCCCTGTTGGCCTGTTCTTATCTTGTTTTCAAAGGGGCGGTGAGTGTAGTTCCTCCCAGGGGGGTGGTTTGAATACTATTGTCTGTATTTCTTTTGTTTCTGTGTGAGTAGGTGCAGTTTCAGTGGGTGAATGGGTTTCTGCTTTCCTGCTGGGGATTATGTATGGGCCGTTAACCTCTCAATAGGCCATTAGGGTCTTTTGTTTTCCTTCCTGGTACGACTGGTGTGTGGGCTGTGCAAGTTTCAATTGGTTTTAGGTCTTCTTTTGTTTGTTGCCTGAGTGCTGGAACAGTGACTGTGAAGAGTTCCAGTCCCTGTAGGATCTGGCTAGTTAGGATAGGGGAACAAAGCTCTTTCTCCCAGATTTTCCCTAAGAAGGGACCATCTGGGACAAGGAGTGTTGCACTCTCCTTCCAACGACTGAAACCCTCCCAGTTTATTTTCTGATGTTCAGGCCTTGTGGAAAGGTAGTATGAAGTCTTTTGATCCACTCTGCTTCCTTTTTCTTTCTTTCCATCTCTGTCCAGTTGGGGTTGCTCTCCAGTCCTGTGGCCTCCACCGCCTCCAGCCCGTGCTGTAGGAAGTGTGCCACCAGGTGAGTCCTCCTTTCCCGCTGGTTCCGGATGTTGTACCTGTGTTGTGCCAGTCGGGTTCGGATGGAGTTACTTGTTTCCCCCACATAGGTCACCCCACACGTTTTGCACTGGATGCCATAGACAGCGTTACTGGTGTTTTCTGAGAGCGCCCTTTGCAACTGGAAGATTTCTTTGGTTTTGTTGTTTTGGATGGTAGTTTTTTGTTTGAAGTGTTTGGCTTTTGGTGTATTTGATCTGTTTTGTATCGGTTTTAGTTTGCTTTGGACTAAGTAATCCTGTAGGTTTTTGTTTTTTCTATATGCAGATATGATTTTGTGTTCCCTCAGGAGGTTTGTGTTTTCTAATATCGTGGTGAATGTAGACTTTAGTTTTTGGTTGGTTATTACGCTGAGTTGAGAATATGTTGTGATGAGGGGTATTATTTTGCTGTCATCAGGTGTTTTTCTGTTTAGAAATGTTTGTGCCACATTTTTGAGGAAACTTCGTGTGTATCCTCTCAGGCGTAGAGCTTGGAAGAGTATGTGTTTGGCTTCCTCAAAGTCTTGTTGTTGTGTGCAGATTTTGTGGAAGCGTAGGAGTTGTGATTTTACCAGTCCTTTGAAAGTATGTTTTGGGTGGAAGCTGTCTTTGTGCAGTAAGCCGTGTGTGTCCGTGTCTTTGAAATATACCTTGATGTCCAGTTTGCCTGTGTTGTTGAAGGAGGAACCCTTGTATGTGGTGGTGTCTAGGAAGTCTATGTGGTTTTCATGCTTGGTGTATTTGAGTTTAATGGACCTGTGGTGTGTGTTGAGGGTGTTAATGAATTCTTGAAAGGCCTGTGGGCCGTGCGTCCAGGTTCCCCAGATGTCGTCAAGGTACCTGAAGTAGTGTGTAGGTTTGTGTGTACATTTTGGGAATACTGTGGCTTCCCAATGGGCCATATAGATGTCAGCATAGGCCGGAGCAAAGCGTTTCCCCATAGCAGTTCCTTTTATTTGTAAGTAGTATTGCTCTTCAAATTCAAAATCATTTTTGTTGAGACTAATTTCCAATAGCTTCAGAATTTGTGTTTCTGGTCTGTTGCGGTCAGGGTATTTGAGAAACCACTCCCGGACTGCTTTCAGTCCCTCTGTAGTTTCAATGTTGGTGTATAAACTGTCAATGTCAATGGTGAACAGGAAGGCTTCCTGTTGTATTGTAGCATTTTTGACTTTGGCTACAAAGTCATAGGTGTCTTTGATGTAACTTGGGTGGTGTTTAGAAATGGGGTTGAGGAAATGGTCTAGATATTCTGCTATTCTGTAGGATTCACTGTTGCAGTCGGACACTATGGGCCTCCCAGGTGGAATTTCGTAGGGGAGTGGCCATGTTTCTGGGGCTTTATGAATTTTTGGGAGGAGGTAGAAAATCCTCGGTCGTGGTGATTCCTCTCCTCTTAGGTAGAATGCCTGTTTTTTTGTGAGGTGTTTTAGTTCAACCAGAGTTTGTAGGATTTGCCCTATTTCTAGTGCTGTTTGTTTGTACAGCGGTTCTTCCAAAGTAGTATAGTGTTCCTGATTATTTAATTGTCTGTGTGCTTCTGCAATGTATTGTTCTCTATCCATGATAACTATTGCACTCCCTTTGTCTGCTGGTTTTATGACTATATGTTTGTTTTCCTTTAAATGTTTTAAGGCTATGGTTTCCTCCTTTGTTATGTTGTGTGAGTCCCTGTATGGTCGGAGTTTTTGTAGAATTCTGTTGTCCTCTTGAATGATTTCCTGGATTTCTGGTGGCAGTTGGTTTTCCCCTGGTTCCCAGCTGGATTTAGGCAGGAAGGGAACCCTTTCTGTGTCGGTGTCTTTATCCTCAAAGAAGGCGGTCAGTTTAAGGCGACGGTGGTATTGTTGGATTTCGCTTTTCAGTCTGGTTTTCTGACCTTTCTTTGTCCCTACTGTGGGGACAAATGATAAGCCCTTATTGAGGAGGTTGATTTGTTCAGTTGTGGGGTGGAAGTTGTTGCTTAGATTTACAATATTTTTGTTGTTCTTGTCCCCCTCTTGTTCTGTGGCTTTGGGGCTTACCAGTTTAAATGTTGTGACCAGTGGTCTAGCATTTTTTGAGCTGTTGCGGTGGTCCAGTGAATTCCATCTCTTTCTGTCTTGAAAAGGGTTTCTTCCAGTTTGGGGAGGTATGGCATGTTTTGCTGTATGTGATTGTTTATTGTGTCCAGATTTTTCCTGAATTCTGGTTCCAGGTCTCTGGAGTAATTAATCAGTGGGATGTATATTTCTGCAGATGGGAAGGATCCCTTAGCTTCCCGTAGCATCTGTTGTAGTTGTTTGATAGCTGTTTCCTTTGCTTTTTGTGCCTTGTTATTGATTCCAAAGGATAGAATGATTTTCTCCACTCCTGAGTTCCGGGGGGTGTGTTGTAGGAGGTTTGCTGCGTTGTAAAATGATGCTCCTGGGTAGCTTTCTATCTGTAGATCTGGATTTTCATAGGGGGGTATTCTTGATAAATTAGAGTCCCCTATGAAGAGCCAGCGTTTGTGGGTTTCCAGCTTCCAGTCCGTTAGCTTTCTTGTGGTCTTGTCATGTCGGTGTGGTCGGTATCTTGGTTGGGCTGGTGGTGGTGTGGGGGGGTAAAGGTCGGGGTCTGAGTCAGGGTTAGGGTTAGGATCAGGGTTAATGTCCGGGTTAGGGTTAGGATCAGGGTTAATGTCAGGGTTAGTATTTGGGTTGGGGTTAGGATCAGGGTTAAAGTCAGGGTTAGTATTTGGGTTAGGGTTAGGATCAGGGTCGGGGTTAGGATCAGGGTTAGGATTAGGGTTGGGGATAAGGTTAGGGTTAGGGTTGGGGTCGGGGTTGGTGTTAAGGTCAGTATAAGCGTTAGTGTTAGGGCTGAGGTTAGGGTCAGAGCTAGAGTCCTGGGAGAGGTGTACCCTGGTGGTGTTGTTTGGGATACAGATTCCAGTTGGGGTGTTTCTCATGGTTCCCTCTGGTCTTCTCTGCTTTCTTCGGATCCTTTGTGGCATGGGGATCGGAGGAAAGTCATCTATTTCCGGAGTATATGATCTGGCTCTCATGGGGCCAGATTTCTGGGTTGGATGTCTGCTTTCCCATTGTCTCTTCACTGTTTCTGGATGGGATTCTGCCTGGGTTACGTATGACTCTTCTGAGCCATTTACCTCTTCCCTGGTTAGTGTGTCGAGTATTTGGAATCTGTTTGGAGACGTGGGGATAGTGGATTCCTTGTTGCTAAGTGTAGCAGTAACCATAGCTTGTGTATGGTCCAACGTGTCCTTCTGTATTTTCCTCCCATAATTTTTCTTTGCCCAGTTAGAGGCAACCGCGAAAGCTTGTTCCCAGCGGGGAAGCTCCAGGTCCTCCAGTCGTCTGGACAGATGTGTGAGAGTTTCCTCGTAGTGCTCTTCGAGGATCTGCAATGTGGTGTGGAGCCAGTTTTTGGCATTGCTTACTAGCTTTAAACATGTGAGTTTGGTTGGGTTGGCCGGTCTTATGAGGTGCTTGAGTTCCTCTGTCTTCCGTCGTAGGCTGGCGGGTGCCTGGTTCTCCCCTCCGGAAACTGCTGTGTTTTTTAGGTGGTGGACTGTCTGGATCATTTTGTAGATGATCCTGGTTCCTAGTTGGAAGGTATCCTGTCTATTTGATATGTTTGATGTGGTGTGGTTTGGTGTGTAGGAAGTGGCGGCGGTGTGGAGGGTGACCGTACGGTAGCGTGCGTTGTCAACTCTGGGTTGACGCATACCATAACGATCCATACTTACCAGTAAAATGCCTAAAGCTTCGTTGGCACCGTTAGGTTTCCACTGTTAGGCAATTTTACCTCTGTAGAGTCTGTGGCTCCGTGGAATGGCAATCTTGCTTTTCTCTGTGTCGCGACGTTTCGACCTGCCTGGGTCTTCTTCAGGCGTTGTTATGGGGCACTCTGTCCCTGTTGGCCTGTTCTTATCTTGTTTTCAAAGGGGCGGTGAGTGTAGTTCCTCCCAGGGGGGTGGTTTGAATACTATTGTCTGTATTTCTTTTGTTTCTGTGTGAGTAGGTGCAGTTTCAGTGGGTGAATGGGTTTCTGCTTTCCTGCTGGGGATTATGTATGGGCCGTTAACCTCTCAATAGGCCATTAGGGTCTTTTGTTTTCCTTCCTGGTACGACTGGTGTGTGGGCTGTGCAAGTTTCAATTGGTTTTAGGTCTTCTTTTGTTTGTTGCCTGAGTGCTGGAACAGTGACTGTGAAGAGTTCCAGTCCCTGTAGGATCTGGCTAGTTAGGATAGGGGAACAAAGCTCTTTCTCCCAGATTTTCCCTAAGAAGGGACCATCTGGGACAAGGAGTGTTGCACTCTCCTTCCAACGACTGAAACCCTCCCAGTTTATTTTCTGATGTTCAGGCCTTGTGGAAAGGTAGTATGAAGTCTTTTGATCCACTCTGCTTCCTTTTTCTTTCTTTCCATCTCTGTCCAGTTGGGGTTGCTCTCCAGTCCTGTGGCCTCCACCGCCTCCAGCCCGTGCTGTAGGAAGTGTGCCACCAGGTGAGTCCTCCTTTCCCGCTGGTTCCGGATGTTGTACCTGTGTTGTGCCAGTCGGGTTCGGATGGAGTTACCTGTTTCCCCCACATAGGTCACCCCACACGTTTTGCACTGGATGCCATAGACAGCGTTACTGGTGTTTTCTGAGAGCGCCCTTTGCAACTGGAAGATTTCTTTGGTTTTGTTGTTTTGGATGGTAGTTTTTTGTTTGAAGTGTTTGGCTTTTGGTGTATTTGATCTGTTTTGTATCGGTTTTAGTTTGCTTTGGACTAAGTAATCCTGTAGGTTTTTGTTTTTTCTATATGCAGATATGATTTTGTGTTCCCTCAGGAGGTTTGTGTTTTCTAATATCGTGGTGAATGTAGACTTTAGTTTTTGGTTGGTTATTACGCTGAGTTGAGAATATGTTGTGATGAGGGGTATTATTTTGCTGTCATCAGGTGTTTTTCTGTTTAGAAATGTTTGTGCCACATTTTTGAGGAAACTTCGTGTGTATCCTCTCAGGCGTAGAGCTTGGAAGAGTATGTGTTTGGCTTCCTCAAAGTCTTGTTGTTGTGTGCAGATTTTGTGGAAGCGTAGGAGTTGTGATTTTACCAGTCCTTTGAAAGTATGTTTTGGGTGGAAGCTGTCTTTGTGCAGTAAGCCGTGTGTGTCCGTGTCTTTGAAATATACCTTGATGTCCAGTTTGCCTGTGTTGTTGAAGGAGGAACCCTTGTATGTGGTGGTGTCTAGGAAGTCTATGTGGTTTTCATGCTTGGTGTATTTGAGTTTAATGGACCTGTGGTGTGTGTTGAGGGTGTTAATGAATTCTTGAAAGGCCTGTGGGCCGTGCGTCCAGGTTCCCCAGATGTCGTCAAGGTACCTGAAGTAGTGTGTAGGTTTGTGTGTACATTTTGGGAATACTGTGGCTTCCCAATGGGCCATATAGATGTCAGCATAGGCCGGAGCAAAGCGTTTCCCCATAGCAGTTCCTTTTATTTGTAAGTAGTATTGCTCTTCAAATTCAAAATCATTTTTGTTGAGACTAATTTCCAATAGCTTCAGAATTTGTGTTTCTGGTCTGTTGCGGTCAGGGTATTTGAGAAACCACTCCCGGACTGCTTTCAGTCCCTCTGTAGTTTCAATGTTGGTGTATAAACTGTCAATGTCAATGGTGAACAGGAAGGCTTCCTGTTGTATTGTAGCATTTTTGACTTTGGCTACAAAGTCATAGGTGTCTTTGATGTAACTTGGGTGGTGTTTAGAAATGGGGTTGAGGAAATGGTCTAGATATTCTGCTATTCTGTAGGAT
The DNA here is from genome assembly GCF_055471065.1 of Atractosteus spatula. Lineage (NCBI taxonomy): Eukaryota > Metazoa > Chordata > Actinopteri > Semionotiformes > Lepisosteidae > Atractosteus > Atractosteus spatula. The sequence goes on along the minus strand of NC_142733.1, from coordinate 6,226 downwards.
TCACTGTTGCAGTCGGACACTATGGGCCTCCCAGGTGGAATTTCGTAGGGGAGTGGCCATGTTTCTGGGGCTTTATGAATTTTTGGGAGGAGGTAGAAAATCCTCGGTCGTGGTGATTCCTCTCCTCTTAGGTAGAATGCCTGTTTTTTTGTGAGGTGTTTTAGTTCAACCAGAGTTTGTAGGATTTGCCCTATTTCTAGTGCTGTTTGTTTGTACAGCGGTTCTTCCAAAGTAGTATAGTGTTCCTGATTATTTAATTGTCTGTGTGCTTCTGCAATGTATTGTTCTCTATCCATGATAACTATTGCACTCCCTTTGTCTGCTGGTTTTATGACTATATGTTTGTTTTCCTTTAAATGTTTTAAGGCTATGGTTTCCTCCTTTGTTATGTTGTGTGAGTCCCTGTATGGTCGGAGTTTTTGTAGAATTCTGTTGTCCTCTTGAATGATTTCCTGGATTTCTGGTGGCAGTTGGTTTTCCCCTGGTTCCCAGCTGGATTTAGGCAGGAAGGGAACCCTTTCTGTGTCGGTGTCTTTATCCTCAAAGAAGGCGGTCAGTTTAAGGCGACGGTGGTATTGTCGGATTTCGCTTTTCAGTCTGGTTTTCTGACCTTTCTTTGTCCCTACTGTGGGGACAAATGATAAGCCCTTATTGAGGAGGTTGATTTGTTCAGTTGTGGGGTGGAAGTTGTTGCTTAGATTTACAATATTTTTGTTGTTCTTGTCCCCCTCTTGTTCTGTGGCTTTGGGGCTTACCAGTTTAAATGTTGTGACCAGTGGTCTAGCATTTTTTGAGCTGTTGCGGTGGTCCAGTGAATTCCATCTCTTTCTGTCTTGAAAAGGGTTTCTTCCAGTTTGGGGAGGTATGGCATGTTTTGCTGTATGTGATTGTTTATTGTGTCCAGATTTTTCCTGAATTCTGGTTCCAGGTCTCTGGAGTAATTAATCAGTGGGATGTATATTTCTGCAGATGGGAAGGATCCCTTAGCTTCCCGTAGCATCTGTTGTAGTTGTTTGATAGCTGTTTCCTTTGCTTTTTGTGCCTTGTTATTGATTCCAAAGGATAGAATGATTTTCTCCACTCCTGAGTTCCGGGGGGTGTGTTGTAGGAGGTTTGCTGCGTTGTAAAATGATGCTCCTGGGTAGCTTTCTATCTGTAGATCTGGATTTTCATAGGGGGGTATTCTTGATAAATTAGAGTCCCCTATGAAGAGCCAGCGTTTGTGGGTTTCCAGCTTCCAGTCCGTTAGCTTTCTTGTGGTCTTGTCATGTCGGTGTGGTCGGTATCTTGGTTGGGCTGGTGGTGGTGTGGGGGGGTAAAGGTCGGGGTCTGAGTCAGGGTTAGGGTTAGGATCAGGGTTAATGTCCGGGTTAGGGTTAGGGTTAGGGTTAGGGTTAGGGTTAGGGTTGGGTTAGGGTTAGGGTTAGGGTTAGGGTTAGGGTTAGGGTTAGGATAGGGGAACAAAGCTCTTTCTCCCAGATTTTCCCTAAGAAGGGACCATCTGGGACAAGGAGTGTTGCACTCTCCTTCCAACGACTGAAACCCTCCCAGTTTATTTTCTGATGTTCAGGCCTTGTGGAAAGGTAGTATGAAGTCTTTTGATCCACTCTGCTTCCTTTTTCTTTCTTTCCATCTCTGTCCAGTTGGGGTTGCTCTCCAGTCCTGTGGCCTCCAGTGCTTCCAGCCCGTGCTGTAGGAAGTGTGCCACCAGGTGAGTCCTCCTTTCCCGCTGGTTCCGGATGTTGTACCTGTGTTGTGCCAGTCGGGTTCGGATGGAGTTACCTGTTTCCCCCACATAGGTCACCCCACACGTTTTGCACTGGATGCCATAGACAGCGTTACTGGTCAGGGTCAGGGTCAGGGTCAGGGTCAGGGTCAGGGTCAGGGTCAGGGTCAGGGTTAGGGTAGGGTTAGGGTTAGGGTTAGGGTTAGGGTTAGGGTTAGGGTTAGGGTTAGGTTAGGGTTAGGTTAGGGTTAGGGTTAGGGTTAGGGTTAGGGTTGGGTTAGGGTTAGGGTTAGGGTTAGGGTTAGGGTTAGGGTTAGGGTTGGGTTAGGGTTAGGGTTAGGGTTAGGGTTAGGGTTAGGGTAGGGTCAGGGTCAGGGTCAGGGTCAGGGTCAGGGTCAGGGTCAGGGTTAGGGTTAGGGTTAGGGTTAGGGTTAGGGTTAGGGTTAGGGTTAGGGTTAGGGTTAGGGTTAGGGTTAGGGTTAGGGTTAGGGTTAGGGTTAGGGTTAGGGTTAGGGTCAGGGTCAGGGTCAGGGTCAGGGTCAGGGTTAGGGTTAGGGTTAGGGTTAGGGTTAGGGTTAGGGTTAGGGTTAGGGTTAGGGTTAGGGTTAGGGTTAGGGTTAGGGTTAGGGTTAGGGTTAGGGTTAGGGTTAGGGTTAGGGTTAGGGTTAGGGTTAGGGTTAGGGTTAGGGTTAGGGTTAGGGTTAGGGTTAGGGTTAGGGTTAGGGTTAGGGTTAGGGTTAGGGTTAGGGTTGGGTTAGGGTTGGGTTAGGGTTAGGGTTAGGGTTAGGGTTAGGGTTAGGGTTAGGGTTAGGGTTAGGGTTAGGGTTAGGGTTAGGGTTAGGGTTAGGGTTAGGGTTAGGGTTAGGGTTAGGGTTAGGGTTAGGGTTAGGGTTAGGGTTAGGGTTAGGGTTAGGGTTAGGGTTAGGGTTAGGGTTAGGGTTAGGGTTAGGGTTAGGGTTAGGGTTAGGGTTAGGGTTAGGGTTAGGGTTAGGGTTAGGGTTAGGGTTAGGGTTAGGGTTAGGGTTAGGGTTAGGGTTAGGGTTAGGGTTAGGGTTAGGGTTAGGGTTAGGGTTAGGGTTAGGGTTAGGGTTAGGGTTAGGGTTAGGGTTAGGGTTAGGGTTAGGGTTAGGGTTAGGGTTAGGGTTAGGGTTAGGGTTAGGGTTAGGGTTAGGGTTAGGGTTAGGGTTAGGGTTAGGGTTAGGGTTAGGGTTAGGGTTAGGGTTAGGGTTAGGGTTAGGGTTAGGGTTAGGGTTAGGGTTAGGGTTAGGGTTAGGGTTAGGGTTAGGGTTAGGGTTAGGGTTAGGGTTAGGGTTAGGGTTAGGGTTAGGGTTAGGGTTAGGGTTAGGGTTAGGGTTAGGGTTAGGGTTAGGGTTAGGGTTAGGGTTAGGGTTAGGGTTAGGGTTAGGGTTAGGGTTAGGGTTAGGGTTAGGTTAGGGTTAGGGTTAGGGTTAACTTAACTGTTAACTTGAACTTAACTTTAACTTTAACTTGAACTTTAACTTTAACTTTAACTTTAACTTTAACGTTAATTTAACTTTAACTTTAACTTTACTTAACTTTCTTAACTTTAACTTTAACTTTAACTGTAACTTTAACTTTAACTGTAACTTTAACTTTAACGTTAACTTTAACTTTAACTTTAACTTTACTTTAACTGTAACTTTAACTTTAACTTTAACTTAACTTTACTTAACTGTAACTTTAACTTTAACTTATTTAACTTTAAACTTTAACGTTAACTTTAACTTTAACTTGAACTTTAACTTTAACTTTAACTTTAACTTTAACTTTAACTTTAACTTTTAACTTTAACTTTAACTTTAACTTTAACTTTTACTTTAACTTTACTTTAACTTTAACTTTAACTTTAACTTAACTTAACTTTAACCTTTAAACTTTAACTTTAACTTTAACTTTAACTTTAACTTTAACTTTTAACTTTAACTTTAACTTTAACTTAACTTTACTTTACTGTACTTTAACTTTTAACTTGTATACTT